>NW_027531905.1:7307970-7364784 GCF_008692635.1 Crocuta crocuta | reverse complement strand
TCGCCGGCTCTCCGGCAGATTGCATCAGCAGGAAGAGTCTGCAGGCTGCGTTTCCCCCGACCGCCCCCGGACGGTAGAGTCCCTCCTAGCACCGCGAGGCCGCCCTCGTCACTCCCTCCGGGGGGGCTGCCGGGGTTTCAGACACGTTCCCACTTGTTAGCCCTCGGTTGGTGCCTCCGAGCGCGCACCCGCGGGTGGGGATGCCCGGGAGAAGGACGAAATGAATGGATCGTGATTGCCACTCCCTCTCAGCTGGCTGCCTGCCCGCCTCACTTCCCAAGATCCCCGAAGTCACTTTCCCGAAAGTCCTGTTCAGGATTCTACGGTGGATTCCCATCATCCAAAGCAGAAAAATTTCAGCGTATGTTTTTAATGTGAAGAATATGTGTCTGGTTTTTAGCAGTTCGCCAACCTCGGTTTCTCCCCACCCTTTGTCTTTAGTTCCACGGCCTACCCTCAGATATAACCACTTTTTTTTGCCAGTCTCGATGTATCCGGAAAAATAATCCTTAATCCTTGGAGCATATAGAATTCTTTCTGAGGTGAGCATTGCCTGCTGGCCCAGTTCATCCTCTGTGGGACCCTCCCCGCTGCACAAAAGCTCCAGCCTCCTACTTTCCCATGCCCGGACGCTCAGGTCAGGCTACTGGCCTCTGCTTATGAGGCCCTTCTGGTCGAGGTGCTCTCTGCGTCAATCTGACAATGTCCAGTGTTTGTCATCCCAAATGAAACCTTTAGTAGGAAGTCCTTGCTGAGTCTCTCAAGCAAACTTGAACTCTGCACTGTGCTTTGTCCGTAGCCTTTATTAAATTCAATGTTCTTTTATTTGTTTGCACAGATGGTACTTCATTAGATTAGAGGATTCTTGAAGACAGAGCCCAGTGTTGAACACAAATGCATATAGGGGGCTGCTTAACAAATGCTGGTTAGGTGAATACTTGATTAAGTCATTCAGCAGATTTATTGATCTCTTATTACATGTCAGATGCTGGGCAAGATATTAGCCATAAAGTGGTAAACGACAAAAATGTTCTCATGTTCATAGAATTTATATTTTAGTCTGGGAAACAGAAAAGCAAACGTTAATTCAGGTAGGAAAATGTCCACGCACTGATTTACACAATGAAATATCATTTGGCAATAAAAAGAAATGAATTACTGATATGTGCTTACATAGGGCATGAATTAACCTTGAAAACATTACACGATATGAAATAAGGCAGTCACAAATAACGACATATTGTATGATTTCCATTTTTCTGAAATGTCTAGAATAGGAAGATTCATAGAGACAGGAAATGGATGGCTGTTGCCAATTGTAATGGGGAGTGATGGCTAATGGGTACAGAATTTCTTCTTGGGGTGATTAAAACATTCTAAAACTAGGGGTGCCTCGGTGGCACCGGACTTAAGCTCAAGTCATGATCTCACTGGTTCATGAGTTCAAACGCACGCTGGTTCATAAGTTCAAACCCCACGTCGGGCTCTGTGCTGACAGCTCAGAGCATGGAGCCTTCTTTAGATTCTGTCTCCCTCTCTCTCTCTCTCTCTTTCTCTCTCAAAAATAAGCATTTTTAGTAAATAAATTTTAAAATGTTCTAAAATTGCATCATGGTAAGGGTTACACAACTCTGTGACTACACTAAAAACCAGTGAGTTATACCCTTTAAATAGATGAATTATATCTCCATAAACATACTATTTTTAAAAATCAAGTTCCAAATAGTAAATTTAAGAGGAGAAAATAGAGCATGAAAAGGGAAAAGAGCATGAAAGGGCAATAGATCTGAATGAATTAATGTGTAAATTCTAGAATATGCCTGTCAATGACTTCTACCTAAGGATTCGTTTGATGTTAGCAATAGAGGAAGAGAGAAGGTGATATAAAGAGCTTTAAAAGAAGCTAGAAGTGAAAGAGAAATTAGGGAATGAACATATCCAGAAGACTATGAGAACAATCTGGCTGTGTCTGCCCTTCCATTTCCCTCCAATATTGAGAAGAAGGTCCCACAGTTCTCCCTCATTGCTACATGTAATCTTTCCCAAAGCTTCCTTCCTAGACACCCAAAATGCTTTTTCTCAAATGAAGAGGGTCATCATCAACCAAGATTTTTACTCTGCCAGCAGCACTACACTTCACAAAAGTCACAGTTAAAAGATACTACGGGTGCCTGCGTGTCTCAGTCGGTTGAGCATCAGACTTCAGCTCAGGTCATGATCTCAGGATTCGTGGGTTTGAGCCCCATGTCGGGCTCTGAGCTCTCGAGCCTGCTTTGGATTCTGTGTCTCTCTCTCCCTCTGCCCCTCCCTCACTCATGCTCTGTCTCTGTCTCTCTCAAAAATAAACATTTTTAAAAAGATACTTAAGGCAGCTAACTTCACCAGACTTAATGTATTCCATATCTTTATGTGTAGGCAGGGCCTTTGACTATACTTGAAGAGAGAGAATTTCTAACACACCCCAGAGACACTAGCTTTGAGATTGATTTCAGAGCCCCAGAGAGCTCAGCTCCATTTTGTTACCACTGTTTGAACTAAGTCTATTGCTATCATTAGGAAAATTATATACCAACTACTTGCAGAATTTCTCTTCTGAATCTTACTAAATCTTATCCAAAGGAAGGGAAACACAGATTTTCCCAGTTCCTGGGACCTGGGAAAAAGAATTAGCAGAAGGCAATGATGTTTTCTGTCATAAAGAGTAGAGGAAGCCTACTCTAAAATTCCACTCTATCAATTTAGGGAAGCAAAATCATTCCTCTATTTCTCAAATGAAAAATACTGCAAAGTTTTATCTTTTTATATTATATATATGTATATACATATATATGACCCATTACATATATGTATACACACACATACCCCAATTTAAATGTTCAAAAATCATTCATACTCTACTTTATGGGAAATATATGAGTTTTTCCAGGACATTTTACATCCATTAGACCTATTTTTAGCATTATTGTACATCTTCTAGAACCGGATCCTGTGTAAAATTAGACTCAGTTTATCAGAGAGCATTGGCTACCCCCATCAAAAGTGGGGGAAAATCAAGCTGGATGATCCCTTATACCCAGGAGTGGTGATAGCCAAGGAAGGAAAAGGTAATTATCCAAAGGCTTCCTGTTGGACATGAAAGCAGTAGCAACCTTCACATCCAGCTGCCAGTAAATACCTCAATAATCTTTGGATAAACGACTTCTGGCCAAAGGGGGAAAAAAGATTAGTGTCTTTACAACTCCTTCACACTTTCTTCTTCTTCTTTATTTAGGCACCTCAAAAACAAAATCAGACTGAAGCCTAATCCTAGAGCAATATCTAAAGTAAGTTAAGAGAAGACCGAGGAGCTACTTAAAAAATGATCATCAAACAAAGGGGTGACACAGATTGGGGAAAAGCACCGGCTTTAGATCCAGATCTGAATTTGTATCCCCTGTTGCACTGATTTGTAATGTACAAACTTTCACAGGTTATTTAATCTCCCTGAAACTCAGATTGATTTTTTTAAAAAAAAATCACTACTATCAAGAAAGTAGTAGCTAATTTGGATGTTATAGGAGAGAGACGAGTTAATACAGGTGCAGTGCCCAGCATTAGAGGCTTCCTGTGTACACCCCACACATCTCCTATGAATCTTTCAATCCCAATCACCTTAGAACAAGTACCAGCTATTCCTTTTCCATGACTAATAAGTGAAGGATATAAGATGAAGGCACAACAATAGAAATTCTAGAATATTAAAGACACATCACTTATTAGCCAGGAAATATCTAGGGTGCCTGCCTAGTTGGCTTAGTCGGTGGAATATGTGACTCTTGATCTTGGGGTCGTGAGTTCAAGCCCTGTGTGTGGCATAGAATTTACTTAAAACTTTTTAAAATTTAACAAATGAGAATTTATGGAACCTTTCTTCTAGATTCTAGAAAGATTTTTATTTTTAAACAATCTCTACACCCAAGTGGGGCTTAAACCCCGAGATCAAGAGAGGCAGGCTTTACCAACTGAGCCACCCAGGTGCCCCTCTTCCAGATTCTTTACAAATAAGCTAATTCCCATCTGTCTTGGAAGAATGTTGTAAATCTTCCTGGTAGTTTTCTACAGTCTCTCAGGGCACCTCCCACCCTGACTCATAAAGCTGACCACTCTCTCCTTGACATCCTTCCCTTCCACGATACTGTGCTACTCTGGACTTCCTCCAGCCTCTCTGGCCGGCCCTTTCCCTTAATGATGATCAGGACTCTTTCCCTCAGGTCTTCCAGAGATAGGCAAGATAGTGATCCCACCAGTATCTGATTTCAAATCTCCTTGCTTTATAATCTGTCCCTGGGTCATGTCAGCTGTCACTTCTAGTCTGATAATTTACAAAACTATGCCTCTAATTCTAATCTCTTTCCTGATCTCCAGAACTTTATTTCCAAAGGTCCATATCTGGTTCATCGCTTATACCTCAAGCCCAGTTGGTCCAAATTCAAGCACATAATCTTCCATCTTAAACCTGCTTGTGCTGTTATCGTCCTTTCCGCTAATGCCATCAACAACCTTCCAGTCATCCAGGCTCCAAACCTGAATACAGTTCATGCTTTCATGGATAGCTTTTAAAGCAGGAGGGAAAGATAGGAGCCTCCCACATCCAACTATCACTAAGCCTTCCCAATTCTTTTTCCACAAGATCCCTCATAACCTTCCCGTTCTGTCCCCATTCTCACTGCCCTACATTCTTTAGTCATTTATTATGCCTTGCCCCTGGATTACTGTGACCTCTGCCTCCAATCTCTCCTCGCCCCAATCCACCCAACACACAGATGACCAGTCATCTGCCTAGCCCTCAGTTCTGATTAGATTTTCCCCCTCCTCAAAAGTGCCGGAGGCCAGCTCCGGCATGTCCAGGGGTCCCTGAAGGATGGACGGTGTCGGCGAGAGGGTGTCGGCGAGAGAGAGAGAGGGCGAGAGAGGGTGAGGGCGAGAGAGAGAGAGAGAGAGAGAGAGAGAGAGAGAGAGAGAGAGGATGAGAGAGCCCCGGAGATTCTTTCTGATCACCAGGCAGGCATCTCTGCTCTGACTGGGGCTCAACTTTATTTTATAAGTGTTTGGGGGACGGCACAGAAGTGGCATTTGCCTTAGACAATGGTTTCTGATAACAAACTTCTTTGATATGTAAGAATTTCCCAGAAATCTAGAAGACTCCTGCATAACCTTTAGCAATAGTGATTAAGATGCTTATCCTATGGGGAAGAAGGTATCTTTAGACAAAGTTTTTAGCATAACAAGGGTGAAGTTACTTCTTTTAAGGTGGAAGGATCAAGAAAAACAGGACTTCCAGGAAACCCCTTTGCTCCCATAATGACAAAAGTAGTTCCTCGATAGGTTCCTTCACAGGGAGTAATCAGTATATACAAGGCCAGAAAATGCTCCAAGCAGAAACAATTGGGTGGGGATGGATACCTGCCCTTAACTCTAAATTAGCCTCTTTGTCTCAGGGCCAGACTCAAGCCCCTTTTATTATGTTAAGTCTTGAATCTGCAAGGCCCATAGGAAGAGCCTTTTATCCACAATGTTTTCATCTGACATCTCTTTGGAAAAGGCAGGGATACGTCTTTCCTTATGAGCAATCTGTGTGGGGAATATCAGTCTGATCTGGAATATTGTGAGGCCTGGTCAATACCAGCAGCCTCATTTCCAACATGAGCCAGTAGTAGCAGAAGGAGATACCAGTTTTCGTTTCTCATGGCAGGAGCTGTGCAAACGCTACCATATCCTTGCTGTGACTGCCATCCAGCGAGGCCGGTGCGGCTCCCGGCACAAAAGAATGTAACTTACATGCATATGCTTTAACATGAGCCAGACTAGAGCCCATGCTGTATGCCTAAGCACATCTGAAATCTTCCATCCTTGCTTTTACATTACATTCCTTGGAACTTCTTTCCCTCCCACCTTGCTTGCCTAAATGATATCCAATTGTCAAGGTCCATTTCAACTAGTATTGTCTTCTTACAGTCTTTCCTGAAGACTGGCTATATAGACCTGTGGTTCTCAACTGAGAGTGGACATTTTCACACTGTGCCCTTTCAATCCCATCATGTCCACTTCTACCACTAATAACTCTTTCCATATTGATCTCCCTTAGGATTTCATCCTCTGTCCTCAACTTTTTTTTTCCCATTCATTTAAAATGCTCTCCATGGGGGGCCACCTGGGTGGCTGATGTTTAAGTGTCTGACTCTTGGTTTCAGCTCAGGTCATGATCTCATGGTTTTGTGAGCCCTATGTCAGGCTGTGCACTGTCAGCATGAAGCCTGCTTGGGATTCTTTTTCTCTTCCTCTCTCTGAGCCTCCCCCACTTGCACGGTCTCTCTCAAAATAAATAAATAAACTTAAAAAAATTTTTTTACATGGTCTCCAGGGGTGAGTTCATCTGCTCTTTGCCCAAAACTACCAAAAGACCATTTTCCTCCCTTTCTTCTTTTAAGAAAACCCTGATTTTTTCCCTCTAGGGCAGGGCACAGAATATGCTTAGTCTGGGGAGGGGCAGGAATATGAATGATTATTAACCTAAGGCAGTAATGACAATCTAATTTCACTTTTCTTTTTTTAATTAATTTATTTTGAGAGAGAGAGAGAGAGAGAGAAGGCAGGAGAGAGACAGAGAGAAAGGGAGAGAGAAAATCCCAAGCAGGCTCCAGCCTGTCAGCGCAGAGTTGGACTAGGGTTCGATTTCACGAACCATGTGATCATGACCTGAGCCAAAATCAAGAGTTAGATGCTCAACCAACTGAGCCACCCAAGTGCCCCTCATTTTACTTTTCAGTATACCTGTTTTCCCATACTCTCTTGGGCCAGGGAGGACCAAAGAAGCAAGTTCTAATCAATCAGACATAAGGGGAAGTATCTTAGTGCTTCTAAGAAGGATCGTACCTTGTGATTAGAAAACAACAGATAAGGAGACCTTGCTGGTGCCATTCTCTTTTTCATTTTATTTTATTTTTTATATTTTTATTTATTTCTAGGAGAGAGAGAGAGAGAGACAGCGTGAGCAGGGGAGGGTCAGAGAGAGAGGGAGTCACAGACTCTGAAACAAGCTCCAGGCTCTGAGCTGGCAGTCAGCACAGAGCCCGACGCAGGTCTCGAACCCACCAACCGCGAGATCACGACCTAAGCGAAAGCCGGACGCTCAACCGACTAAGCCACCCAGGCGCCCCTCTTTTTCGTTTTAGATGTTGTTTATAGATGTATGTTTCAGGGAGCTGCCAACAGCCATCTTGTAACCATGAGTGACAAGCCCAAGATCAAAAGCCAGTGTGTTGAAGATGGCAAAGCAGAAAGAGAGCCTGGGCTGTCAAGCCACCTTGCCAAACCTGGAATTTCAAAATTTTTGTGTTATGAGATAATTAAATGTCTTTATTGCCTTGTCACTATTGGACAGGTATTTTATTACTATGAGTGAAAATATTCTTTGGCTTCAATAACACCAACAGTTCAGTGCCACTTGCTTCAAGAATTCTTTACTCATATTTCCCACATATTTTTCCACATGTTTGACTCAAAGTCATCTTCAACTCAGTCAGAAAATTTTCCTTATGTATAATTAACTTATGTTTACTCTCAAATCCTTTTCTCAACACACACACACACACACACACACACACACCATATGTTGTATGCTTGGTAGGCTCCTCTTGCATTTCCTATCTTTCTTAGTAACAATATGTTTTAACCAGCAGCCCAAACAATAGCCAGTCAACTTCAAATCCTATCTTCCCTTCAGTCTCCACCAATTTCATCATTTATAATTTCTTTAAACTTTCTCTTTACTAATTCTCAAATTTGTCTTTTGCTCTTAGCACCTATTAGAATGTCTTACTTCAGGGGTGCCTGGGTGGTTCAGTCGGCTGGCTAAGTGTCTGATTTCAGCTCAGGTCATGATCTCTCAGTTTGTGGGTTCGAGCCGGTGTCGGATTCTGTGCTGACAGCTCAGAGTCTGGAGCCAGCTTCGGATTCTGTGTGTGTCTCTCTCTCTGCCCCTCCCCTGTTCATGATCTCTCTCTCTCTCTCTCTGTTTTGCAATAAATAAATGTTAAAAAAAAAATTAAAATTTTAAAAAAGAATGTCTTACTTCAAACTCTCTTCATCTCCTGGCTGGACAGTAGCCTCTTAACTATTATCTGTGTGAGATCTGGACATATGACTCTATCTTGACCTTATTTTCCTAACCTAGAAAATGAGAGTTAAAAAGCCTACAGTTTTCATGTAGACCAAAAGAGCTATTACACATAAAGTGATTAGAATAGAGCCTAGCACAGAGTAAATGCTCAGTAAACATTAGTTATTATTATTGCCTTCAATTTCTCCCGTCTGATATGTTTATTTTGTTTTTTTTATGATTCTGTAGGCTGTTTATCTAGAACATAAAGTACTTGCACTAAATCACTACTGCCCAAGTACTCTCTACATTAGCCAAACCATTTTATGGAACTGCCAAAGATCTTGCTCAGAGCACATCAAATTAGGCTCAAGACACTCTCTTATATGGCTTTTTAACACGTGCCATTTACGTTCTGCTCAGACCCTCCATTTCAATATGCCTGAAGTCTTCCTTATATGGTTCACAACTTTCCGCTCCTTTCAAAATCTTGTCGTTTTCACCCATCTTCAAATGACAACTAACACCCACGTATCTAGAAAAGCTTTATTTGACTCTAAATAAGCCACTCACATACGTAGTTGTACCCTTGACTCCTTTTAAAGATGCTCACCCCGGGCCCCGTCCCAGGTTTACTGAATCAGAACTGCTAGGAGGCTGGGGGAGGGGTGAGGCCGCAACATTTGCATTTGAACAAGCACCTGAGCCGAGTGATATGCATACTGATATTTAACACAACTGAACTAGACTTTCTCCTCTCCCAGAGCTACTATACTTCTGAAATTTTTGTTAAAACATTATCCTCCAAACAAAACCTCCTTCCTTCGAGTTTTCTCAGGTCCACATAGTAAACCTGTTCTTCAACTTTATCTATCCTTCGAGCCCTTTGACTCCACTTTTGAAAGTGCCTGACCTATACAGTAAGCCCTCAATAAATATTTGTCAAGTGTATATTTAATATACACTTTAGTCCTGCCTCTAGATATTTTCCTTTGTCTTCATATTTTTCCATACCTGGGATATTATGCCTTGGTCTATCATTTGGATCTCCCTTTTCCTCCAATCTGATAATCTTTGCCCTTTAACTGAATTGATGAACTCATTTATATATTGTGATTATAGATATGCTTGTGTTTCAATCTACCATCTTGCTATTTATTTTCTATTTGTCCCATCTGTTCTTAGTTCTTTTCTCTTATTTTGCTACTTTTTTAGGGGGATTAAGTGAATATTTATCATGATTCCCTTCTGTATCTTATATTTGCTTGTTAGTGGCAGCTTTTCTTGGCTGCTCCGTTTAATTTTATTTCTTTTAATGTTTATTGATTTATTTTTGAGAGAGAGAGAAAGAGTGTGCACAAGGAGGGAGGGGCAGAGAGAGAGGGACAGAATCTGAATCGGACTCCAGGCTCTGAGCTGTCAGCACAGGGCCCAATGAAGCGCTTGAACTCACAAACTGTGAGATCATAACCTGAGCCAAAGTTGGACACTTAACTGAGCCACCCAGGAGCCCTTTATTTTTGTTTTTATTGATTGCTTTAGGACTTTTAGTATACATCTTTAATCACAATCTATCTTTAAGTTGTACTATACTATTTCATGTATGGTATAAGAATCTTACAAAAGTAGTCTTTCATTTTTAATTTCCTGGCCTTTGTGCTATCACTGCCATACATTTTATTTCTGCATATGTTGTTATTTTGGCTTTAAACAATCAGTTATCTTTTAATATGACTTTTAAAATAAGAAAAAATACTAATCTATTTACTATTCCTGATGGTATTCCTTTGTCTATGTAAATCCGGCTTTCCACCAAATATTACTTCAATTCTGCCTAAAGAATTTCTTTTAACATTTCTTTTTTTAAACTTTTTTAATGGTTTATTTATTTCTAAAAGAGAGAGAGAGAGAGACAGCGTGAGCAGGGGAGGGTCAGAGAGAGAGGGAGACACAGAATGTGAAGCAGGCTCCAGGCTCTGAGCTGGCAGTCAGCACAGAGCCCGACACTGGGCTCCAACCCACGAACCGTGAGATCATGACCTGAGCCCAAGTCGGATGCTTAACCGACTGAGCCACCCAGGCACCCCAACTTTTAACATTTCTTACAGGGTAGATCTGCTGGTAATGAATTCTCGTAGGTTTGTGTGTCTGGAAAAAGTCTTTGTTTTGCCCATCTATGTTTTTAAAGATATTGTCAGTGGATACAGGATTCTGATTGGCAGGTCTCTGTTTTCTTTTAACACAATACAGACATTACCCTATTGTCTTCTGGCCTGATTGTTTTCATTGAGAATTTCCTCTTGTCCTTATTTTTGACCCTCTATATGTAATGTCTTTTTGTCGTGTTGCCTTTAACATTTTGTTTATCACTAATCTTAAGCAATTTGATTTTGATATGCCTTGATGTAGTTTTGTGTTCATGTTTCTTTTGCTTACAGTTGTTTGAGCTTCTTGGATCTATAGGTTTATAGTTTTCATCAAATTTGGAAAACATTTTTCAACTTTTTCTATTCTTCCTCTCTTAAATTCTTCAGAAACCTGAATTTTATATGATATAGGTCACTTGAACTTATCTCCCAGCTGACTAATACTCCATTAATTTTCTAATCTTTTCCTGCTTGTGTCATTTTCAATCGTTTTTATGTCTTTATGTTTAGTATTTTTTTGTAGTGTCAAATCTGCTGTTAATCTAGTCTGTATTTTATCTCAGACATTATGTTTTTCTTTCTTATAGTTTTATTTGGGTCTCTTTTTATTTATTTATTTTTTTAAGTTTTTTATTTATTTCGAGACACAGAGAGAGAGAGCCCGGGCAGGAGAGGAATAAAGAGAGAGTGAGAGAAGGAGAATCCCAAGCAGGCTGTCACTGTCAGCACTAGAGCCCCATGCGGGGCTTGAACTTTCAAACCATGAGATCATGACCTGAACAGAAATCAAGAGTTAGATGCTTAGCCAACTGAGCCACTCTGGTGCCCCTATTTGGGTCATTTTTATATTTTCCATATCTCAACATGTCTATGTTTTCCTGTATGTTCACAAACATATGAGATATAATCTAAAATAGAAATATACTTTATAATAACTTTTAATATACTTGCCTATGAATTCTAAACTGTCACTTCTGGGTCCATTTGTATTAATTGATAATACTCCTCATTATGGGTCATAATTTCTTTTTTTTTTTTTTTAAATATTTTTATTTATTTCTGGGAGAGAGAGACAGTGTGAACAGAGGAGGATCAGAAAGGGAGACACAGAATCTGAAACAGGCTCCAGGCTCTGAGCTGGCTGTCAGCACAGAGCCCGACACGGGGCTTGAATCCACGGACTGTGAGATCATGACCTGAGCCGAAGTTGGACGCTTAACTGACTGAGCCACCCAGTCACCCCTCTTTTTTTTTTTAAGTTTATTTATTTTGAGAGAGAGAGAAAGGGCTTGTGTCCACGAGTGGGGGAGGGGTGGAGAGAAATAATTCCACACCATCAGCACAGAGCTCAACGCAGGGCTTGATCTCACAAACCATGAGATCATGACCTGAGCCAAAATCAGTTGGACACTTACCTGAATGAGCCACCCAGGTGCACTGAGTCCTATTTTTTTTATTTATTTGAATGCCTGGTAAATAATTACTGGATACTAGATATTGTGAGTTTTATCATCTGGGGTGACAGATATTCTTCTCTTTTTTTTTTTTAATGTTTATTTAGTTTTGAGACCGAGAAAGAGAGGGTGTGCACGTAAACATGCTAGCTGAGGGAGAGTCAGAGAGAAAGGGACAGAGGGTCCAAAGCAGGCTTTGTGCCTTCAGTAGAGAGCCCAATGCTGGGCCAGAACTCACAAACCGTGAGATCATGACCTGAACCTAAGTTGGTCCCTTAGCTGACTGAGCCACCCCTCTTATTCTGTTGTTGTTGTTGTTGTTGTTGTTGTTTTTATTTCCTGTGCTTTGTTCTGAGACCCAGTTAAGTCCACTGGAACCAGTTTTATATTTCTAGGTCTTGCTTTTAAATTTTGTTTGATGGAATCAGCTCAGTCTTCAATGAAGGGTGAATTTGCCCTCTACTGAGACAATACTCTTCTGAGTATTGTACTCAATGTCCAGTATGTTACAAGGTCTTCCTCTCTGGATGGTGAAAATGACAACTTTTCAGGCCCTGTGTGAACTCTCGTTTGCTCTGCCCACTCCTTTCAAGTGGTTTCTTCCCCAGCCTTGGGTAGTCTCTTCACACACGTGTGCTGAGCAGCACCCAAGGACCGGAGGGACCCACTACAGATCCACAGACCTCTCTCTCTGTGACATTCTTTCCTCAGGACTCAGTCCTGAAAACTCTAGCTGCTTTGGCTTTCCTGTAGTCCCAGCAATGTCTCCTCAACTCATTGAGACCCCGGGTAGACTGAGCCTCCTTGTCCTACAGCGTGGAAACTTTCAAGCAGGAAGCTGGGCCATTCAGTGGGTTTAATTCACTTGTTTTCTCTCTCTCGGGGATGACTGTTCTCTTGTTTAATGTTTGACAACCATTGTGCCACACATATTTTTCTGATGTTAGAATTATTTAAGGCAGGAATGTTAATCTGATCTGATTATGCCATCTTGTTCTTTTACAGAAAGGTGATGGTGGGGAGAGGGAGGAGGTTAAGTAATCTGGAACACCTTGTCATAAACAAATATTTTGTTATTACAGCAAAGCTCATGAGCACACAGAATGTGACCTCCTATCATTAGACATGTTCCTTTTACCTTATTAAGGTGCTAAAATTGAGCACATTCATCTTAATGCAAAGTTATACCCATTCTATCGCAATAAAAATAAAATGCAAAAATACATGTTGGTATATTTGGTAGGCAATGTTTCAGTATTTTATCTTATTTAGAAATTACCAGCCAGAGGTGCCTGGATGGCTCAGCCAGTGAAGTGTCCCACTCTTGATTTCAGTTCAGGTCATGATCTCACTGTCATGGGATCAAGCCCCACATTGGACTTTGGGCTGACAGCACAGAGTCTACTTGGGATTCTCTCCTTTCTTTCTCTGCTCCTCTCCTGTGTGCATGCTCTCTCTCAAAATAAATACACATAAAAAAAACTTTCTTAACTCATGCAGTGGCATAGTTTTAAAAAATTACCAGCTTTCCAGGGGCGCCTGGGTGGCTCAGTCGGTTAAGCGTCCGACTTTCGCTTAGGTCGTGATCTCACGGTTCGTGGGTTCGAGCCCCGCGTCGGGCTCTGTGCTGACTGCCAGCTCAGAGCCTGGAGCCTGTTTCAGTCTGTGTCTCCCTCTCTCTCTGACCCTCCCCTGCTCATGCTGTCTCTCTCTCTCCTAGAAATAAATTAAAAAAATAAATAAAAATAAAAAATTACCAGCTTTCCAAATATTATTATCTACATTTTGTATTAGTCCAAAGCTTTGTTAGCTAAAAATTTTGAATATTATATTTAATCCAACATATTATAAAATACAATTGCTGTTGATTTGAAAACATCTGTTGGAATTATAACTCAATATCATTACCACATTATTTTATATTTTCAGTACTCTTTTTTTAAGTGTGTTTATTTATTTTTTAAAGAGAGACCACAGAGGAGGGACAGCGAGAGAGGGAGAATCCCAAGCAGGCTCTGTGCTGCTAGTGCACAGTCCACCGTGGGGCTTAGTCCCATGAACCCTGAGATCATGACCGGAGCCAAGATCAAGAGTCAGAGGATTAACCAACTGAGTCATGCAGGGACCCCAATATTTTCAATATTCTTTAACATTTCCTGAAAATACTGTTAATTTATCTGATCTGTAAATACTATAAGGCTTTCAGGAAGTTCAGATTAACTAGTTTCTTTGTTAAAAATAAACTCAATCTTATTTTTTAAAATTATGTACTTGTATTATACTTCACACTGATAAAATTGGGGAAAAGATATATTGCTATTGTTATACCCAGATCGCAGTATCCTCACCGACCAGAGACCACCAGGGAGACCGAGTCACGCATGCAAAGGGAAAGGGCTTTATTACGGGCTTAAGCTCGGGCTCCCAGACCTCACCAGCGCAATGGGTCCATGATGAGAGCCCCGAACAAGGGCAGAGTAGGGTTTTTATGGGGTTTGAGACGGGGGAGTTACAGAAGTTGTGACGTGGGAACAGTGATCCGATCATAATTATTCAACATCATTGACAGCGGGTTTGACCATACACATTGTCTAGAGTATTCGTTACTTTTGGCGGGATCCAATTACAACATTTAGAGTACCTTTAAATTCAACCAATCACAGAGCGAGCCGAGGGTCTTGTTCGGCGACTAACAGGTTAACTTTAACATTAGGTAACAGGGTCCTATCTATAGTTTCTATCTCCAGGCCTCTCCCTTAACAATGTGGAGGGTGGTCGCTGGCCTTTCCTGATTGGGTGTTGCAAGGGGGGTTACTCCTGCCTTGGGCAATGTGTAACTACCCGATAGTTTCGGGGGAAGCCGAAACTCAAGGCCTTCTAGTTTAGAGGGGAAACTTAAAGCCTGTCATGGAGTCAGTTTGCTTTAGACGTTTAGACTTGTGGCCTTACACTATTTTTATTTTTTATTAAAAAAATTTTTTTAAAATATTTATTTATTATTTTGAGAGAAAGAGAGAGAAACAGAGACAGAGCATGAATGGGGGAGGGGTAGAGAGAGGGAGAAACACTGAATCTGAAGCAGGTTCCAGATCCTGAGCTGTCAGCACAGATCTTGACATAGGTCTTGAACTCACAGCCCGGAAGATCATGACCTGAGCCAAAGTTGATGCTTGACCAACTGAGCCACCCAGGCGCCCCAATATTGTTATTTTTAAATCAGAATTATCAAACTAGTCTGATTTGTCTAAGGATTCACATGATATTTTGAATTTGACTTCTGCTGGAAGCCGCACTGGCCTCGCTGGATGACAGTCACAGCGAGGAAATGGTAGCGTTTGCACAGCTCCTGCCATGAGAAACGAGAACTGGTATCTCCTTCTGCTACTACTGGCTCATGTTGGAAATGAGGTTGCTGGTAGTGACCGGGCCTCACAGTATTCCACATCAGACTGATGTTCCCCACACAGATTGCTCATAAGGAAAGGCATGTCCTGCCTTTTCCAAAGAGATTTCAGATGAAAACATTGTGGATGATTGTTAAAAGGCTTTTCCTACGGGCCTTGCAGATCCAAGACTTACATAATAAAGGGGGCTTGAGTCTGGCCCTGAGACAAAGAGCCTAATTTAGAGTTAAGGGCAGATATCCACCCCCACCCAATTGTTTCTGCTTGGAGCACTGGCTGCCTCCCCCCAGGCATTTGTTATCAAGTATTTGGAGTGACTACTTATTCTGGCCTTGAATATGCTGATTGCTCCCTGTGAAGGAACCTATTGAGGAACTTCTTCTTTTGTGATTATGGGAGCAGAGGTGTCTCCTGAAAGACCTATTTGACCCCTGCTCACAGAGAAGTAACCTCACCCTTTTAGGCTAAAAACATTGTCTGATATGCTGCATCTAAATCACCTATCTCACTATTGATAAAGGTTATGCATGAGTCTTCTATAAATCTATGTTCTGGGAAATTCTTACATATCAAAGAAGTTTGTTATCAGAAATCATTATCTAAGGCAAATGCCACTTCTGTGCCATCCCCGAAACATTTATAAAATAAACTTGAGCCCCCTTTAGAGGAGAGATGCCTGCCTGCCTGGTGACCAGAAAGACTCTCGGGCCTCTCTCACCCCTCTCTCGCCGACACAGTCCATCCTTCCGGGACCCCTGGATCCAGCTGGAGCTGGTCTCCGACAGACTTCTTTTATCAAAATGCTNAACTGGCGCTTACAGAGCACTACCTTGAAAGTTCATTCATCTTTCCCTGCCTCCTCACCTTTCCCTCACCCCCACAAATGATCTTTTTATCATCTCCATAGTTGTATTTTCAAGGAAATTTAGGGCTATTAAATCTATGTAAGCACTTACTATTCTCTGTAAACCAATAAAAACATCCCAAATGTTATATAGTTGGAATTATATAGCATGTAGTCTTTTCACATTGGCTTCTTTCACTTAGTAGTATGCATTTAAGTTTCCTCCATGTCTTTTAATGGCTTCATTGCTCATTTGTTTTCAGCACAGAATAATATTCCATTATCTAGATGTGCCACAGTTTACTTATCCACTTATCTACCGAAGGACATTTTGGCTGCTTCCAAGTTTGGGAAATCATGAATAAAGATGCTATAAACATTCATGTGCGATGTGTTTGTTTTTTATGTAGACATTAGTTTTCAACTCCTTTGGGTAAATACAAGGAGTGGAATTGCTGGATCATATGGTAAAAGTATGTTTAGTTTTATACGAAACTGCCAAAATGTCTTCCAAAAGGTCTGTACACCATTCTCACCAGCAGTGAATGAGAGTTCTGCTTGCTCCATATCCTCACCAGACTTTGGTGGTAGTTTCTGGATTTTGACCATCCTATGAAGTGTGTAGTGTTATTTAATTATTATTTAAAAAATTTTTTAATGTTTTATTTATGTTTTGAGAGGGAGAGAGAGAGAGAGACAGCATGAACAAGGGATGGTAAGAGAGAGAGGGAGATACAGAATCCGAAGACTGGCTCCAGGCTCTGAGTGAGCTAGCTGTCAGAGCTAGCACAGAGCTCGATGCTGGGCTTGAACCCACAAACCGTGAGATCATGACCTGAGCCGAAGTCGGATGCTTAACCGACTGAGCCACCCAGGTGCCCCTTAATTATTATTTTAATTTGCATTTCCCTGATGACATATGAAATCTATTTTGAGGTGAGGTGTATGTTAAGGTCTTTGGCCCACCTTTTGAATGAGTTGCTCATTTTCTTATTGTTGAATTTTAAGTGTTCTTCCTATATTTTGGATAAGTCTTTTATCAGATTATGTCTTGCAAGTATTTTCTTCCAGTCTGGTTTGTCTTTTCATTCTCTTGACAGTGTCTTTTACAGAACACAAGTGTTTTCATTTTAATGGAGTCCAGCTTATCAATTATTTCTCTAATGGATTGCACCTTTGGTGCTATACTTACTAAGTCATCACCATACCTAAGTATAAATGGTCATCTAGATTTTCTCCTAAACTATCTTCCAGGAGTTTTGCAGTTCTATGTTTCACATTCCGGCATATGAATCATTTTGAATTAATTTTAGTGAGAAGTATAAGATCTATGTCTGGATTCACTTTTTTGTATGTGGATGTCCAGTTGTTCCAGCATTTGCTGTACAGACTACCTTTGCTCCATTGAATTGTCTTTGCTCCTTTGTTAAGGATCAGTTGACAATGTTTGGGGGGCAACTATTTATGGGCTCTTTATTCTGTTTCATTAATCTATTTTCCTCTTCTTTCACCAATATTACACTATCTTGATTATTGTAGCTTTACTACAGTCAGTCTCAAAGTCAGGTAGTGTCAGTCTTCCAGCTTTATTCTTCTCTTCGAGTATTGTGTTGACTATTCTGGTTTCTTTGCCTCTCCATATAAACTTCAGAATCAAGTTGTCAATACCTCGAATAAAACTTGCTGGGATTTTGATTGGGATTGCATTGGCAATAGATCAAATTGGGAAAAACTGACATTTTGACAACATTGAGTCTTCCTATTGATGAACATGGTATATCTCTCCATTTATGGTAGTCACACCCTTATCCACTGTTTTGCTTTCTGCAGTTTCGGTTACTTGCAATCAATTGCAGTCTGAAAGCAGATGATCTTCCTTCTGACATATCATCGCAATGTCACAATATCACAACAGGAGCCTAATGCCACATCACAAGGCCACATATTCATCTCATTTATCTCATCATACAGGCATGTTTTCATCTGACATCATCACCAGAAGAAGAAGGGTAAGTAGAGTACAGTAAGATATTTTGAGAGGGAGTATACATTCACATAATTTTTCTATTTTATTGTTAGTTATTGTTGTTAATCTTTACTGTGCTTAATTTATAAGTTGAGCTTTATCATACGTATGTACATATAGGAAAAAAAATTGATATAGGTAGGGTTTGATACTATCTGTGGTCTCAGATATCGCCTGGGGGTCTTGAAATGTGTTCCCTGTGGATAAGAAAGGGCTACTATTTTTAGTTCTTCTTTGATTTTATTCATGAGAATTTTGTAGTTTTCCTTATGTATATCTTGCATATATTTCGTTTATTTTTTACTTTAGTACTTCATTTTGGGGTGCTAATATAAACGGTATTATGTTTTTAATTTCAAGTTCCACTTGTTCCTATTTGGTATATATTGGTTCAAAGCAGTTAAACTTTTAATATTAATCTCATATCCTAAAAGCTTGCTTTAATCACTTATTAGTTTCAGGAGCTTTTTGTAGATGCTTTTGGATTTTCTACATGTCACAGATCATGTCATCTGTGAACAAAGACAATTTTATGTCTTCTTTCTCAATCTGTATAGCTTTTATTTTCTTTTCTTATTGTGTTATCAGGTCTTCCAGTACAATGTGGAAAAAGAGTGCCAGGCAACATTCTGGCTTTGTAGCTGACCTTGGTGAGAAGGCTTCAAATTTCTCACCAGTAAATACAATATTATCTGTAGGATGGGATGTAGGTTGAGAAAGTTCCCTTCTATTCCTAGTTTACTGAGAGGTTGTTGTTATTATTACTATTATTATTATTACGAATGGGCATTAGATTTTGTCAAATATTGTTCATGCATCTATTGACGTGATCATGTGGTTTTTCTTCTTTAGTCTATTGATATGATAGATTATATCAATTGATTTTCAAATTATACCCAACCTGGCATACCTGGGATAAATACCTCTTGGTTGTGGTATGTAATTCTTTTTATACTTTTTTTGGATTTGATTTGTTAATATTTTGTTAAGGATTTTTGTATCTATTTCATAAGAGATATTGGTCTGTGGTTTCTTGTAATGCCTTTGTCTGGGTTTGGTGGTAGGGTAATGCTGGCCTTATAGAACGAGTTACAAAGTATTCCCTCTGTTTCTATCCTCCGAAAGTGATTTTAGAGAATTAGTTTAATTTATTTCTTAAATATTTGTTAAAATTCACCAGTGAACTCATTTGGACCTGTTTTGGAAGGTTATTGACTATTTATTCAATTTCTTTAATAGATATAGGCCTATTCATATCATTATTTCTTCTAGTGAGTTTTGAGAGATTGAGTCATTTAAGGAATTGGTCCAGATCCCATTTTTGATGGCATTATAATCTATTAATGCTTTGTGATCTAATTTATTAATATTTAATCTTTTGTCAAAAAGAGGTAAAGACTACTCTCATTAGTAGACACAAAGGCATCAGAGAATTTGTACTTTCACTTCTCATTTGCAGGTCAAAAGCCAACACAGAAATACAAAAACTCTCTGGTAAGTTCTCAAAGAGCTGTTCTCCAGAGCTGTTCTCCTTCCCAGTGGGCACAAAATATTTTCTTAGTTGATTTGTGCTCACAAATGGATGAACAGAGATATAAAACAGGCTAACAGCCCACATTCTCTGTCTCTCATGTTTCACCCAACAGAAAACTGGTCTTCATCTTCATGAGAGACAGTACTAGGAGGGCAGGTGATAAAACCAGATTCTCAGTTATTGCAATTATCACCGGCAACAATTAAGAGTAAATCATCAGCCATGTGCGTCACAGACTCACAGGGTGCTCTCTTGACCAGCCTGGAAGTCCATTATTCACTACTTCTTGGACCATATCGTAGAAGAAAATGTGGCCCAACTACTATTTTCTAAGGACTCAGGAATGTACCAGAAGTTTCTCAATAATGAAGCCAAGATCTGCCTAGTGGTTCATGATCAGCTTTGTGCTACAGCTGATTGTACTGGTTCACAAGAATGAATTGTGTTTAGTTCTTCCTAACTTTGCCCTCAGTGACATCACATTGGTAGCTTATCATTGGTTGTACCAGAAGTATTTATACCACAGAAATCAGCAGACACTGAAAAATCATCCCCTATGCCATCTCAAAGAACCAGTTGTTAAACCTTTTCCAGCATACAATTATCCATTACTCATTGGTTCTTGGACTCAGTAATGGAAAGAGATATGGCCCCAAATGCAAGCTAGACAGGAAGTGGACAGATAAACAGACTTGGCCAAGAAAAGAAACAAAAACAAATACACAGAATGAAAAGAAAAGGAAACAGAGGAAGAAAGTTAGCAGGAGGAAATTCCTTTGACACATGACTGGGCTTAAGCAGCCCATAAGGTGCAACTCCAAGGCAGTTTAACTAGTCTTAGCAAGTGAGTCCACTTGGACATCTCAGTGACCTCCCAAACTTTCAAAGTATAAATTGCAAAAGCTAGCAACATGACTCCCATACAAATATAGAATCAACACGTATCAAAAAATGTATTTAATACATTAATGAGGGAGCCAACATAAGAATAAAGCTGATTCAAAGAAGTATAAGACAAAGACTGAAGTATTTGTAGTCGGTGAAAGATGGAAAGCAGAAGCACAGTGGCCAAGTCCAACACAAATTGGACTCTGGGAAATGAAACAAGGAAAATCTCCCTGCTGACATAGACCAAAATAAGGAAGAGGAAGAGGGAGGATGCAGAGGAGAGGATGGGAGGAAGGAAGAAAGAGAAGAAAGAAAGAGGGAAGGAAGGAAAGAAGAGGAGAGAGAAAGGAAGAGAAAAATAATTTAAAATTATGTTACTATTGATTGGAATATAATAAACAAAATCAAGTCATAGTTACCATTTTTCCTCATAGATGTATCTGGTCTCTATTATGTAGGTCTCTCTTATTAGCAGTGAACAAGAGTACAGTCAAATATGGAATAGACTAGAGTTTATCAAACTTTGAGCTCATAGAATGCATGAGCTTTAGGAATATGTTACTGAGACTTCAAGCATTGTCACTTCAAGTGAATCCTTGCCGAATTTGATGATACATACATACTCAGACGTGGGCAATGAAATTTATGATCACTTCTGGCCACAAGATGGTCTTCAGAAAATTTAGGGGGTAAGGGGGATAATATATGTATTATCAGAAAGTGCCTGCACACCCCATGGACCTGCACCTTGAGCAGAAACATAGGGTCTAAACTAACCAACAGTTCTGTGTGGATGAAAACTCCTAGGGAGGTGGTGCCGGCTCGGAAGTGACAGTTTCCAAACACGACAACGTGCCTGGCGTGGTTGACATGAGAACCAGCACAGCCAGCATCAGGCCAGGGTGCGCCAGAGTAGACGCTTTCAAGACTTGAAACACAAAGTGTCCTTTTTTATTGCAAATATTTGACAATGTTCCCTTTACTATCCTAAAATAAAATTCATAGGTAAGATGATCTACCCACACATATCATTTAAACGCACACAGGATAAAGGAAAGCCAAAGAAAAAGTAATTTATAATAAAATAATCAGGGTTTCCATGTGTAAATGCATAGACATGAGCCTTCAGAAAAACGCAGTGGAGGGGCACCTGGCTGGCTCAGTCGGTTAAGTGTCTGACTCAGTGTCTGATTTCAGCTTAGGTCATGATCTCACAGTTTATGAGTTCGAGTCCCACATCAGGCTCTGCACTGACAGTGCGGAATTTATATTAATTAAGACAATGGGATGGCCTTCCAGAAGAAGATCACATCTAGAACTGTCATGGTACATTGCTGTAATCTATCTTTTTTTTTTTTAAAAAACTTTTAAATATTTATTCATTTTTGAAAAATGGAGAGTGAGTGCGAGTGAGGGAGGGGCAGACAGAGAGGGAGACACAGAATCCGAAGTAGGCTCCAGGCTCTGAGCTGTCTGTCAGCACAGAGCCTGATGGGGACTCAAACCCACAAATCCTGAGATCATGACCTGAACTAAAGTCAGATGCTTAACCAACTGAGCCACGCAGGTGCCCCTGATATAATCTGTTATCTTGCTCTTCACTGACTTTCCAAACTCCCTATAAGCCCTCTGTTATGACACTGGTGGAAAACACTAATGATGTGGGACTTCTGTTGATGCAGACATTTTCCTGCCGTTTTGGAGTAAAGAAATTACTCTTACACAGGATTTTGTTCTTGTGGAAATATTTAGAGGCTACCTCTTCCACATAGAGTTCCCCGATTTTACTTCCTTCTGTGACTCTCTTCCTCAGCATCAGAGCATGGTGGCTAAAAGGGCTGACTCTGGAGCTAGACTGCCTGGTTTCAAATCCCAGCTATGCTATTTACTAGCAGTGTGTCCCTGGGCAAGTTGCTTAGCCTCTCTGTGCTTCAGCATTATCATCGGTAAAATAACAATGATAATGCTACCAAGTTTAGTTTTCTTTGGAAATAACAAAACTTGAAGACAAGATTGCTACTCAGACTTTTTCCCTTTCTCTCCATATATTTGAGAGTGTAGCATGTACAACAAGCTTTTGCTTACTTAAAACCTGTGTTTTTAAATTTAAAGATTATTTTTATGCCATTCCCATTTTATCAGTTTTGGGTGTCTCCTTTTTCCTCACTTGTATTTGAAAATTGATAGAAGACCAGCTTCTCAACTCTGTGAAGCATAAATGCAACCACAGCTTTTTGAACTGCCAAAGGGAGCTTTATTAAGTCAACAAAATACTTTCTCAGCTTTGAGCTGCTGTGCAGTGGGATTCCACATAGACATTCCACTTGTCTGGATTTTCCATTTTGAGCGTCATGTAAGTTAGAAAAATATGTACCACTTTTTATTTTTTCCTTTATGTATGCTTTTAATTATAGCCATATATTTTTAAAATAAGGGGTTTTCATAGATGGAGGGTTTTCATAGGAGTTACAGAAAATCTTACGGGAAGGTGTTATAAAGCCTACAATTTACTTTTAAAAACTTCAAGGTAGTTGGCAAAATATTATGTACATGCCAGTTTGTTTAAGCTGTGTCTCCAGGGGTGATGAGTTGATGTGCTGTTTAGCGCATTCCAGGGTGGCCATCAGCACTGTACAGAAAAAGCCAGAGTCTCTGCTATCCTATCTCCTCCATTAACCAAGTCATGGCAGATTAGCATATTGGATGATAAATAGGGGATTTTTTAATCTTTTTTTTTTTTTTGAGAGAGAAAGAGTGTAAGTGGGGTAGAGGCAGAGAGAGAGGGAGAGAGAATCTGAAGCGGGTTCTGTGCTGTCAAAGCAGAGCCCGATGTGGGGCTCGAACTCACACACCATGGGACCATGACCTGAGCTGAAATCTAGAGTCAGATGCTTAACCAACTGAGCCACACAGGTGCCCAAATAAATAGGGCTTTTCTTTGCAAAACTAGTGTTTGCATGTTTATCAAGATAGTAGATATTAGAAACTGGTTCTCATTGGTATAAATAATTTTCTCTTTATATATGTATAGGCAAAACAACTTAGGGACACTTTTTAAAGTTTATTTCTTTATTTTGAGGGAGAGAGAGAAAGAGTACAGGAGAGGCAGAGAGAGAGGGAGAAAGAAAGAATCCCAAGCAGACTCTGTGATGTCAGTGCAGAGCCTGATGTGAGGCTCAAATCCATGAACCATGAGATCATGACCTGAGCAGAAACCAAGAGTTGGACACTTAACCAACTGAGGCACCCAGGTCCCCTGGGACACTTTCTAAATCAGTTCACAATCAATGGTATGGTGTGCAATCCCTAGTGATTCCTGCCTTTGTGTAATCTCTCACCCTAAGCGTGTGCTAGATTTAGCGACTTGATTTTAATGAGTAGAATATGGCAGTGATGGAACATCACTTCCAAAATTAGGTTTAAAAGATTGATGACATTCTGGGCCTCTCTCTCTTCCTCTCAGTGCATGTGTGTGTGTGTGTGTGTGTGTAATTTTTCTCTTTCTTTTGGATTGCTCACCCTGGGGGAAGCCAACTGCCAAACTGTGAGGTAACTCCCTGAAAGGCCCATGTGAAGACGGACTGAGTCTTGCTAATAATCATGTGAGTGGTCTTGGGAGTCAAACTACATTGGTACACAGTCCCAGAATCCTAACTCTCAGAAACTGGGAGATAATAAATGCTTATTGTGGGGCACCTGGGTGGCCAGTAGGTGAAGGGTTTGACTTCGGCTCAGGTCATGATCTCAAGCTTTGTGAGTTCAAGCCCGCGGTCGGGCTCTCAACTGTCAGTGCAGAGCTTGCTTCGAATCCTGTCTCCTCTCTCTGTCCTTCTCCCTCTCTCTCCTCCCCTCCCCCATCTTGCGTGCACATGCACGCTCTCATGCGTGCATGCTCTCTCTCAAAAATAAATAAATAAACTTAAAAAAATCCTTATTGATCTGGGCCTCTAAATCCTGAGTGATTTGCTTTCCTGCCATAAATAATTGATAAAGATGTTTGAGACATAGAGAAGCTAAGAAAAACTACTCCATGTCTCAGCCATTTCTGGCAATGAGATAGCTAACACTCAGAACACCTGCTAGGTGCTAAGCAGTGTTCTATGTATTTTACATGTAGCAATTCACGTAATCCTCACTTTGATACCGTTGTTAACACCATTTTACAGATAAGGAGAGGTTAAGTCACTTGACCAAGAGACAGAGTTTAGAGGGGGGCCCCTCCCCTACTAAAAGCAACTAGCAGACTGTGAGGAAATCTGCCTGTTTTGGCAGGGGGGCATTTTTCAAGATAGGCAGAAAGCCCAGGCAATAGGTATGGTAGATATGGTCACCAACGTCCTTTGAAGTGATGCTGTCTGTTTGCTCAAATAAATTAGCATTTCCATCCCAACTGATGCTCTTATAAGAAAAAATTCATCAACAGATTGGCCCAAGTAGTCTTCTTCTAGGATAAAACAAAATATATTAATGTGATTCTTCACAAACAGGTTCTTTTGCTTTCTTTTTCTTCCTTTCTTCCTCCATGTCCTTGTATCTGGTGTTTAGCACAAAGGGAGCCGCCGCCTGGGAGTCTCAGCGGCGTCTGAGGTACTGATACTGATACTGATACTCTGGCCTGTCCCTGCAGAAGAAGCCAAGAAATCCCCTGTGTCTGTTCTGTGAGCACCTTCTGACCCGACTGGTGAGTATAACACCCTGTGGTTGTTGTTGATAAAAATCAAAACAACACAAAACAAAACCAAAATACACCTTGTTGAATATCAGGAAATTAAGCCCAGTTTAGTTGTCCCAGCAAGATATTGTAGATCATGGATAAACAAATCGGAGGAAAACAGTTTAATGAAGATATAGGAAAACCTTGCATTGCAAGTAACTTGTTCTGTGAGTGTTCTGCAAGGTGAGCAACTATTTCTAATAAATTTTAACTTGATAAATGAGCGATGTCTTGCAATATGAGTAGTACGTGATGACAAACGTCATAGGTTCAGAACTGAGCCAAAGGTTCTTGAAATTCACTTTGATATAAAAGTGCTTTGGATTACAAGCACATTTCTGGAACGAATTATGCACGCAAACCAAGGTTTTATGGCATAAGTACTGATGTCTCCCTTTTACAACCTATTCAATGCTGATGTATGTTATAGTGGTCAGGACATTCTACCTTTGTAACAGTTTTGCACCTGGTTACTGATTTTCAAGAATAGTTTGAGGTGCCTAGGTGGCTCAGTTGGTTGAGCGTCCGACTTTGGCTCAGGTCATGAGCTTGTGATTTGTGGGTTCGATCCCCGCATTGAGTTCTGTGCTGGCAGCTCAGAGCCTGGAGCCTGTTTCAGATTCTGTGTCTCCCTCTCTCTGTGCCTCTCCCGCTCATGTTCTGTCCCTCTCTGTCTCAAAAATAAATAAACTATAAAAAAATTTTTTTTCAAAGAAGAATAGCTCTTGGTTGAGAAACAGGAGGCAGAGTTTAACATGCCAAAGCACAATCTGTTGATTTAGGTGTGTGCAGAATGCCTAAGTTTTGTATAGAGTGATTTATTATTCAACTCTGTATCCTACTTACTTTGTGAGTAGTTTTATGGGGGGAAAGTCATGGTGAATAAGTGATTCCATTTTGTGTAACATAAAAACAAGGACGTGAATGCAATATTTATGTAACGCAACCCTAACACTAATTCTTACCTGCCAGGCAGGAAAAAAATAAATAAATAAATGTTTGCCTTGCAAACTAAATAGAGCTCTAGTTCTAGTGTTTATATTTGCACATTTGGAAGGAATGAAATAACTCTTCCATTTAAAAAGTAATGGCATGTGTTCTGTTTGGTTTTCTAGTATATAATATGAAAACACGAACCACTCAAGGAGCTTTTTTTGTAAGTATACCAAAGGCAGATCTATAAACAGAACACCTATGTCAAATACCTCAGTCACCAGATGCCATCTAAGCCCTCCATTGGGAAAAAGAAAATAAACTTTGGCCTTACAGAGTTATTAGAGCACTCTAGCACAGCCTCTCACTGCCATGGCCGTACCCTTGACCTTGTCATTACCAATCACCGCAGCCCTGTCATATCTCAGATTCTGGATTCTGTGCTTTTTGAGTATCATCTTCTAACTTTCTAGCTCACCCCTTCTAGTACCCCAGTTTCATCATTCTCTGGCCCTACCTGGATCTTCTACCCACTGATCCTACTTCCGCTGCATCTTTAGGTCCTATGTTTTCTCCTTACCTCGTTAAGTCCCATGTCCATTGTTGAGTTACTGCTTTGCATACACTCTCAACTCTACTAACTCCTTCTCACGTGTCACATGGTATTTGTTGGACAAATCACAACCCTGGTTAACTCCAATGCTGCACCTATTCGATACCAGCACCCATGCACCTAAACAGCACACAACCATGCTGGCTGCTCTCACGTGAAATTGGGCACCTCTGGTCTTCGGGTTGGCTCTTATGCTGCGGCAATCCCACTGTGCTTCCCTAATGCAGTGTGTTGTGCTCTCTCTTAGGTTATTTTCTATTTTATATCTCCTCCTCTCCCCCTCAGGCTTCTAGCACTCCCCTTTTTGGCTCTGCTGAGATAATTGAAGCAGTCAGAAGAGAACATTCTCCGTCTGTCCCCTGTACCTACCTATCTGCATCTGTGCCCCTATGTGGGGTCTTCCCTTGGCCTCTGGATGGGGCTGTCCCTGCAGCGAGCTCGGCTGGAGCCCTATCTGGAGCTAGGCTGGAGACCTAGGCCTCACCCCCCGACACACGTGCAGGGACAGGGGCTACCGTTCCCATGTCTCTCTTCTGCTGCCTCATTTTTCTCCATCTGAATTGGATCATTCCCATAAACGTGCAAATATACTGTTATTTCTCTCTCCTGTAAAACAGGAAACCCCCAAATTCCCTTGACTTAACTTCTGCCACGGGGGTTGTCCATTTCTTTTCTTTCTTTCACAGCAAACTCCTTTTTTTCCCTTTTGTTTTACTGTTTGATTGATATATAGTGAAATGAAAACAATTCATATATTTAATGTACATAAATTTGATGAGCTTGGACATATGAATACACCTGATACTATTATCATAATGAAGATAATAAACACACACGTTGCCTTCAAAAGTTTTCTTATCTTCCTTTTCTTTCTTTTTTTAAAGTTTATTTATTTCTTTTGGGGGGGGGTAGAAGGGGCAGAGAGAGAGAGGGAGAGAAAGAATCCCAAGCAGACTCCACACTCAGTGCACACCCTGACACAGGGCTCGACCCCACGACTGTAAGATATTGAGTGGATATCGAGAGTCAGGCATAACTGACTGATCCACATAGGTGCCCCTCTCCCCTCACTTTTCTTTCTTCTCTTTCTCTCTTTGATCAGAGTATTTAACAGGAAGTCTACCTCCTGTACTTTTTTTTTTTTGCTCTTTCAGCTATTTCTTTTTATTTACAGCTTGTGTTCAATCCGAAACAATTCATAACATGAGAAGTTACTGTGAATCAAACCATAAATACACAAACACAATATACAATCCAAAACACATGTACAGCATTCAAGTATGGAACAAAATGGAGTGCTCATTCATGCACAAAGTAGCTTGACATCTGTTGGATATAGTTGTTCTGAAGCCGGTTCCTAAAGATGGGAAACATGACTGGTTATCAAGACTACTGTGGCCATATTAGATTCTGGGACATCTAAGCATCTGTGTGTGACCTGATGGTGTCTAGTTTTAAAAACCTTTCTTGTGCATCCAGGCAGTTTTGAAAAGACTTACTTTCCAGAATCAAGCCCACGTTAGGCTTAAGACCAGGTTCTATGTAAACTATTAACAGAAAGTGATCCAAATGTGGCTATTCTGATGTAGAGCTTTTAAAAAAGTATTTACAGGAAGAGTGTAAAAGTTTTTCTGAATTTAAAGTAAGCAAACTTCCAATCTTCGCTTCCCAAATACTTGATTTATACTTTTCACTCCTACACATATTTTGCCTTTTTAATTTCAAGATTTGTTCATTTTACCTTCAAAACAGATCATTTTTTTAAATTGTAAAAAGTATTTAACATCTGCAGAAATAAAAAGCACTTTGAAATCACTTGAGGTCAATGTACGTCTACTTTTTGGAATCAATTTAGTTAAATGAATCTGGTACTCTTGTCGAATAGGAATAGGTGATAAGTATACAAGCAAAATTTACTCATTCTACTTCAATCTGGGGTAGAGTCCAATCCGTCATTGCCCTGACACGTATCAGTTACTATGTAAAAAATCAAATGCAATGTCAAATCCAAAGCCTCAGAGGAAAGAGTTCAGTTCCTGAGAAACAGGGATAGCTTAACAATGTGAGACTTTAGGGCACCTGGGTGACTCAGTGGCTAAGCATGACTCTTGACTGTGGCTTAGGTTATGATCTCATGGTTCGTGAGTTTGAGCCCACATTGGGCTTTGTGTTGACAGTGTGGAGCCTGCTTAGGTTTCTCTCTCCCTCTCTCTCTGTCCCTTCCCTGCCCGCTCTCTCTCTCTCTCAAAATAAATCTTTTAAAAAAGTGATGCCACTACTCAGATATTCAAATACTCTTATTTCTCTCTAGCCATTTACTTTGGAACACGTTATAATGAAATTTCTCTTGTCAAGTTGCCAATATCTTGTTCCCTTACTAATAATCCAAGGTAATTTCCTAGTCATTCTTCCTTTTTTTTTTTTAATTTTTTTTTATTTATTTCTAGGAGAGAGAGAGAGAGAGAGACAGCGTGAGCAGGGGAGGGTCAGAGAGAGAGGGAGATACAGACTCTGAAACAGGCTCCAGGCTCTGAGCTGGCAGTCAGCACAGAGCCCGACGCGGGGCTCGAACCGAGGAATCGCGAGATCATGACCCAAGCGAAAGTCAGACGCTTAACCGACTAAGCCACCCAGGCGCCCCCATTCTTCTTTCTTAAAACCTTTTCCCCACTTGGCTTCCAGGATACCACACTCACTGGATTTTCCATCCTCTGCCTTTTACCTTTTTGCTGTTCCTTTTAATCTCTATGGTTGCTTCCTCCTCATCTTATCACCCACGTTATTAAAGGTAGACATGCAGTGGGGCACCTGGGTGGCTCAGTCAGTTAAATGTCTCACTTTGGCTCTGGTCATGATCTCACTGTTAGCTAGTTTGAGCCCCAGATCGGGCTCTGTGCTGTCAGCATGCAGACATATTCTCTCTCTCTTTCTGCACCTCCCCCAGTTTCTGTCTCTCTTTCTCAAAAATAAATAAGCATTAACAAGAAAGTTGACATCCAGTAGGGCTCATGTCTCCGACTTCTTTTTTAAATTAATTTGGGGGGGGGGTTGCAGAAAGAGAGAGAGAGACAGAAAGAGAGAGAAAGACAGAGAATCCCAAACAGGCTCCAGGCTAACAGTGCAGAGCCCGATGCATGGCTCGAACTCATAAACATTGAGGTCATGACCTGAGCCAAAACCAAGAGTCCCACACTTAAGTGATTGAGTCACCCAGGCACCCTATGGGACTTCTGTTTTCTATGCACTAGGTCATGCCTGACGCACACAAAGTCCTCAATATTTGCTAAATGAGTTAATTAGAATGGTGAGAACATGAGGAAAATATCCAGACTGACAAGACAAACACGCACAATCATGCTCACTTTTATACACATTGGTGATAACTATTGTTAAAAATAAGTATTATTTTATTCTCAATTCCCATATGTAAAGTGGAGTTCTGTACTTTTGTCTGTGGACTGGTAAAAATGTGTGATTTTTTTAACTTTAGTAAATTACCACAGTGATTTTTTTAAAATTTCTATATGAAATATTACCATTCTTATGATAGATATACTATCATAAGATAGTGGTTTGATAATAATCACAAAATACAACAAGAGAAATCTTAGGTTTATTGACTTCTGTGTCTTGAATTTCAACTCATTACCAGCAGAGGGTGCTACTGATCCATATTTTCATACTTCTGTTTATAGTTTTGCTGATTTCAAAATCAGCAGATTTTGACATTGTAAATGACATTAACTTACAAATATATATTATATGGTAATGGCTCAACCACTCAAACAGAATAACTTGAGTTTTAAAAATCTATTGGGTTTTTTGCATTTATTTCAAATGATGATATTGTACATAGATATGATAAAAGACTATACAGAAATTAAATCTCTCTTCTACCCTGTTCCTTAAAACTGCCAGTTTTCCTTCCCAAGATTATCATTGTCTCTAGTTTCTTCTTGTATTTATGTGTACATGTGTTTTGCTTTGTGCTTGTGCTATATATTTAAAAAAAATTTTTTAATGTTTATTTACTTATCTTTGAGAGAGAGAGACAGACCATGAGTGGGGAGGGGCAGAGAGAGAGGAAGACACAGAATTTGAAGCAGCTCCAGGCTCTGAGTTGTCAGCACAGAGCCCGACGCGGGGCTCGAACCCACCAACCACGAGATCATGACCTGGACCGATGTCAGACTGTCAACCGACTGAGCCACCCAGGCGCCCCTTGTGCTATATATTTTTAATCAGAAATGATGTTAGTACAGTTCTTTATCCTTGGGTTGATTTATGACTTTACTCACATAATTTTGGGATTCCATATTAGTCCTTGTAAAACCTCTTTCTTTTAAACAGTGGTGTTTTTTTCCAGTGTGTGATTGAACTGTGATTTATGTAACTAGTCTCCTGCTGAAGGATGAAAAGATTATTTTCAATATTTTGCCATTCCAAACAATACTATACTAAATATGTTTTTATAATTACCTTTGTAAATATGTGCAAATATGTCTGTAGGTTAAATTCCTAGAAAAAAAAAACTGGGTAGCCATCTGAAAAACAAAGAGGATATATATATTCTTTATATACCAAAATAAATTCTAAATGTATTCAGTCATGAAAGAGCTGGGAAAAAAATAAATGGGAAACTTTTTTGTGATTTTGGAGTCAAGATGGCCTTGGTAAGGCTAAAACAAACTCAGAATTCACACAGAGAAGGTTGACATTTGACCGTATTAACAAAAATCTGCATGGCAAAAAAAAGCATAAACAAAAGAAAAATAGAAATGACAATTGTACAAATGAATTTCTAACACATATTAAAAGAAATAAATTTCTTAGTATATAAAGAGCTTTTGTATATTGATAAAACCAAGCCCCTGTTGAAACATTGCCAAAGAATACAAACAAATAAGAGCACAGAAATACAAATAGCTTTTTAACACATGAAACCATATTCATAAGGAGGGACATGCAAATTAAAATGGCATGATGCCATATTTCACCTATCAGATTGGTAGAGATCAACACATTGTGTGTGATGAGGGCGTGGGGAATGAAGCAAGCTCAGAAATTATTGGTGACAACATAAATTGATATAATCTCTATGGAAACGATTTGGCAATAGCTATTAAAATTTTCAAAAGAAGATTAGTAAAGTTTCTTTTTCCTTTCAGTCAAATCTCCCTCTTTGAATTAGCTGTACATATGTAATGAAAAGAAAAGCCTACACAGAATTTAAAAATAAAAACAAAATATTTTCAAAAAGGTATGATGCTCTTTGTGTAATGTGGATAACAACCATATTGTGCTATGGAAATTTATATAACAACTAAAAGTATCTTTTAGTGCATATCGATCAGGGTTCCTCAGGAAGGAGATGGCACATTTTTTTTTATGTTTTATTTATTTCTGAGAGAGAGAGCATGAGCAGGGGAGGGTCAGAGAGAGAGGGAGACACAGAATATGAAACAGGCTCCAGGCTCTGAGCTAGCTGTCAGCACAGAGCCCGACGCGGGGCTCGAACCCACAAACCGTGAGATCATGACCTGAGCCAAAGTAGGTCGCTCAACCGACTGAGCCACCCAGGTGCCCCGGTACATTTTTTTTAAGGGAGGCTGAAAAGAATCTCATTCATGAAGGTGTGGATAGGGTTAAGAGAAGCTGTAAGAAGAAGGGATCCGCCTCGCCTCGTAGTGTTGGCAGGATGGCTTTAGGAAGCCATTACCTTCCCTAGCCAGTGCAAAGGAAGGGCAGAGGTACGGAACCAAGTGATGATTGTTACTCCTGCTTTACTTCTTGTTGGATCTGGAAGGGCAACAGAAGATTTTCATTCAGCTAATACATATCTTGGTAATATCTTCAGGGCCTTGTTTTATTTCCACTTCCCTCCAGAAAGAAATTGCCAAATTTTCTTTCAAAGCACTCACTTCTGTGTTATTCCTTTTCAGAATGGAATCCATGGATTACTTAGTTTCCAATCCTATTCTCTCTGGGATGGTATCTTTATGAAAATAGGCTTCCTGGAGATGCTGCATTTGTTTATTAAAGCTTAATTGAAAGAAAAAAATGTAAAGGTGATGACACTTAGACTACAAGGGCACAATAGAGTATAAGAAATAGTGCAGTTTACACAGAGCAGGTTTTAAGAAAGAAAATGCATATCATGTTTGGCTATACCTATACTAATGGAGGATTTCACTGGTTTCCTTCTTTCCTTTCTTCTAAAGGTCCCCCCTTCCTTCCACCCCCTCCAATCTACTTTTGGCTGGACGAAGGGAGTCCCTTGGATCAACCAGAGTTCATCTCAGAGATCGAGCCACTGGCAAATGTCTAGTGACATTAAAGACTGAGTTAGGAAGGGACATGTGCTATTTGAATACATTTTTCTTTTTTCTCACCTACTTACGTGATAAGATTTAATTTCCTTGTAGTGTCCTTCAGTAGTTCTGATATAAGACCGTCGCTTTCAGGTCTGGCAACATCAGGGGTCCTGTCTAGTCAAAATGTCTTAAGGGGAAATGACCTGGCAAGTAAACACCATGCTGTTATCAATAATACCTATAGTATATCCAAAAACCCAACACCCATCTTGGTTTTCTGTCCAAGTCTGCATTTTATCCCTATGTACTCTCTGCAGTGTTAACCTAGCCCATGTTTGGGGTTGGAGAAGCTATTTAGGTGAAGAGTACACATTTTTGGCTGCCTCAGGGCACATATAGGAGCCACCAGCTTGTGCTGTCCAGGGGCAGAGAGCACAGTATGAGCACGTCCTGTTACAATCATATGAGGCAAACAAGATACAAATAATGGAATAACATATTCACTGAATCCACAGCACATCCGTTGGAATTCGTTGTTCAGGCTATTCCTTTCACTACCTTGAGAAACATCAGGTATAATACACTCACTCATATGGAGCAGGAAATAAAGAGTATAATCTGCCAGACAGGTGATATGGTCTAGTGGGTTCAGAATTTTAATGTTATTTCTGGCTCCATCATTGGCTTCCTTTATGACTAGGAGGGAAATCTCTCTGGGTGTTGCTAGTTTCGGTATCTGTGGATTGATAAGAAGATCACAGGCATAGATGTTATAATAGTTCACTTCATGGGAAATTAAACAGAGCAAGTCAATGAGAGGAATGTGTTAATTGGTTCTTTCTGGGTACTAGTTTGTGCTGCAAGAGTGCATTTAATATCTGAATAAATTAAAGAGGTTTTAGAAAGTGCATCATCCATGTGTTATCTCATTTAATCCCTTCAGCAAACCCAGGGGGTCATTCAAAATATTGATTTTTGCAGATAAAGACTGAAACACAGAGCTAAGTAATTTGCTGGAGGTCATGGAACTAATTGGGGAGAGCTGGGATTTGAACTCAGGTTATTTGAATCCAGAACTCTAACTTGGAACTACTACGCTTTCTCTCTCTCTCTCATCTGGGGACAGAAATGATAACCTACAGGAATGAGAGCATATATAAAAATCTAGATAGTCCAAAAATGGATTTTCAGAGCACCAGAGGCTGAGTGAGGAAGAGAGAAAAATAGAAGAGAAGTAAGAAATCACCAGGGCTAAAATCTGTGAAGCATGTAATTAGGGACCGAAGTGGTCTGGCGAGCCAAGCCCCAGGGACTGTAAGCGAAACTGCCAGTCTGAGAGCAGAATGTTCCAGTTATGATGCTTCAGGTTGTGTGTTTGGAACCCTGATTCTGGTTTGTGTTTTTGTTTGTTTTGTTTGTCCCCCCCCCCGCCACCAAATATTATTGTCTTGGAAGGGAAATGGCATTGCCGAAAAATGTTCATTTCTGAATCTGCCTGTATCTTACCTATGTAGATGTACATGTTTTCGCTACTCCACAACCTCCCACCTACTTCAGAAACTCTTAGCCCACTGACCTCCCTCTACCCTGACCTCTCATGGAGTTTAATGTACCGCTCCTGTACTTTTTTGCTTAACTATTGCACTCTGTATAATTAACATACTGTGTGATTTGATTTGTACAGTCCCCCGAAGATGTAATGATTAACAGCATTAATATTTTTTTAACTTTTTTTATGTTTTATTTATTTTTGAGAGAGAGAGAGAGGCAGCATGAGCAGGGGAGGGTCAGAGAGAGAGACACAGAATCTGAAGCAGGCTCCAGGCTCTGAGCTGTCAGCACAGAGCCCGACGCGGGGCTCGAACCCACGAACCGTGAGATCACGACCTGAGCCGAAGTCGGACGCTTAACCGACTGAGCCACCCAGGCAGCACCCCAACAGGATTAATATTTTAGAAACCACACAGCACTTGGCCCAACAGAAATGTACAGAATTTAACTTAAAAAGTGACTCTTCCTCCATCCTGTTTAGAAAGAGTATATTATGGGTGTAGGGAGCTCACCAAAATGGCATCAATACAGGCAAATCAGGGGCCCTCCTCCCTCCCTTGTCTTTCCTCACCCTCCCTCTAGAGATCTTGGAGAAGACCAAGGAGGCAGGTGCAGCCGATCATTGGCGTCCCTCTTCTCCAGCTGTAGTCTCTCTGCTGGCTCTAGAGCACCGGTGGAATTTAGCTCCACCCAGTCACCTGATCCCGCAAACCTCTGCTCTCCAGTCCCAGTTTTCAGAAGATGGCTCTTGGAGTGCTGGTCAAGTGAAAATAAGGTGGTGAGTTTCCCCCCGAGTAAATAACTAAGTTTTGGTGGATGCTGGCCTTTAGTCATCCAAGGTCAAGAAAGTCCTGTTCTAAACAGGGAAAAGCCATTCCAGGGGTAGCCTCTGTCTTCTCCCTCCTCCCCAACTCAGTATGCTTATGAGAAAGCTAGATTCCCCGGAAATGTTGCTTTCACCGCAGGCAAATCCCAGAACTGTTTTTAAAAGGGCTTTTGGATACCTAAAGTCCTGAATTGTCATTTCCAGTCTTAGTCATTTGAAATGTGTGTTAGTGGAAAGTGATTATGTGGTTTTATAGACCCCAAGAACATGGGAGCACCTGAATTCTTGCTGCTAGATATTTATTTTAGGTCTTCTCCTAGTCTCTGGGAAGAAAACCAGACTTCATATAATAAGAACTGAAACAGAAGAACACAGTGATGTTTCAGAAGCATATGTGTGACTATGCTATTTTGGGAATTGTTCCAGTATGAGATGTTTATAATAAGCGTGGTGTGACCCAGCCAAGGAGCTTAATATAACAGGGTTAAGTGAATGGTGGGAGGGGAGAGTCCCATTCTACGCCAGCTTGCATTCGTTAGTAATCAAACAGGTTTGCAGATGACACTCCTGAGCGGTTACTAAATCTGGGACTTGTGGCTTGCAAATCATTTTGATTAACAGCTTCTGTCACCTATCTTAGGACGGGAAAAAGTAAGTGTTATTATTTATTACATTAAATATTAGTCACAGAGAGGCTAAAAACAGTGTAATTTGGCAAATATGAAGTTTACTTGGTTAAATAGAAAATCGGGCTCCACCCTCCCACGTGGCTCGCTAAAGATGACTTTCTTGGGAACATCTCAGTGAACAGATGTTTCTTCTGTTTCCATGAAGGGTTTACTGGCATCTGTTCGTGAAGGGCTCTTTTGGCTAAAAGGAATTTATTGTACATCTAAAAATACACATAGATATTTTTAAAGTTTTTACATACATTACTTAAGGGTTTTGCCTTAATTAAATCACCAGCCGGGACTCAGGTGAAATATTTGTCTCAATTTCAGAATTAAGTATTGAATGACTATTAAAATATGCCTCCCTGATCTAAAATTTAGAAACTTAATGTTCAAGAAATGATTGTTAGTAAAGGGAGAAAATATTTAAATGGTTGGTAAAGGAAAGATAATTACATTGTCGACATAATCGTTTTTGAGTAAGATTTAGAAGGCTCTCTAAAGAGCTTTTGAATCACCTTGAAATATTTTCCCAAAGGTGCTACTTCAGTACTTCTGTGTAACTCTTTCTTTGCAAAGAAATTCCACTGTTTCCAAGTGATTGAGGAAGATCTTGAAAAATACAGATTATGCCCTTATGGTTGTCAATTCCCAAGGAATATGAAATATTCTATGTACTTTACATAAATAGTGAATTTATTCTAACCTAATGAAGACTCTTTTAGGAAGTCAGAACGAACATGGAAGATTTCTGTAAGGCTCAAAGAATGTAAATGCCTACAGGTTAACACTGAACTCTGCATTTACATCACTGGTGATATTAGATATATAATGAGTAAACTTACTTTAGGTAAGAAGCAAATCACACTTGTTTTATAGATGTTTCCATGCCTCTGAGGCTTTTAATCATTATTTTGGATCAGGGAGATGGTTGAAAAGTGTTGATTCAATAGCTTTTACTATATACAATAAGGTAATTCAGACAATCACTCAGATTCTAGACATAAGAATGAGGTATAGTTCAATCAATATGAGACATAAATAAAACAAGGGAAATAATTGGTTTGGGTAATCTCTAACGTGATTTTACATTGAGCTAATGTGAATCCAAATGAAACTCTCTGTAGAGATTTGTGGCCCCAGTTTTCTGTCTATAACCACGGACCTAGCAAACAATATGTATAGCCTAATGCACAGTGTGATACATAAGAGATGGCTGCCAATTTCTTCACCCTTACTCCTGAATTAGGATAACCCCCTGTAATAGTCTTCCACAACCCCTGGTACTTTTCTTTCCCAGTGTATAATTATATATTTCTCTCTGGGCTTTAGGGTTGCTAGATGTATCTAATAAAAATACAAGATACTCAGTGAAGTTTGAATTTTAGATAAATAATTTTTCAGTGTTTTTCCTGTGCAACTTTAGTGACCCGCTAAAAAATTAGCCATTGGTTATCTGAAATACAGATTTTCTTGGGCATCCTGGGTTTAATCTGGCATTTTCGCTAGCTTACTTACTCATATCTGTACCTCCTGCAGGCTACAAGTTTTAGCAGAGCACATACTCTTTGGAGCAGAGGTATTAGCCTTTTCAGGTACTTGATAAATATTGGTTGAATGCCTGAAGGGGTAAGTGATGGAGTGCAGCTGAGATTCAGAGAAATTCAAAACAAAAGAAGTACTTCTTGAGGCAGCTGGCTGGTTCAGATGGAGGAGCATATGACCTTTGATCTCAGGGTTGTAAGTTAGAGCCCCACATTGGGTGTAGAGATTAGTAAAAATAATAAACTTGAGGGGGGGAGCGCTTCTTGCCACTGGGATTTCTACAAGTGTACCATCTTTCCAGTGTAAATCTTAAATCAACAAAAACCGACAAAGAGGAAATTCCTTTTAAAAGAGAGGCCCCTGGAGTACTTGGATGGCTCACTCGGTCAAGCATCCTACTTGGGCTCAGGTCATGCACGCGCGGCTCCTGAGTTCAAGCCCCATGTCAGGCTCTGTGCTGTCAGCTCAGAGCCTGGTCTCTCCTTCCGATTCTGTGTCTCCCTCTCTCTCTACCCTTCTCCCACTCAAAATCTCTCTCTCAAAAACAAATAAAAACAAATAAACATAAAAAAAGACCCCCAATTAACTGATCCTGCAAGTATAATTAACTTTCAGTTTTTAATTTGCAGTTTGTATGTTTTCAAAAAGTGCTTGCACAAGTTAGACTTTTATTTTTAGGTATTATGGCAGATTGCAGCCAATCTTTTCTATCGAGATCTAAAACTAAAGAGGTTTGGACAGGACAGACTGGAACTGTTTCCAGGCCATATATGGAGGAGGTGGCCCAAATTTTGAAATCTTTATCATTGTATCTTATTGAACTGAAATACTCTGCCTTATATTAGAAAAAGCAAAACAAGTTAATCTTGTGAATGTTTGTTAGCTCATGAAGAGCCAGGGTTTTAAGTGTACTCTTTATAAGATTTAGTTTATAAACCATGGAGTGGAGGTCACTTAGGTGAATCATGGAAGTTTCGGAGATAGATGGTAAAAGGAGAAAAATGCCTCAGAAAAACAAATAGAAATGCGTGTCTTGTATGCTAGGAACATTAATCCGGAACAGTTGTAAATGCCCACAAGGCAAAGCCCTTCACTGTGGCTTGAACAGCTTCCCACCTCAAAGTTCAACAAGGAGGGTAGATAGGATCTGAGAGTTTGAGGTTCTTTCTACTTTTAGGGTTTCTATTAGCTGCATATCCAACCTGTGCTTCAGTTCTCTGGCTCTTGAAGCACAGTCATTTCATATTGAGAACATTGACAAGATACTTAATCAGTCTAAGACTCTTTACTTGAGGAAAGCCTGCTGTGTCCTCACTATAGCTGTAGATTGAAAGAATGTGTATGTACAGGTGAATTCTCTTGTCATTCCCTCTACATCACTTCCAACCTCCCAGTTGAGCAACGAGCAGCGAGGGGAAATTCTCCAGAAAAGGTTGTAGCTGTGAATAGTTCAGGGTCCACACTCAGAGCAGCTAGGGCACAAGCCTAGTAATTGTGTGTATTATTTATGACTGTGGATTATCAATAATGCCAACAAAAATGTACTGTGTATCTAGAAAAGAATTGCGTCAAGGTTTTTGAATACACAAATTATAAGCGTTTTTGAGGAAACATGCATACAGTTTATTTTAAAAATTTTTAAATAAAATTTATTGTCAAGTAAATTTTTGTTACTGTTTATTTTTGATAGAGACAGAGCATGAGTGGGAGAGGAGCAGAGAGAGATGGAGACACAGAATCTGAGGCAGGTTCCAGGCTCTGAGCTGTCAGCACAGAGCCCAATACGGGGCTTGAACCTGTGAACCCTGAGATCATGACTCAAGCCAAAGTCGGATGCTTAACCAACTAAGCCACCCACGCGTCCCATGCATACACAGTTTAAACAACCCAAGAATAGAGGATAAAACTTGATTAAATGATAAACCTACAGGACAATTACCATACAGCCTAGGAGAGATCAGAAAGAGTAGAGTCCCATGAGTATACATTGATTCCAGAATTTCCACGGAGGAATTTTCTGGGGGCTTGGCTTTGAAAGATCACCCCTGAATATAAAGAAAGGAGGGAATTGTCAAGTGGTGATATAAAGGTTCGAAGATGATCATCACCTTAAATAGTAAAGGATCCTGCCGGTAGGAGCCTCACTGGCTGGAGCGGATGGCTGTCGTCTTGAAGTAAAATGAAGCCAGATTGTGAGGATTTTTTGAGTATCTTCTTCTAAATATCAGTCTTTCTAAAATACCCCTTCCAATTATAGTTCTTTTAAAATTTCTGTACCTTTTGTTCATTTTCTATGAGGGTATTTTTAAAAAGAGCTCTATGAATAGAAATCTTTTTAAAGTTCCAAAAATCATCACGTTCAAACTCTGTAACTAGCTCTGTGTAACTATTCAAACTATGGTAACTCTTTACCTAGATTAATTTAAATTTTGCCAGTTCAGGAAAAATTTTGGATTTGTTTCCAAATTCCCTAATTACTCTTTCACAAGTTGTGAGATCATGCTATTTTCTTTTCTTTTTTTTTTTAAGATCATATATCCTGCCATTAAATAAAATTGTGCTGGAGTCAGACACCTCCTTGGCTCAGATCTTAGACATGTGATTATTAGCAGGCTACTCGATCTCTTTGAGCCTCCACTTACTTACATGTAAAAGGGATCTTCCCACATCTGACAGGGTTGTTGTGAAGTTTAGATACATGTGAAATGACTGATATAGGGCATAGTTTGTAAGTTCACGATAGACGAGAACAGGACAAGTCTTCAAATGTGAGCCGTTGGCATCCTCCTCGTCACCATCATCTGTGACATATTATTATAAATGAAAAGCTGTATGGTTAGGAGTTCAGCCTCTGAAGCAGGACTGCCTGGGTTCAAATCTGGGCTCCAGCACTTATCTGGAGTGAATTTGGGTTTGTCTCTTATTCTGTCATCTGCCTGAAAATGGAGATAATAGAAATGTTTACCTCATAGGATGGCTTTGAGACTGAAATGAGTTGATATATATAACGAATTTAGTACCAAACCTGGCAGGTGGTAAGTACCTTTATGTATGTTAGCTGTTATTATCTAAGAATTTGAACGCTAATGTTAAACACACGGCAAGTTGTTTAAACAAATTGTTGAAAGATATCTTTTTTTTAAAATTCCGGTTAATCAACATATGGTGTAACATTGGTTTTAGGAGTAGAATTTAGTGATTCGTCACTTCTATAACACCCAGTGCTTCTCACAAGTGTCTTCCTTATACCCATCAACCATTTAGCGCATCCCTTCCATCAACCTTCAGTTTTTTTTCTATTGTAAAGCGTCTCTTATGGTTTGCTTTCCTTTCTTTTTTCTTTCCCATATGTTCACCTGTTTTATTTCCTAAATTCCACCTATGAGTGAAATCATATATCTGTCTTTCTCTGACTTATTTCTCTGAGCATGATACACTCTAGCTCCATTCACATCATTGCAAATGGCAAGGTTTCATTCCTTTTGATGGCTGAGTAATATTCCATTGTATCTTTATCCATTCTTCAGTCAATGGACACTTGGGCTCTTTCCATAGTGTCCCTATCCTTGATAATGCTGCTATAAACATCAGGGTGTATGTATCCCTTCAACTCTGTATTTCTGTATCTTGAGTGAATACCTAGTAGTGTAATTGCTGGACTGTGGGTAGTTCTATTTTTAACTTTTTGAGGAACCTTTATACTGTTTTCCATAAGGAACTCTTAATCCCCCCAAAGCTGATTTAGGAATAAATAGCATTGCTAAATTGTTAAGATAATGCTAACTTTAAAAAAACAACAACACATGTCTACTTTTGCCTGCACTTCAGCCACTTCATCTGCGTAATTGGAGGAAGGTCAACAATGGCGTCTGCAAGGAAGATAACTGACAAGCGGCATAACCCAGTGGAAAGCATTTGCAGAAAAATCAGAGCCATCCAGAAGAGAGAGGAGTCTTTAGATCCGATTGGACAGATTATCAAATACCAATCTAGCAGTTTTGATAGTCCACAGACTAACAGCAGGAAAGATTTTGAAGAGGTCCTGAAGAAAATGGTGGTTGCTTCCGGTCCCTTGCCCAACACACGTTTCTCACATTCTGAGAAAGATGATGCCTTCATTTCATCTCCTCAAATAATGTCTCCAAAAACCCCATCCGTTTCTCGTCTCCGCTCTCCTGAGAATGCAACATACTCTCTTCCCTTCATAAATTCAGAAAACCTCTCAAGGCCAAGACCACAGAGCTCTCAGCCTTCTACATCTCTGGTATCACAGACCAGGAAAGGGGAGCAGTTCTCTAACAAGAATTTGAATAACTATTCTAGTGAAAATAATCTTAGTGCCTTAAAACTTGACTTTGATCCAACCTCTGATAAGAACTCTGAATGCTTTGCTTCTCAGGATTCCGTGGGGAAAAACTTCTCTCTAAATGAAGCTGGTAAATATTCATCTTTTAATGCTTGTTCTTCCAATAAAGGAATAAGCGTATCACTTTCTGAACACCTGAGCTGCTCAACCCACATGATTAAAACTTGGGTGGAAGCATCCAACTTTCCCTTTTAAAGTATGTTTTCTTTTTTAAAAAAAATTTACTTTAAAAATTTTAAGTTTTAATTGATGTATGGTTGACCTATTTCATGTGTACAAAGTAGTGATTCAACAAGTATATACTTTATTAAATGCTCACCATTAGTGTAGTTAACATCTGTCACCATGAAAAGTTATTACAATATAATACATATTCCCTGTGCTGTACTTTTCGTCCCCATGACATTTATTTTAGAACTAAGTTTGTACCTATTAATCTACTTCACCTATCTTGTCATCTATCTCCCTCTGGCAGTCACCAATTTGTTTTCTGTATTTTTGTTTTATTAAAGCTTATTTATTTCTCTTGAGAGAGGGAGAGCAGGAGGGGCAGAGAGAGGGAGAGAGAATCCCAAGCAGGCTCCACACTACCAGTGAAGAGCCCGACACAAGGCTCTAGCCCGTGATCTGTGAGATCCTCACCTGAGCTGACACCACGAGTCAGACACTCAACCACCTGAGCCACCCAGGTGCCCCTTGTTTTGTTTTCTAGATTCCACACACAAATGGAAGTATATGGTGTTGTCTTTGTCTGACTTATTTCACCTAACATAATACCTTCTAGGTCCATCCATGTTGCCTGAATGGCAAGATTTTATTCTTTTTTTGTGGCTGAGTAATATTCCATTGGGTGTCTGTGTGTGTGTATACATATACGTATATGTATATACGTATACATATATGTATGTCTGTGTCATATATACATATACATATATATACATATACATATATATACACATATACATATATACATGTCTGTGTGTGTGTATACATATATACGTACATACATACACACCACATCTCTTATCCATTTATCTATAGATACTTAGATCATTTTTCATATCTTGGCCATTGTAAATAATGCTGCAAAAAACCTAGGAATGCATATATCTTTTCAACTTAATGTTTTTGTTTTCTTTGGATAAATACCTAGAAGTGCAATTACTAGTATTTCCATTTTTAACTTAAGGAAACTCAGTACTATTTTTCATAGTGGCTGTGTCAGTTTATAATCCCATCAACAGCTCATAAGAGCTCCCATTTCTCCATATCCTCCCCAGCAATTGTTGTTCTTGACTTCTTGATACCAGCCATTCTGACTGGTGTAAGGGGACATCTCACTGTGGTTTTGATTTCTATATCCCTGATGATTAGTGATGTCAAGCATATTTTCATGAGTCCATTGGCTATATTGATGGGAATTATCTTTGGGAAAATGTCAATCCAGTTCTTTCACCATTTTTTAATTGGGTTATTTGGTTTTTTGGAGTTCAGTTATTTATTTTGGATATTAACTTCTTATTGGATATATCATTTGCAAATATTGTCTCCCATGCAGTATGTTGCCTTTTCATTTGTTGATAGTTTTCTAAGCTGTGCAAAAGCTTTTTAGTTTGCTATGGTCCCAATACTTTACTTTTGATTTTGTTTCCATATTCTGAGGAGAAAGATTCAGAAAAATACTGCTAAGGTCTGTGTCCAAGTGTTTACTGCCTGTGTTTTCTTTTTAGGACTTTTATGGTTTTAGCCTTTACATTTTGATACTTACTCCATTTTTAAGTTTACTTTTGTAACTTAATAAATCACAATACGTTTTGTAATAGATGTATAAGGAAGTGCTCTAGTTCCTTTTTTTTTTTTGCATATAGTTGTTCAGTTTTCCCCGTATCCCTTCTTGAAGAGATTATCTTTTCAATATTATATATTCTTCTTTGTTATATATTACTTTACCACATTAAGTGTGGGTTTATTTCTGGGCTCGCATTTCTGTTCTATTGATCTGTGTCTGTTTTTGTGCCAGAACCACACTGTTTTGATTACCATAGATTTTGTAGGATAGTTTGAAATCTGGGATTGGGATACTTTGCTCTTCTTTTTCAAGATTGCATTAACTAATTGGTGTCTTTTATGGTTCCATACGAATTTTAGTATTTGTTGTTTCAGTCTTTGAAAAATATTAGTAGTATTTCAAGAGATTGCACTAAATCTACAGAATTTCATTGGGTAGTATGGACATTTTAACAATATTAACTCTTCTAATCCATGAGGATGGTGTATCTTTCCATTTATTGGTATTGTTTTTAATTTCCTGGATCAATGTCTTATGGTTTTCAGACCACAGATATGTCTCCTGGTTAAATTTATTCCCAGAGGTTTTTTTGATACAATTGTAAATTGGATTGTTAATTTCTCTTTGTTAATTTTGTTATTGGTATACAGAAATGCAACAGATTTCCTGTATGTTGATTTTTGTATCCTGACACTTTACTAAATTTATACTTCTAAGAGTTTTTGCTGTAGTATTTAGGGTTTTCTGTATATATTATGATGTCATCTGGAAATAGTGACAGTTTGACTTTTCCTTATCAATATGAATGGCTTTTATCTTTCTTATCTGATGGCTGTGGCTAGGACTTCCAGCACTATGTTGTATAAAAGTGGTGAGAATAGACAGCCTTGTCTTGTTCCTGATCTTAGAAGAAAAGCTCTAAGACTCAACTTTTCACCACTGAGTCTAATGTTAGCTGTGGGTTTTTCATAAAAGGTTTTTCATATGTTTTCATAAAACATATCTTACCCATGTGGAGATAAATTCCCTCTAAACCTACTAAACCTACTTTGCTGAGGTCTTTATCATGAATGGATTTTGTACTTTGTCAAATGCTTTCCCTGCATCTATTAAAATAATCATATGGTTTTTATCCTTCATTTGTTAATGTGGTGTATCATGTGGATTGATTGGTGTGTATAGAATCATCCTTGCATCCATGAAATAAACCCCACTTGATTGTGGTGAATGATCCTTTTAACATACTATTGAGTTCAATTTGCTAATATTTGGTTGAGGCTTTTGCATCTATGTTCATCAAGAATATTAGTCTATACTTTCCTTTTTTGTAGGGTCTTTGATGTTGGTGCTAGGGTACTACTGGCCTCATAGAATGAACTGGAAGCGTTCTTTTCAATTTTTTGGAATACAATGAGAAGAATAGATATTAACTCTTCTTTATGATTAGAATTCAGCTGTGGATCCACCTGCTCCTGGACTTTTGCTTGTTGGGAGTTTTTGACTACTGGCTCAATTTCATTAATAATAAGTGGTCTCTTCAGATTTTCTGTTTATTCCTGGCAGTTTGGGGAGATTGTAAATTTCTAGAAATTTTTCTATTTTTTCTAGTTTCAATTTGTTGGTATATAACATTTTGTAGTAGCCTGTTATAATCCTTGATATTTCTGTGGTATCAGATGTAACTTCTATTTTGTTTCTGATTTTATCTGAATCGCCTCTTTTTTTTTTTTTTAATAAGTCTGGCTAAAAGTTTATCAATTTTGTTAATCTTTTTAAAGAATCCAACTCCTAGTTTCATCTTTTATATTGTTTTTTTCAATTTCTATTTTATTTATTTTTCCCTCTAATCTTTATGATTTCCTTTCTTCTAACTGGACTTTGTTGGTTCTTTTTTTCTTTTTCTAATTCCTTTACGTGTAAAGTTAGTTTGAGATTTTCCTTGTTTCTTGAAGTAGGCCTGTATTGCTATAAACTTCCTTCTTAGAACTGTGTTTGCTGAATCCCAAAGATTTTGAACCGACAAAGATTTTGTTTCCAATTTCATTTGTCTCCAGGTACTCCTTGATTTCCTCTTTGACTTCCTCATTGATCCATAGGATGTTTAGTAGCATGTTTTTTAGCCTCCAAGTGTTTGTGTTTTTTTCATTTTTTCCCCTTGTAATTGACATCTGCTTTTATAGTGCTGTGGTTGAAAAAGATGCTTGATTTGATATATGGTCTTTTTAAATTCACTGGGACTTCTTTCACAGCCTAATGAGATCTATTTTGGAAAATATTCCATGTGCACTTGGGTATTTTGTTTTTGAATGGAATGTTCTGCATCTGTTAAGTCCATTTGGTATGTGTCATGTAAAGCTGTTTCCTTATTACTTTTCTGTATTGGTGATATATCCATTGGTAAGTGAGGTGCTAAAGTCTCCTGTTATTGTGTTACCATCAATTTCTTCCCTTATGTTTATTAATAGTTTTATGTATTTAGGTGCCCTATGTTGGGAGAATATTCACATTTGTTATATCCTCTTGCTGGATTTATCTCTTTGTAATTACGTAGTGCCCCACCTTATTTCTTATTACAGGCTTTGTTTTAAAGTGTTTTTTGTCTAAGTATTGCTACGCCATCTCTCCCCCCCCCCTCCTTTTCTTGAAATATTTTTTTCCCCCTTTTCACTTTCAGTCTTTATGGTATTAGCTGTGAAATGGGTCTCTTATAGAAGCATATAGATGTCTCTTTTTTTTTTTAATCCATTCAGTCACCCTATGTCTTTTGATTGGAACACTTAATCCATTTACATTTAAAGTAATTATTGATAAATATGTACTGATTGCCATTTTGTTAACAATTTCTGACTGTTTATGTAGTTATTCTCTGTTCCTTTCTCCTCTTATTCTCTTCACTATGCAGATGACCATCATTATTGTTGTGCTTGGATTTCTTTCTCTTTATTTTTTGTGTATCTATTACAGATTTTGGCTTGTGGTTACCAAGAGGTTCATATATAACATCCTATATATATAGTAGTTAATTTGAGTTAATTTAAGTTCAAACACATTCTAAAAGAACTACAGTTTTATCTCCCCCATTTTATGTATATAATGTCATATTTCTTTTGTGTATCCCTTCACTTGTTTTTGTAGATATAATTAGTGCCACTTTTGTCTTTTAACCTTTATACTAGCTTTATAAATGATCTAGTAACTACTGTATATTTGCTTTTATCAGTGAAACTTCTCCTTTTATATCTAGTGATGACCTTTTCTTTACTTAAAGAAGCCCCTTTAATATTTCTTGTAAGGCTGGTATAGTGATGATGAACTCCTTTAGCTTTTATTTGTCTGGGAAACTCTCTCTTTCAACTCTGAATGATAACCTTGCCATGTAGAGTATTCTTCGTTGTAGGGTGTTTTGTTTTTGTCTTTTGTCTTTTTTTTTTAACCCCTTTCAGCACTTTGATTTTATTGTACCACTCCCTTTTGGCCTGCAATATTTCTGCTGAAATGTCAGCTGATAGCCCTGTGGGGTTTCCCTTTTACATAACTGTTAGCTTCTCTCTTGCAATTTTTAAGATTTTTATCTCTAATTTTTGCTGTTTTAATTATGTGTCTTGTCAGTTTTCTTGTGTCCTCTTGTTTGGGGCTCTCTGTGCTTCTTGAACCTGGATGCATGTTTCCTTCCTTAGGATAGGGAAGTATTCAGCTATTATTTCCTCTATTTTCTTACCCCTCTCTCTTCTCCTTCTGGGACCCCTATGATATGAATGTTATTATGCTTGATGTTTTCCAAGAGATTTCTTAACCTGTCCTCATTTTTAAAAGTTCTATTTTCTGTTCAGCTAGTTGCCTTTTACTACCTTGTCTTCCAGATCACTGATCTATTCTTCTGCATCACCAAATCCACTATTGATTCCCTCTAGTGTATTTTTCATGTCTGTTATTGTATTTTTTCAGTGCTGGCTGGTTGTTTTTAATATTTTGTATCTCTTTGTTAAAGTTCTCCCTGAATTTATTAAGTCTGATGAGCATCTAATGGCCATTACTTTGAACTCTTTACTAGGTAGATTGCTTATTTCCATTTCATTTAGCTCTTTTTCTGGGGGGTTGTCTTGTTCTTTCATATGGTTCATATTCCTCTCAATTTTTTTCTAGGTCTATTTGTCCCTCTGTATTAGGTAGGCCATATATGTATTCTAGTCTTGAAAGTAGTGGCCTTAGGTAGAACATGTCCTGTAGGGGCCCAGTAGTAATTCCCCCTAGTTAGCAAAACCGAGTGCTCCAGAGGTGTCCCTTATGTGGACTATGTGTACGTTCCTCTTGTGACTGGGTCATGATTGCTACAGGTATTCTGGTGGGCAAGGCCAACGCTTAGCCCAGCTGTCTGTAAAGATTGGCAGCAAGGCTTGCACCCAGCACAGCTAAATGAAAAGCTTAGCTGTAGCTCCTGCAGCATCCTGGTGGGCAGGGCTAGCCCTCAGGCTGGCTGTCTATAACGTCCAAACTTGACTGCCGCAGGTGTGCTGGTGAACATTGTTTACCTGTGGTGCAGCTGGCTGAGCGGCCTGGCTATGGTCTCCGTAGGCCTCCGAATGAGTGGTTAAGTCCTGGTGCAGCTGAATGGGAGGCTTGGTTGCATCTGTTGAGGTTGCGCTGGTGGAGGGGGCCGGCTCCTGGTGAGGCTGAGCGGTAGGCCTGGCTGTAGCTATTGTCCGTATGCCGGTGTATAGAGCGAGCTCCCACACTCCCTGCGGGCGGAGGTAGCTCTGGAGGGGCCCTAGTTCTGTGGGTCTGGTGGGGCAGTAGTTACTCTGGGAGGACACAGGTTCCGACTGAGGCTGCCCTCCAGGTGTGGCGGGGCAGGAGTTGATTTGGAGAAGCACCTGCTGGGGAGGGACTGCAGGAAAACACCTGCTTGGGGCAAGTGGGGCTAGCAAGGAAGATGGAGAGTGTCAGACCTGCTGCCTCAAGTGTCAGACTAGCTATGCTGAGCGGGGACACTTCATCCCAGAGAAAACTCCTGCAGATCCCCAGTTCAGTGGTACATGTCCTCAAACTGGTAATCTTTCACGTATACCCCAAGCACTTTTTGAACTGCTGAGTCTTGGGCCAAGCGATATAGCTCACTGGCCCTTTACAAGCAGAGATTCAGATTCATGCTGGCCTCTGTCTCTCAGACTTAAGCCCTGCCGATTTTCAAAGCCAGATGTGATAGGGGCTTGTGTTCGCTACACAGTCCCAGGACCCAGGGTGCCTGATGTGGGGCTTGATCCCCTAGCTTCTCAGGGAAGACTATCACACTTGTCCTGTACTTCCTCATTCTGGGTTGGCACCACACTGGGGGTTTGGTTCCCGACTGTGTCTCACCCTCTCCTACTCTTCTCACGTGGCCTTCTTTTTATGCTGTTAGCTGTGGAAGATCTCTGCCAGTATCTCAGGTCCTTACTGATAACAAAAGTTTGATGTATATTTTGCATGTTATATGTATCATATACTATATTCTTCCAATAAAATGAACTAGAGAAAAGAAAATGTTGTTATTAAAGATATCATAAAGAGGAGAAATTACATTTACAGTATTGTACTATATTTTTGGGTGCCATATCTATTTTTTAAAATCCACATAGGGCGCCTGGGTGGCTTAGTCGGTTAAGCGTCCGACTTTCGCTTAGGTCATGATCTCGCGGTTCGTGGGTTCGAGCCCCGCGTCGAGCTCTGTGCTGACTGCCAGCTCAGAGCCTGGAGCCTATTTCGGAGTCTGTATCTCCCTCTCTCTCTGACCCTCCCCTTCTCACGCTGTCTCTCTCTCTCTCCTAGAAATAAATAAAAATATTTAAAAAAATCCACATGTAAGTGGACCCATGTAGTTCAAACCCATGTTGTTCAAGGGTCAACTGTAATTGGTGCCTTGGTGTGTCTGTGGGATGAAGTGAGCTCAGGATCCTACTCTGCCACCTTCTAGCAAGTCTCTTTAGGTTTTTTTTTTCCTCTTAAAATCTTGCACATGAAATGTAAATATTTTTTATGCTTTTAATTAAAAACCTGATAGAGACTTCAGATTGTATTTATAACCCTAACCATTGGTATTTCTCTATTGACCTGAAAACAAACTTTCTTTGGGGAAATTAGAACATCACAATGGAAATACATAGATATAGGGGAGTTAAAATTCATATAGTTCCCAGGTGCCTTGCTAAAAACTACCATTTTACACGTGTGTGTGTGTGTGTGTGTGTATGTGTGTTTAGGAGTAAAGCATATAAAAAAAGTATATGCTCCATTGTGGAGCCAATAAGGTGGGCCAAGGGAGAATGTAAATTTTGCCGGCCAATTTGAACTCAAATTTCAGGAACTCTACTTAGGGGGTTGCTTATAGAGTCCCAAAGATGTTAGGTGCTAAAAAGTAAAACAATATAAGATGACGTGTTTTCTGTATAGCTAATTTTTGCTCTCCCTCTATTTGTCTTTGAAATATTTCTACTTATGGGGCACCTGGGTGGTTTAGTCTGCTAAGCGCCCAGCTCTGGGTTTCAGCTTGGGTCACAATCTCTCATTTCATGAGTTCAAGCCCCACATCAGGCTCTGCGCTTGCAGCAGCACTGAGCCTGCTTGGGATTCTCTCTCTCCCTCTCTGCCCCTTCCCCCATTTGCTCTTGCTCTCTCTCAAGATAAACATTAAAAATATTTCTATTTCTTTTACACCACTTTTTCACAGAATGCCTTTAATGTTATAGGACAAAAACTCAAATCCCTCTCTTTCATCATTCTTTTCTACTTTAATGCAAATTATTTGTTTGACCTTTTGATTGATGATAAAACTTTCAAGACCAATTTTTTTGCTTCATCTATTCAAGTCAACCAGTATTGTAGACTGCTATTTAAATCTGTCTTTTGTTAAAATTAAAATAAAATAAATTAGCAATTGTAGCACAGAAAACGCCTGGATTTACAAACTTTCTTCTAATAGGATGGAAGCTAGGAAACCATAATGTCAAGGAAGGTGTCCTCTACGGCACTAACAGGACTTGTGAAGAGTTACTCACAAGTATTTTTCATGCCTGTGACACAAAATGTGGAGGTAAGTTGGAAATTATCTGCTGAAATATTTGGTGCTCCTCAAGTCCTCTGTACTTTCTGTTGTGAGAGAGGGAAATGGTTGTGTGGTGCTCTGTGTAGTTGTATGGATGTGATGGATACAACCTAATTTGGGAAAAAGGATGGCTATTTAGGTCTTGGTTATTTCTTTATAATTTATTTATACCTATTTTGCATACTTTACCAGTGTCTTGAATGATTTTTTTTTTTTAACTTATCAACCTGATTAGTAACTCCAATCATTGGAACTACCACCATGTCATCAGTGATGCCTTACAGGAAATCTATACCTCAAATTTATAAAGCCACTGTACAAAGTTTAGCTCAAAATTGTTAATTTTAGATTTTCACTTCTGCTTTTTTAAACTTGTGTTTCTTTTAAAATGTCCACAAGTAATTTTTAGCACATAAATAATTTGTGCTCATTGTAGTAATATATAGCTAAACAAAAGAAGAAACTCCTCAGTGATGTTGTTTGAATAACTGTCATTAGTTCTTGTTATATAACTCTACAAAACTTCATTTATCACTATGGTTTTTTATTTGGATTAAAATTTTTTTTAGTGTGTTAACATTGCAAACATCCATAGAACTAGAATGTGATGAACCCTTATATGTCATAGCAATTATGTTTTGTTTTTTTTTTTTAAATGTTTGAGAAAGAGTGTGCAAGTGGGGAAGGGGTGGGGGGGGAGCAGACAGAGGATCTGAAGTGGGCTCTGTGCTGGCAGCAGGGCCTCCATCCCACAAACCATGAAATCATGACCTGAACTGAAGTCAGAAGCTGAACCAACTGGGCCACCCAGGCACCCCAATTATGTTTCATTTTTTAACTCCAGTCATTTTCCTTTCCTCCACTCAGGATTGTTTTGTGATAAGTCCAAGACCTCACGTTATTTCATCTGTAAATATTTCAATACATATTTTTAAAAAATAAAGACTGATTTAAATATGACTACAATGTTATTATCGTGACTAAGAATAACATAATATCAAATATCTTGTCAGTGTTCAAAAATCAATATCTAAGAAAGGTTAATTATAATTAGTTGCCTGCCTTATCTCTCTGTACCTTTTCTATATCTTTTTTGTATTTTGAATTACTTGTTAACGAATTGGTTCTATTTTCTCATAGTTTCTGAATTTTGGTGATTGTGTATCTGTGGGTACACTTGACTTCTTTCTCTGTCCTCATCTTTAGAGGTTTGATCAGATAAAAGTTTATTTTATTTTTTTTTTACCAGAATTCTACATAGATGGTATTATGCATTTGTATCAGAGTGGAAAACTATTGATGATGAAGGCTGTGAAAAAAATTTTAATGAGTAAACTAGAAGATCCTATTGGCTTCATTAAATGATTGCTGCATCAGGCAATATCCCATCAGCAAGTAGAGGGGTGTTCTGAGGAGATGTACAAAATGGAAGGCTTTTATAGGAAGGAGAGTAGGGAAAGTTATTAGCCAAAAAACAAAATGTGTTCTGGGCAAGGTCACTTTTCCTTAGAGGAAGAGCAGGACTTCTTATCATGCAGGTTATCTTATCTTCCATTGGGGGAGGGAGAGAGCTCCTATGGCCGACTCATTGGTTCCCATCAGAAAATTCCTGACTGATTGGGTAAGATTATATATCTGGGGGAGGTTGAAACTGCAGTTAGATTCTGTATTGAGCCCTGGTTTGGGAATGTGGCCTAAGAAATGCCATTTTGGAATATTTAAACAATTCCCCCACTTTAGATCAGACTCTCCACTGAACTGAGAGGTGTGATCAAAATTTGAGGCATTAGCGCCATTCTGGCCACTGCTCTGTAGTTCTTGAAGCTTTGTTGATCTTTTGTGGGTATTCACAGGTAATGACATTGTTTTCTCGATTCTTTATAACTTGAGGTTTGCAATTTTTAAGTCTGTCATCGTCTTTGTTCCTTTATTGACATTCCAGTCTCAGGGAGATCATTTGCTTGTTGGTAAGCAGCTGAGAACATGGATCCAATGCTTTTGAGAGAATATAATGTACCCAGGAGATTAGGTAAGGTGTAAGAGACTTACAGCGGCTGGTCATACTAACATGCGGAAACAAGGGATCAGCAGCAGGTTGTATGCTGATAGACTTCTAAGAGGTTTGCAAGGTTTTTGTTAAGGTTTGTAGGATTTGCGCAGTGAAGTAGGTACCTTGGTCGATGGAGATTATAGGAGGAATGTCCCATATTTTCTAATCGTGTCTTTTCTATCATGTGAGCAGTAGCCTTCCTTGAGGGAAAGGCTTCAACCCATATGGAAGACCTACATCCAGTCGCAAGAAGATGTTGATAATCCATGCTAAGTGGCAGTTAAGTGAAGTACAGCTGCAGGTGTTCAAAGTGTCCAGAGAGAGGAAGTCTGAGCCCTCTGGGAACAAAAACTGTTTTTCTAGGATTATGGACCTGACCAGTCAGACATTTTTGGTAGGCTGTTCTAATAATATCATAGAAGTTCCCCCATAATGTCTATTCATAATTTGATCTTAAATGCCCAATAGTGGGTGGAGTGCCAAAACCAAAAAATGGGATTAGTCAAACAAACAAAAAAAAAACCAAGCAGCTGTCTTGAGTTTCCCATAGCCCCAACTGTTCTTTAAGTTCTAGCCATTTTTATTCACCTTAATTTCTGATTCAGGAGCAGACTGTTGCCATGTTACAAGGACATCAGCGTGGCAAAAGGCTAGCAATGAAGGATTTTTTTTTTTTTTCCCTTCAAAAGCAGAATGGATTCCATCCACATGTGCCACAGTCTTCCAGATATAAGAGAGAAGGCTTAGGCTTAGTGTGGCTTATTTGACAGTGCTTCCCATGTCATTTCCACACCCAATAAACCTGATTAGTTTAACAAATCCTTAGGAATATTGCAGGTCAAAAAGACTTCGTATAGTACTTGACTTTGGGAAAATTTATCAAAAGTATATTTTTTAAAAGGTTTATGCATTTCCCTACATAGGATTACAGATTATGAAAATAATTGAAAGGTAAATATATATATTTAATATAACATATTATATAATCTGTTATCAAAAGCAGACCAAAAGTCCAAAAGCACTTTGTCCTGTTAACAGGGAGAGAACCAAATTTTAATTTTGTACTAGATTTTGTTACTAAAACTCATTTTTAAATAATTATATTTTTAGCTTAACCACACATTAAAATTTTCTTCCCAAAGATTCTTTCTCCACAGACCATTTATAGCTTTCTTCTTTTTTTTAATGTTTATTTTTGAGAGAGAAAAAGAGAGAGCAGGCGTGGGGGAGGGACAGTGTGAGAAAAGGAGACCCAAAATCTAAGCAGGCTCCAGGTTCCAAGCTGTCAGCACAGAGCCCAATGCAGGGCTCCAACCCACGAACCATGAGATCATGACCCGAGCTGAAGTCCGACACTTAACCGACTGAGCCACCCAGGAGCCCCTTTATAACTTTTTACATTCCAGTTTTGTCCTATTTTTTCTCTTTAAACAACCATATTCCCTTTGGAACAAAATTACTTTCTCTTCCCTCAATAAAAAATGGATCTCCATTTTTCATACCTTCCCTTATTGAAAACACATCCAATTTTCCTGGCATACAAAGATATGTTCCTTATTATTTCTAGAAGCTTTAATTGCATATGTTAAAATTCTTAACCTTTAGAAGCCTTAATTTCTAGCGAAAATGAAGAAGTAAGCAATTCTGAACTGTTATACCAGCAGTCTTTAAATTTGAAACTTTATGAATATATTTCATAACTTCTAAAAGCATATGGCCTTTTCAGTTTTTCCATAAACTGCTAACACATCTAAGTATCTTTTAGTTTTTTTTATGTAATGAGAATCTAAAAGTAGATAAATCTAGATTTAGTAGTAGTGTTTTAGTATTTGTCTGATTTGGAAATTATCTAGTTATTTAATGAATTTAATTCTCCATTTAACCTAACTCAGCAAAACTTTAAGATTTTAAGTTACCAAAAGAAAATTGGGAAAACTAGAAGTAGACATAAATACTGCTGAAAAGTTCATTTATAAACTTCTATCTTACATCTATTTAATTTACTTGTCCTTAAAAATTATGTTTTGATTACCTACTAAAACTTCATTAAACTGGGGTGCCTGGGTGGCTCAGTCGGTTAAGCGTCCAACTTTGGCTCAGGTCGTGATCACACAGTTCGTGGGTTCAAGCCCCGCATCGGGCTCTGTGCTGACAGCTAGCTCAGAGCCTGGAGCCTGTTTCAGTCTGTGACTCCCTCTCTCTCTGACCCTCCCTTGCTCAAGCTGTTTCTCTCTCAGAAGTAAACAAAACACGAAAAAATTTAAAAAAACCTTCATCAAACAATAGACAGCCATTATCCTAAGCTATTATTTTTTAATTGACAGATTTTGTAAGAGATAATATAAACTTCTTTGGCTAGTAAACTCCGATAGCTTTATGTTTAATGTTGATAACTCTAAATTAAATATGTCTTTTAATTAAACCATCAGTCTTAAACTAGCTTTTACATCAAATATTTGTCTAAATCACATGAACTTGAGAAGCATTTGGGTTAGTTTCTATCTTTGAGAGTTTTAGAATGCACAGTTCTTACAAGCACTTGACACTTGCCTTTAAATCAACTAAATAAAACACATAGCCATACAAAGCCATATCATCCAGAGGCAGAAAACACCACTTACCTACAATAAACACATGGAACTTATAGCTTCTATTTTAAAATAACTGCCATGAAATAGGTACAAAATCCACCAGTTATAAGAGTTGGGTTTGAGTTTTTCTAATACATAAAATAAGGGTACTCTCTGGATGGCTAAAGTTTATTAAAAATATTTGTGGGGAGAGAACACATTTTTGTATTTCTCTTTGGCAAGTCAAGTCCCAAATGGCCTTTCCCCCTTTAGTTTTTTCTTAATAAGAATTATCTCCCTGAAATTCACATTTTAAAGAGGTGGACTAGATATGAGTTCCGGGACAAGACCAGGTAGAATATTGAACACTTACATTCCAAAGGCACATGGAAAAAAAAAAATGCAAGCTCTTTCTAGAAGGAGGAGTGCAGATTTTTTTACACAAGCTATTTGAAAGAAATATGGGAGGTTTGGGGACTGGTAAAAAGGATTGATAGTCTTTGAATTATTTCTGGATCCACATCCTTGGTCCTGTAAAGGCTAGATTTGTAAAATGAGGAGTTATTTTTAACTCCTGAAAGAATTTGCTTGCTGCCTCGATGCTATCAAAGGATTGACACACCCATCTACCTATGAGAATGTACCCCCCGCCCACCTCCGTGTACACTTAGCTCAGGGGCAAAGACCTAAAAAATTTTATCAGGCTCTGAATATCAGCTTTGAACCTAGTCAAATTTCTGAGTAAAGAATTATTAAGTCCTTTCAAATATCTTTTCAGTGTTCAGCAGGAAAAAATAGTAAATATTTTTGGCAGTATTAAACAACCTCACGGACCCAAGAGACTTTCCTCTAAGAGTGTGTAAAAGTTATATCCTTACAAGATTTTAGAGTCACTCCCCAAAATAGCTAATGAAAGAACTGACAAGCTGCATGTCCCAGGCAGGCAGAAAGCCAAACCACATTCTTAGTGATGCAGGCAGACTGAGTCCAAGAGGGTCCTTGGCTTTACACAGGATAGAAATCAAACGTGAGCTGGGGAAAGTGAAAAGAGTTTATTGGATAGTGTGAGGACAGATAACAGCGGACTGGGAGACTAGGAAAGGAGAGAAGAATGAGTCTTATCATTGCTAGGGGTTTATATTAGAAAAGAATCTAGGGGGCTTATTCCTCCAGAAATCCAGGGTAGGGTCCAGCCAAAGGCAATAGTCAGGAGAACAGTAAGTGCTATTCCATAAATTACCAAAGATAAAGGTATTGATGCCAGCATTTGTTTGAAGCTAATGTCCTAGGACATGTTTGAGATTTGGCTCTTCTTTTTTTTTTTTTAAAGTCTATCATGTTATTTTTTTTTTTTTTTTTT
>NW_027531905.1:7244720-7307944 GCF_008692635.1 Crocuta crocuta | reverse complement strand
AAACAGGCTCCAGGCTCTGAGCTGGCAGTCAGCACAGAGCCCGACGCGGGGCTCGAACCCACGAACCGCGAGATCATGACCTAAGCGAAAGTCGGACGCTTAACCGACTGAGCCGCCCAGGCGCCCCAAGATTTGGCTCTTCTTAACTGTTATCAGGTTTTTGGGGCCTAGGACAAAACTCAATGATTAACTTTCTTGCCTCCTCTGTTCTGGGAGTATTGAGTGCAACAGTCAAGAAATAATTCTTCACTCATTTTACCACGCAATTTTGTAAGTTTATTTAAAAAGTTTTTAATTTAAATTTTATTTAGTTAATATACAGTAGAATATTGGTATCAGGAGTAGAATTCAGTGATTCATCACTAACCTACAACACCCACTGCTCATCACAGGTGCCCTCTGTAATACCCATCCCCCATCTAGCCCATCTCCCACCCACCTCCTTCCATCAACCCTCAGTTTGTTCTCTATCATTAGGAGTCTCTTGTATGTTTCTCTCTTTTCTTCCCAGCCTCCTGCCCCACTTATCATATTTCATCTGTGTTGTTTCTCATAGTCCACATATAAGTGAAATCACATGGTATTTGTCTTTCAGCAAATGACTTATTTTGCTTAACATAATACAACCTAGCTCTATCCACATCATTGCAAATGACAAGACTTCATTCTTTTTTGATAGCTGAGTAAATTTCGTTTGATAGATATACACACACACACACACACATATATATATATACATATTCTTCACATCTTTATCCATTCATCAGTTGATGGACTTTTGGGCTCTCTTCATAGTTTGGCTATTGTTGATAATGCTGCTCGAAACATTGGGGTTGTATGTACCCTTTAGAATCTGTATTTTTATATCTTCTGGGTAAATACCTAATAATGCCATTGTTAGATCATAGGGTAGTTGTGCTTTCAGTTTTTTGAGAAACATCCGTAATGTTCTCCAGAGTGGTTGCACCAGTTTGCATTCCCACCATCAGTGCAAGCGAGTTCCCCTTTCTCTGCATCCTCATCAACACTTATTGTTTCGTATATTGTTAATTTTAGCCATTCTGACAGGTGTGAAATGATATTTCATTGTGGCTTTGATTTGTATTTCCCTGATGATGAGTGATGTTGAGCATCTTTTCATATATCTGTTAGTCCTCTGGATCTCTTCTTTGGAAAAGGGTCTATCATGTCCTCTGCCCATTTCTTTACTGACTTATTTGTGTTTTGGGTATTGAGTTTGATAAGTTCTTTATAGATTGTAGATACTAACCCTTTATTCAGTATGTCCTTTGAAAATATCTTGTCCCATTCCATAAGCTGCATTTTAGTTTTGTTGATTGTTTCCTTCGCTATGCAAAAGCTTTTTATCTTGATGAGGTACCAATGGTTTATGTTTAATTTTGTTTCCCTTGCCTTTGGCGTTGTGCTTAGTAAGAAGTTGCTTTGGCTGTGGCCAAAGAGGTTGCTGCCTGTCATTTCCTCTAGAATTTTGATGGTTTCCTGTCTCACATTTAGGTCTTCATTTATTTTATTTTTCAATATGGTGTAAGAAAGGTGTCCAGTTTCATTCTTCTGCATGTTGCCATCTAGTTTTCCCAACACCATTCATTGAAGAGACTTTTTTCCATTGGATACTCTGTTCTACCTTGTCAAAGATTAGTCGACATATAGCTGTTGGGCCCGTTATTGGGTTTTCTGTTCTGTCCCATTGAGCTATGTGTCTGTTTTTGTGCCAGTACTATACTGTCTTGATGACCATAGCTTTGTAATATAGCTTGAAATCTAGAATTGTGATGCCTCCAGATTTGTTTTTCTTTTTCAGTATTGCTTTGGCTGTTTAGGGTCTTTTGTGGTTCCATACAAAATTTAGGATTGTTTTTTTTAGCTCTGAAAAATTCTGGTGGTATTTTGATAGGGATTGCATTTAATGTGTATATTGTTTTGGGTAGTATAGACATTTTAGCAATGTTTTTCCAATCCATGAGTATGGAATGCTTTCCATTTCTTTGTGTTCTCTTCAATTTCTTTTATAAGTGTTCGATAATTTTCAGGGTATAGATCCTTTACCTCTGTAGTTAGGTTTCTTCCTAGGTATCTTATTGTTTTGGGTGCAATTGCAAATGGGATTGATTTCTATTTCTCCTGCTTCATTACTGGTGCATAGAAACGCAGTAGATTTCTGCACATTGATTTTATATCCTGTGACTTTGCTGAATTCATGCAGTAGTTCTAACAATTTTTTGGTGGAGTCTTTTGGGGTTTCTATATAAAGTATCATGTCATCTGCAAAAAGTGAAAATTTGACTTCCTTCTTGCCAGTGCGAATCCTTTTATTTCTTTTTGTTGTCTGATTGCTAAGGCTAAGACTTCCAGTACTATGTTAAATAGTAATGGTGAGAGTGGACATCCTTATCTTGTTCCTGATTGTAAGGGAAAGGTTCTCAGTTTTTCCTCATTGAGGATGATATTAGCTGTGGATTTTTCATATATATATATATACACACGTATATATATACACACGTGTATATATATACACACGTGTGTATATATACACATGTATACACGTGTGTATATATATACACACGTGTGTATATATATACACGTGTGTATATATACACGTGTGTATATATATATATATGGCCTTTATGAGGTTGAGGTATATTCTATCTATCCCTACTTTGTTGAGGGTTTTTATCAAGAATGGATGCTGTGTTTCGTCAAGTGCTTTTTTGGCATCTATTGACAGGATCATATAGTTCTTATCCTGTTGTATCATGTTGATTGATTTGCGAATATTGAACCACCCCTGTCCAGGAATACATCCCACTTGATCATGGAGAACAATTTTTTCAATCTACTGTTGAATTCAGTTTGCAAGTCTTTCATTGAGAATTTTTGCATCCATGTTCATCAGGGATATTGGCATGTAATTCTCCTTTTTACTGGGGTCTTTGGTTTTGGAATCAATGTAATCCTGGCTTTGTAGAATGAGTTTAGAAGTTTTCCTCCCATTTATATTTTTGGGAAAATTTTAACTCTTCTTTAAAAGTCTAGTGGAAGTCCCTTCAGAGGCCACCTGGCCCAAGACTCTAGTTTGTTGGGAGATTTTTTATTACATTCCATTTCTTTTCTGGTTATGGGTCTGTTCAAGTTTTCTATTTCTTCCTGTTTCAGTTTTGGTAGTTTGGGAGTTTCTAGTAATTTGTCCATTTCCTCCAGATTGCCCAGTTTGCTGGCCTATAATGGTTCACAGTATTCTCTTATAATTGTTTGTATTTCTGTGGTGTTGGTTGTGAACTCTCTTCTTTCATGATTTTATCCATTTGAGTCCTTTCTCTTTTTGATAAGTCAGGCTAGGGGTTTGTCAATTTTCAAAGAACCAGCTCTTAGTTTTGTTGGTCTCTTCTACTGTTTTGTTTTGTTTTGCTGTATCATTATAATTCTGCTCTCATCTCTATCATTTCCTGTCTTCGGGGTTTAGGCTTTATTTGTTGTTCCTTTTCTAGTTCCTTTAGATGCAAAGTTAGGTTGTGTATTTGGACCTTTCTTGCTGACTGGATTGCAATATACTTCCTCTTAGGACTGCCTTTGCCGCATCCCAAACATTTTGGACTGTCGTGTTTCCATTTCATTTGCTTCCATTATTTTTTAATTTCTTCTTTAATTTCCTGGTAAACCCATTCATTTTTTAAAGTTTATTTATTTATTTTTAGAGAAAGAGCAATCAGGAGAGGGGCAGAGAGAGAGGGAGAGAGAATCTCAAGAAGGCTCCACGTTGTCAGCCCAGAGCCTGACATGGGACTCAATCCCACAGACTTTGAGATCATGACTGGAACCAAACCAAGAGCCAGACACTTAACTGACTTAGCCACCCAGGCACCCCAACCCATTCATTCTATTGTAGGATGTTCTTTAACCTCCATGTATTTGAGGGTTTTCCAAATTTTTTCCTTGTAGTTAACTTCAAGTTTCATAGTGTTGTGATCTGAAAATATGCATGGTATGATCTCCATCTTTTTGTACTTTTGAGGGCTGATTTGTGACCCAGTATGTGATCTGTCCTGGAGAATGTTCCATGTGCACTTGCAGCAGAGTACACATTCTGTTCTTTAGGATGAAATGTTCTGAATACATCTGTTATGACCATCTGGTCCAGTGTGTCATTCAAAGGCATTATTTCCTTGTTGATTTTCTGCTTAGATGATCTGTCCATTGCTGTAAGTGGGGTGCTAAAGTCCCTTACTACTATATTATTATCAATGAGTTTCTTTGTTATTAATTAATTTATATATTTGGGTATTTCAAGTTGGGGGCATAAATATTTGCAATTGTTACATCTCGATAAACCCTTTAATTATGATATATTTAAAGAAGAGTTACTTGCTTTGTGGAATTGCTAAAGTCCCTAAGTCTATCTTCATGATCTAATAGTTTGCTTTCCCTCTTCTTTTCAGCTTTGTATTTTCCATAATTTTATCTTCTAGCTCACCTGGTCTCTCCTCTGCTTCTTCAATGTTCATTGTGACTATATCCAGTCAGTTTTGTACCTCAGTGATCGCATTTTTTATTTCAGCCTGACTAGTTTTTAGGTCTTTAATCTTTGTACAAGGGTTTCTCTAGGGTCTTCTATGCTTTTGTCAAGCCCAGCTAGTAGCATTAAGACTATTGTTCTAAATTCTTGTTCAGATATACTGTTTATATTGGTTTTGAGCAAGTCCTAGTTGTGATTTCTTCTTGACCTTTCTTTTGGGGATAACTCCTCCATCTTGCCAATTTGGGTAAGTTTCTGTCTTTTGCGTGTTTTGAAAGCTTGTTACCTTTCCTGCAGCTGAGAGTAATGCCATGTTAGAAAAGGGTCATACACTGTCCAGAGGCTGGCACTTCAGGAATTGTTTCTGGTGTGTGCTGTGTGCATTCTGCTGTTGAATTTCGGCTGCTCTTTCCCACTGGTCAGTCCTATGCAGGGCTCCTCTTTGCTTGCAGCGTAGAATGTTTCTACCTTTAACTACGTGTACTTTGATTTGTTTGTAAAAATAAGTCTCACATCTGTAATGCTGTCTCCCTCAAACCATGGACATCCTTCTGCCAGTTTTCAGATTGGTTTCCTGAATGTTCCGAGTGATCTGACCTCCATACAGTTGTGTTTGAGAAGTGAGGAAAGTCCAGGGTCTTCCTACCTCTCTGCCATCTTAACTCCTTAAGTTTATTTAGGTAGCACATGAACAGGACAGATGGGCAGCAAGAGCTACACTTTTCCTGTATGAAGCTGGTGGTTGGTTATATGCTTAGTGCTCAAAGGAGAGGGGACATGTAGGGAGTATTAGATCATAAATATTTTCTTCAAATTTCTACTCATAAAACTACTTTTGCAAGATCTTTCTGGTGCTAATCATTCAGCTTGATTTTAACTATTGGTAAGAAGTACAGGCAGTCATGAGACTCGTTAAGAATGTAGCAACCTGGGGTGCCTGGGTGTCCCAGTCGTTTAAAGTGTCCGACTTCAGCTCAGGTCATGATCTTATGGTTCGTGGGTTTGAGGCCTGCATCGGGCTCTGTGCTGACAGCTAGCTCAGAACCTGGAGTCTGTTTTGGATTCTGTACCTCCCCCTCTCTCTGGCCTTCCCCTGCTCACTCTGTCTCTCTCTCAGAAAAAACTTAAACATTAAAAAAAAAAAGAATGTAGCAACCAGTATGTATTATCAAAACTATGCAGGCTAGTAGGCGAGCATTTTTTCTGTTTCTATCGTCACCCCTTGAAGTGAGAACACAGCTTCTTTAGCTTATTCAGAGGCAAAATATGGAGCATAAGTGAATGGGGCCTACCAGAAAAATGGCAGAGATGGAGTGCTTATAAAATGTAATCCCTTTAGCTTTCTTCATTAGAACATAAAATGAGACAGACAAGAAGGAAATAGTTATTTCTAGGAGATAAAGAATCAATAACCAATGGGTCTGAATTTGGGAAAGAAAACAATGTAAACTTTTATTTCTGCCTTTTGAATGGGCACAGGAGATAATCTATTTAGAAAAACCCTTGAGAATCCTCCCTGAGTTTAGAAAATTCTTTTTTTTTTTATTTTTTTGTTAAAAAAATTTTTTTAATGTTTATTTTTGAGAGAAAGAAAAACGTGTGCAAGCAGGGGCAGGGCAGAGAGAGAGGGAGATACAGAATCCAGTGCAGGTTCAAGTCTCTAAGCTGTCCACACAGAGCCCAATACAAGGCTTGAACCCAGTAACCATGAGGTCAAGACCTGAGCTGAAGTCAGACACTTACCTAAGACCCTCAGTTCAGCCTTTGACCAGAGTTGAAAGATGCCTGATAAGGATCTGTGATAGCCCTGAATGGTCTTATTTTATTAAAAAAAAAAAATGTTTGAGAAAGAGAACATGAGTAGGGGAGGGGCAGAGAGAGAGAGAGAGGGAGAGAGAGAATCCCACGCTGCCAGCGCAGAGTTGGATGTGGGGCTCAAACGCACAAACCATGAGATCATGACTTGAGCCGATATTAAGAGTCGGATGCTTAAGAGACTGAGCCACACAGGCACCCAGGAATGGCCTTATTTTAAAATGTACCTGTTTAATAGTCTCTTTAAGATGGAAAGCCAATTCAGATAGAGGATCCCTAGGATGATTGCTTAAGGATAGAGGGGAACAGTAGGAGATAGATCAGTCTTCTAGTCTTCTTTTAGGTACATGGTCTCTTTTTTATTAGCCTTTTGTAATGAATCTTTCAGTGGAACTAGTCTGGAATTTTGAAACTTTTGGGAGGCATCTCCATGCCAATTCAAACAAGTATCCCATTCAATTTAATTTGGGAAGCCTTGCTTTCAAATGTACTTTTTTTAAAAAAATGTTTTATTTATTTGTGAGAGAGAGAGAGACAGCATGAGCAGGGGAGGGCCAGAGAGAGAGAGAGGGAGGCACAGAATCCGAAGCAGGCTCCAGGCTCTGAGCTGTCAGCACAGAGCCCGACGCGGGGCTTGAACCCATGAACTGTGAGAGCATGGCCTGACAGAGGACACTTAACTGACAGAGCCACCCAGGCGCCCCTCAAATGTACTTCTTAAATGATCTTATCCAGTGTTCCTCATAATGGTGATTGTATTTCTAGGATGAAATATCCTTGAGGGCTGGAAGAAGTTTGGTAGGACCCCAGCTGGAAATGGAGTTAACCCATATTTCTGTTTAGCCACAGCTACCTGCACATGAAGTGCAATCACATATCTGCCTGGCCTTATTTTGAGGCCTCCAACCTGACAGTTACCAAGCCAAGTTCCACAGGACACAAAACAAGTTTAGTACGATTTTCTCATTTTTGCTAGATATCTGAGATTTCTGGGGCTATAGTTCTTAGACACAAAGTAAGCAGGTGTGCAGGAAGGTGGCATGCATGACTCTTTGGAATTTAAAAATCCCATTATCTAAGACTGGGTTTCTCAGGGCCAAACAAACACCTCAAAGGGATGTGCCACAGGGTTGGGGTTTTTGTGTGTTTTATAGTGTAGCTTGTTGCATGGAACTTTCCTTGCAGTTTGGCAGGTGACCTAGTGTATATCTAACTCATTCTGTGACCAATTCACCCTGTCATGGAAATCTTCTTAAGGTGGCTATTGCTTTAACAGCTTTTAAATGCTCAATCTATGCCTACCAATTTTTGCAGCTTTTTGGCCTCTGAAATTCCTGTTCCTTTATCTATACAAAGCAAGGCAAATAAACATGTGCACCTTAAGGTATCAGTAGTAACCAAGAGATGTTACTGGGTCCTGGCCACACGATGACCCTATGTGCACCAGCAAGGATTCCTGTGGAAACTCGTTCAAGTTTTCCACCATGGGAATTGTGGTCTGAAAGGCTAAGTGTTTGGGTCCAGGCAGACCCTTCTTCCAGCTCAGCTGGGCTCTGGGCGGAACCACCAGTTCCATTGGGCTCTGAACAAATATGCCAGGTCAGCTGAGCTTCAGACAAATATGCCAGCTCAACTGACGTGGGGCATGACTCTCTGCCGGCACAAGCTGACCCGCCCTGTGAAGGAAAGCCAATTAGATTGGGAGCTCAATGCAGCACAGAGCAGAACTCAGACCTAAAGAGGAATTTACCCACAGCCCTTAGAAATGATAAAGACCGCGAACTCAAATGGTTTGTGGGAACCATGTCTGTATTTCTCATTGTCCCCAAATGCTACTGGAAGTTTGCTTTGGATTTCATCGCTGCCACCAAATCTGTTAAAAAACAAAATTCAGCTGAGTACATTTGAAGATCTAATTGGCTTTATTAAATGATTTGTGAATCAGGCTGCATCCCATCTACCAAGTAGCAAAGGATTCAGAGGTATACAAAATAGAAGGTTTTTATAAGAAGGAGAGTGGGCAAGAATAATATTAGCAGAAAAGAAAAGAATTATTCCAGGCAAGGTGACTTTCCCTTAGGGCAATAGTGGAGGGAATGGGAGGGACTGGAGGGGAGGATACAGATTATACCTCTCCTTCCTTTAAGGGATGGAGAGGGCCCATGTGGTGAACTCATTGGTGCCCATCAGAAAATTCTTCCTTGACCAGTTAAGACTACGTTTCTGGGGAGACTTAAACTGCAGTTAGATTAGGTATTGAGCTCTGGTTTGGGGACATGGCCTAACTGACACCATTTGGGGGCTGTGGTTTTCTTTTTTAATAAGGCCTACATTTATTCTTTCATTAGTTGTTGCGAATGGTGATATTCTATCATTCCTTCCTAACTTATCAGCTGGAATAATTGATAAAAAGAAACTCTACCCTGCTTCATCGACTATTTGACTGTCCTCGGTCTTCTTTCCAGAAGGCGAAGCAGGACAAAAGCTTGATTGTGTTTCTGATCACTTACGAGTAGGTTGCAGATACTCTGCTTTCTTACCCCTAAGTACATCAGAATGTATTTCCTAAGAACAAAGACATTTGCTTGCATGACTACAGAATAATGATCAAAATCAGGATGTTTAACAATATTACGATATTATGATTTAATTTGAAGTTCTATGTTCAAATATTCTCAATTGTCCTGAACATACACTTCACAGCTTTTTGGTTTCCTGGTCCAGGATCCAATTCAGTTCATAGTATTTAGTTGTCATAGCTCATTAATTTCCTTAAACCTGAAGAGTTTCTCAATTCCTTGTCTTTTATGACCTTGATGTTGTGTTCTTCTCAATACTTCATATCAAGATTTAAAATCTTGCTTACTTGATTGGTGTAGTGTCTGCCAAATTTCCCCATTGCAAAGTTACTATAGTTCCTTTGTAATTGATAAATAATTTATGACAAGATACTTTGAGTCTGTGTAAATCTCCCATTCCTCATCAGACTTTCATTCACAAGTTTTAGTTCCTATGATATTGTGCTATATAATAAAAAATATATATTTGGTCTGTCCCCTTTCTGGCACTGAGCTCCTAAAACCGTAGGAATTTCCTACTGGGATGAGAGTAATAAAGGTGATTTTGTTATGTTACTGAGGTGAGTTTTGGGCCCCACCTTTTTTTTTTTTTTAATGTTTNGCATCATTTCATGTGTCTGTTGGTTTTGGGCCCCACCTTAAGGGTGGGGGCTGGTTGCTAAAGGAGACAACTACAAGATGAGAATGTTGGAACTTCAAGCCACCCCTCCTTGACCTCCAGATGGGAGAGGGGCTGGATATTGAGTTCAATTATCAATGGCCAATGATTTAATCAATCAATAAAGCCTAAAAGGGGACCTAAAAGGAGAAGGTTTGGGGAGCATCCAGTTTGGTGAAAGTGTGGGTATTTGGAGAGAGTGATGCATCAGGGTGGGGCTGGAAGTTCGGTGTCCTTTCCCCATACCTTGTCTGTCTTATGCATCTCTTCCATCTGGCTGTTCCCGAGTTATGCCCTTTTATAATTAACTGGGGATCTAGTAAGTGCAGTGTTTTTCTGACTTTTGTGAGCCACTCTAACAATGATCAAACCCAAGGAGGGGGTCATGGGAACATTCAGTCTATAACAGGTCAGTGAGAAGTATAGGTGACATCCTGGACTTGGGATTGGCATCTGAAGGTTGCAGGGATGGGTTCTATGGGATCTGACACCATCACCAGATATAAAGTGTCAGAATTAAGTTGAACTGTAGGGCACCCAGCTAGTGTCCAATAATTGCTTGGATGTATATGGGGAACAGACCTACACGTTGGAATTTATGATTAGAAACATAACATCCATTGATATTTCTTGCCTAATTCAACTACTGCTATAAATGTGGCCAAATAGAATTTTTCTAATCTTTTTTTTTTCTAAATTTATTACTTGTCATTCTACCATAAGGGATTTACCTACTTCCTAATTTAAAAAAAATTTTTGTTTTACTTTTGAGAGAGAAAGCATGAGCACATGAGTGGGGGTAAGGGCTCAGAGAGAGGGAGACAGAGTCCACAGCAGGCTGCACCCTGTCAGCACAAACCCTGATGTGGGGCTCAAACCCACAGACCATGAGATCATGACCTGAGCCAAAGTCGGATGTTCAGCTGACTGAACCACCCAGGCGCCCCTACCTTCTTCCTAACTGATAAATTAATATCACTATGAATTTGCAGATTCTTCTTAAGTGGTTTATAATCTGTTGCTATCACTTACTTATTTTGAAGCTCAAATTGTCCCAGAGTTGGCCATCAGGATATTCTTTAAGCCAGCTCCTATGTCTGGTATGTTCACAGCTTGCTTTGACCATTTCATTACTTCCTGGTATAGCCAGATGTCCCAGGTACTAACACTTTTGACATGCCCTCACTGTTTTTAATAGCTTCCTAATTTTTCTTCTCATTATAAAAGTTTCCAGGCTTGTCTTGTACACTTCCTGCCCCACCTTAGAACCATCTATTTATTCAAGTATCCACGGCTCTTTTTCATGGATATAGAGACCACAATTTGGAGGTAAGGGATTGTTGCTATTTATGGCCTTTTCAGTAGTCAGATCTAGGAAGTACTTAAATATTTTGAAGATAAAATACATTTTGAGTTTATCAACCTCCTTCCAATGCAAATTTAGCAGTATAGGGGTTTTACTTATCTCTTCTGTATTTCCTTTGTCACCCATAGAAAATCCTAGTCTTCAATGAAACCAATATAAATGCTGTTTGCTTTATTCTACAATACGCACACAGCAATTTTAGGATAATAATACCCAAACTACTTGCATTTTTCCTCTGTTGCTGAACTACCACAAATTTGGTGGCTTGGAACAAGCCACACGGTCTGTGGAGCAGAAGTCCATGCACAGCTTAGCTGAGTCCTCTGCTGAGGCGCTCACTCCCAGGCTGCAGTGAAGGCGTTGTCCAGAGCAGCTGTCTCGTCTGTGGTTCAACAGGGGAATGACCTGCTTTTGGTGGCAGAATTTAGTTTTTTTGTGGTTATAGGACTGAGGGCCCCAGATTCTTGCTGCTGTCAGGTAGAAGTGTCCCTGTTTCCTGCTACTTGGGTCTCTCAGCACAGAAAGGGCCATAACGTGGCATTTTGCTCCTTCAAAGCCAGCAGGGGAGTGTGTGACTCCAGCAGGTCAAGAACTGTGATCTTATGTACCTCAGTCCTATAACCACGTACATGTATGTCCCATCACCTCTGCAGTGTTTTACAGGTTAGAAGTGTGCCCACACTCAAGGGGAAGGAACTACACAACGGTGTAAATATCAGGAGGTGGGGATCATAAGGGACACCCTAGATTCTGTGTACCTCACTACCATAATATGACTGCTAAAAATGGTTTAAGATTTTTGGGTCATTTATTCCCTCAGTATGTATGGGAATGTTTCCAGCCTTGTTTTTAGAATCTTTTTCTCATGTAGGGGCGCCTGGGTGGCTTAGTCGGTTAGGCGTCCGACTTTCGCTTAGGTCATGGTCTCGCGGTTCGTGGGTTCGAGCCCCGCGTCGGGCTCTGTGCTGACTGCCAGCTCGGAGCCTGGAGCCTATTTCGGAGTCTGTTTCTCCCTTTCTCTCTGACCCTCTCCTGCTCACGCTGTCTCTCTCTCTCTCTCCTAGAAATAAATTAAAAAAAAAAAAGTTAAAAAAAGAATCTTTTTCTCATGTAATTTTGAGGGCTCATCTGTGTCCACAAATTTTCTTCATATACTATACCTTTTGGGGGATGTATTTATCATATTTCACTTAACCAATCTATCTCAATTGGATATTATTTTTTTCTTTGATATAAATAGCATCATAATGAAAATTCTTGTAGCAAAACATTTCCATGCACCCTTAATTATATTGTTAGGATGAATGGTGCTTATTTATTCCCAGAAAGCTTTTCTGCCTGGGCAGGATTCAAGGAAAAATTTCCCTGAAGAAAATAAGGAAGCTTTACTGAAGAGAGATATTAATTGGGGTTCTTCAGAGAAATGAAACCAATAAAGAGTGTGTGTGTTTGTGTGTGTATATGTATATATAATATGCATTAAAGAGATTTATTGGAATTGGCTGACATGTTTATGGAGGCAGGCAAATCCCAAGATCCACCTGGTAAGTCAGCAAGCTAGAGACCTAAGGAGCTGATGGTTTAGTTCTAGTATGAGTCCAAAGCCTTCCCAAGGAGAACTGGGGGAGCTGATGGTATAGTCCCTATCCAAAGGTAGTCTCAAGACCAAAGAAGAACTGATGGTTATGCTTGAGTTTAAAGGCAGGAAGAAAACTGATGTCCCAGTTCAAACAAAGGCAGCCAGACAGGAAGAATTGTCACTTACTTAGAGGGGGGCCCATCTTTTTGTTCGGTTCAGGGTGACCCTGATTAGGAAGGACAATCTGCATTAGTTAGTCTACCAATTTAAACGTTCATCTCATCCAAAAATATCCTCATAGAAACATCCAGAATAACACTTGACCAAATATTTGGACATCCTATGGCCCAGTCAAGTTGACACACAACCGAATAACTATGACACAAGGCCTTTTAAGTTTGAGGTATGTGATAAAGGGCTTAGAGTATTAGTGGAGAAAATAAGATAAAGATACTCTTGTTGGCTTTACAGCTCTCTTTTCAATTCTATAAAAAAAGGAGTAAAAATCATCTCTCTAAATGTGTTAATGTTTTCCCTTCTCAAAACTTCCTAACACTGCCAAATGACAGTTGGTGTTAAATTGATACAGATCTTCCTCAACTTATGATGGGGCTACACCCTGAAAAACCCATTGTAACCTGAAAATAACCTAAATTGAAAATATTTAATACTTAACCTAGTTATAGCTAGACTATGCTATGACTTAAAATGTCATAGCTTAGTCTAGCCTAACTCAAGTACTCAGAAGACTTACATTGGCCTACAGTTGGAAAAGTCACCTAATACAAAGACTATAATAAAGTATGGAAAGTATCATGTAATGTATATGAACACTTTACCGAAAGAGAAAAAGAAAATGGTTGTATTAGTTGTATACTTTTGTGATCGCATGGCTGACTGGGAGTGGTGGCTCACTGCCACTGTCGAGCATCAAGAAAGAATATCATATTGGGGCGCCTGGGTGGCTTAGTCGGTTAAGCGTCCGACTTTGCTTAGGTCATGATCTCGCGGTTCGTGGGTTCGAGCCCCGCCTCCGGCTCTGTGCTGACGGCCAGCTCAGAGCCTGGAGCCTGTTTCAGTCTGTGACTCCCTCTCTCTCTGACCCTCCCCTGCTCGCGCTGTCTCTCTCCCTCTCTCCTAGAAATAAATAAAACATTTAAAAAAATTAAAAAAAAAAGAATATCATATTGCATATTGCTAGCCAGGGAAAAGATCAAAACTTGAAGTACAATTCCTACTGAATATGTATTGCTTGGTAACCATGGCAAAGCCAAAATGCAAACCATCTTAATTTGGGGACTAGTTGTACTCTCTTTAAAGTTATTCATTCTCCTTTACAACTACCCTTTCTCTAATCACTAGACTTCTTTTTTTCTTATAGCCTATACTTACCTCCTTGAGGGAAGAATCTTAACTCTTGCATCCAGCCTGTCCCCAGAGCACATAGCTCAAGGCAGGCTTCAGTTAGAAGCTAAAAGAGATGCCTTATGCTTAAATAAGATTGGTGTGTCAATTACTAACTTCTACTAATTACTAACTAAAACAATCAGTGTTTTTATAGTTTTCATAGTACGGGTCTTTACGTGCTTGGTTAAGTTTATTCCTAGGTATTGATACGGTTGTAAATGGGATTGTTTTCTTAATTTCCTTTCCTGCTACTTTATTATAGTGTATATAAATGCAACAGATTTTTATATATTGATTTTGGATCCTGCAACTTCACTGAATTCATTTATCAGTTCTAGTAATTTTTTTGTGGAGTCTTTGGGTTTTCTATATATCGTCTCATGTCATCTGCAAATAGTGAATGTTTAATGTCTTCCTTGCTGATTTGGATGCCTTTTATTTCTTTTTCTTGTCTGACGGCTTTGGCTAGAACTTCCAGCACANAGGCTTCAGTTAGAAGCTAAAAGAGATGCCTTATGCTTAAATAAGATTGGTGTGTCAATTACTAACTTAATTTCTGAATATCCTAGTAGGATTGACTGTATCTAAGAATGACTTTGCCATACCAATTCATCCAAAAAAGATTCAAACTACTTACTTGAGACTGAAATTTCATCTAGGGTAGAGGGGAAATTACCTTCACTGAATGCCTTTGTTTCTCCCCCCATTTTCATATATAACTAATGAACACTTGTTTTTGTACCCTGAGAAAAATATGTAGTACCTAACTTTTGATTTTTGTTTTTTGAAGCATACTTGACATACAATGTTACATTAGCTTCAGGTGGACAATATAGTTTACTTTGTTGTATGTAGACTTTAACAAGTCTCTGTTATGTTGTGCTCACCACCAAGTATAGCTACCTTCTTCTCCTATAGATTGTCTTTTAGTTTTGTTGATTTTTTCCCCTCCTTCACTGTGCAGAAGCTGTTTATTTTGATGTAGTCCCAAAGTTTATTTTGACTTTTGTTTCCCATGCCTCAGGAGAAATCCCTGGAAAAATTTGCTACCTCCTGTGTGAAAGAAATGACTGCCTGTGGTCTCTTGTAGAATTTTTATGGTTTCAGGTTTCATGTTTAGGTCTTTAATCCATTTTGAGTTTGTGTTTGGTGTAAGGAAAATGGTCCAGGTTCATTCTTTTCCCTGTAGCTGTCCAACACCAGTTTTTCCTAAAACCATTTGTTGAAGAGAGGTCATTTTTTCTATTGGATATTATTGCCTCCTTTGTCAACGATTAATTGACCATACAAGTGTGGGTTTATTTCTCAGCTCTCTGTTCTGGTCCATTGATCTATTTGTCTGTTTTTGTGCTGGTACCATACTGTTTTAATTACTATAGTTTTGTAGTAGATCTTGAAATCTGGAATTGTGATATCTCCAGTTCTGCTCTTTTTCAAGATTACTTTGGCAATCTGGGCTTTTTGGGGTGTCATACAAATTTAGGATTATTTCTTTTATTTCTATAAAAAATGCTGTTGGTATTTTGATAAGGATTACATTAAATCCGTAGATTGCTTTGGGTAGTATGGACACTTTAACAATATTTGTTCTCCCAGTCCATGAGCATGGAATATATTTCTATTCGTTTGTGTCATCTTAAATTTCTTTCATCAGTGTTTTTATAGTTTTCATAGTACAGGTCTTTACGTGCTTGGTTAAGTTTATTCCTAGGTATTGATACGGTTGTAAATGGGATTGTTTTCTTAATTTCCTTTCCTGCTACTTTATTATAGTGTATATAAATGCAACAGATTTTTATATATTGATTTTGGATCCTGCAACTTCACTGAATTCATTTATCAGTTCTAGTAATTTTTTTGTGGAGTCTTTGGGTTTTCTATATATCGTCTCATGTCATCTGCAAATAGTGAATGTTTAATGTCTTCCTTGCTGATTTGGATGCCTTTTATTTCTTTTTCTTGTCTGACGGCTTTGGCTAGAACTTCCAGCACAATGTTGAATAAAAGTGGTGAGACTGGACATCTTTGTCTTGTTCCTGATCTTAAGGGGAAAATCTCTGTTTTTCCCCACTAAGTGTGATATCAGCTGTGAGTTTTTCATAAATGGCCTTTATTATGTTGTGGTATGTTCCCTCTACATCTACTTTGTTGAAGGTTTTTGTTTTTTTTTTTTAATAATGAATAGGTTTTGTACTTTGCCAAATACTTTTTCTGCATCTGTTGAAGTGACCATATTGTTTTTATCCTTTTTCTTGTTGATGTGATTATCACATTGATTGATACCACCCTTAGATCTCAGGAGTAAATCTCCCTTGATCATGAAGAAGGATTTTTAAATTGCATCGTTGGGTTTGGTTTGCTAGTATTTTCTTGAGGATTGTTGCATCTATGTTCATTAGAGATATTGGTCTGTAGTTCTCTTTTTTTATAGTGTCTTTATCTTTTTTTTTTTTAATGTTTTATTTATTTCTAGGAGAGAGAGAGAGACAGCGNGATGCTTAACCGACTAAGCCACCCAGGCGCCCCTGTCTTTATCTGTTTTTGGTATGAGGGTAATCCTGGACACACAGAATGAATTTGGAGGCTTTCCTTCCATTCTTCTTTTTTCTTCTTCCCCCCTCTTTACCTCCTCCTCCTCCTCCTCCCTTCTCCCCCCTCCCTTCTTTATTTTTTGAATAGTTTTAGGATAGGTATTAACTCATTTAAATGTTTGGTAGGCTTCACCTGTGAGGCCATCTGACCTGGAGTTTTGTTTGTTGGGAGTTGTTTTTTGTTTCTGGGTTGTTGTTTTTGTTTTGTTTTTAGTAGTATTACAGATTTATTTGCGATACCTTCCTAGTAACTGGTCTGTTCACATTTTCTATTTCTTTCTGATTCCAGTTTAGGAGGTTCTAAGTTTCTAGGAATTTATCCATTTCTTCTAGGTTATCCAATTTGTTGGGATATAATTTTTCATAATATTCTTTTATAATTTTACTCCTTTGTATTTCTCTTGTGTGTTGGTTATGTTTTCCTTTCCTATCTTCCTTCCTTCCTTGCTTTCTTTTTCTCTTTTTTTCTTTCCTTCCTTTTCTTTCCTTTCTTTTGAGCTTGGGTAAGGCTTTATCAATTTTGTTGACCTTTTCAAAGAACAGGTTCTGGTTTCATTGAATTTTTTTTTTAACTTTCTATTTTCTTTTCTTCTCCATATTATTTTTTGATTTTTGATTAGAGCATTTAGTCTATTTGCATACATAAGTATATACTTATTGCCATTTTGTTTCTTGTTTTATGGTTGTTTTTGTAGTACTTCTTCCTTTCTTGTTCTCTTTGTTCATGGTTTGATGGCTTTCTATAGTGATATATTTGGATCCCTTTCTCTTCATTTTTTTGCATATCTGTTACAGGTTTGTGATTTGTGATTACCTTTAGATTTATATATAACATCTTATGCATATAGCACTCTATATTAAGTTGATGGTCATTCATGTTTGAACCTAGTGTTAAAGTACTACAATATTATTCCACTGCCACCCACATTTTAGGTATATAGTGTCATACTTTGATTTTGTGAAGTGCTTGATTGATTTTTATTGATCTACTTAATTTTAGTCCTTTCATTCAACCTACTTTTCTTACTCTAACCTGTTGCTTATCGTTTTTCCACTCACAGAATCCTCTTTAATGTTTCTTGTAAGGCTGGTTATTGGTCATGAATTAATTTTTAAGTTTTGTTTGGGAAACTCCATCTCTCCTGTTCTAAATGATACCCTTGCTAAATTATTCTTGGTCGCAGGGCTTTTTTTTTTCTTTCCTTTCAGCACTTTGAATATGTATCATTTCATTCTCTTCTGGCCTGCCAAGTTTCTGCTCAAGTATCAGCTGATAGCTTTATGGGGTTTCACTTGTATGTTCCTGTTTTCTTTCTCTCGCTGCTTTGAAAATTCCTTTCATCACTACTTTTTGCCATGTTAATTACTATGTGCTTTGATGTGGACCTCCTTGGGTTGATTTTGTTGGGCCCTCTCTGTGCCTTCTGGGTCTAGGTTTGTGTTTACTTCCCCAGAGCTGGGAAGTTTTTAGCTATTATTTCTTCAAATAAATTTTCTTCCCCTTTTTACTACTGTCTCCTTCTGAGATCCTTGTAATGTGAACATTATTATGCTTGACGGTATCAGTGAATTCCCTTAATCTATTCTCATTATTATTCTTTTCTCTCTTTTGTTCAGCTAGATTGCTTTCCACTACTTTGTCCTTCAGGTTAATGATCCATTCTTCTCTTTTCTCTAGTCTGTTATTTATTCTCTATAGTGTATTATAAATTTCAGTTATTGAGTTACTCATCTCTGGTTCTTTTTTTTGTTTGTTTGTTTGTTTTCTTTTTGTTGAGGGTCTCAACAAGATCCTCTACTCTTTTCTCCAGTCCAGTTAATATCTTTGTTACCATTACTTTAAATTCTCCTATAGGCATATTATTTACCTCTTTTTCGTTTAGCTCTCTAGCTGTGATTTTTGTCCTGTTCTTTCATTTGGAACATATCCCTCTGTCTCCTCATTTCGTCTAACTTTGTCTGTATCTATGTGTTAGGAAAGTCAGCTATAGCTCTTGCTCTTAAAAAAGGTGGCCTCATGAAGAGGAGGTTCTGTAGAGCCATGCAGTGTAATGTCCCCTTTTCACCAAAACCTGACACTTCAGGGGTGTTTCCTGTGTGTTTTATTCCCTCTTGTTGTGGGTGAGACACATTTGCCTTCAGTTCAGTCATCTGCAATGACTCTCGTTGCCTGTTTGGGCAAGATTTGTTCCCTGTTGCTAATGGGCCACTCTGGGACTGCCTTTGGCTTGAACTGGGTCACACTAAGCATTTCCCAAGAGCTGTGGTCACAGAGAACTGCAGGGCTCTCTTCCTGTGTTGTCCCCTGAGACGCTTTCTTTGATGAGTGGGGCCTGAAGTCAAACCATATTTCTACCCCCTGCCCACTTTTGAGGCCACAGTCAAACTGATATATGTGGTTATCTTCCTCTCTCCCCAGGGCAGATGTCAGTTTGAAGCGGTGGTGGCGCCCCTTGGGGCTACTTGGAACACAGCCAGGCATGTGGCACTGCTTTGTTTGGACTCCCTACTATGGGTATGTTGGTTTGAGTGGATCCACAGGAGAATGCAGGGGCTAGGTGGAGAGTGTTCACACTGTGTAGGTACCTGCAGGTGTCTGTGTGTCTAGGCTGGGGAAAGGGGAAGGATGGTACTTGCCAGCACCTCTTTACTTACAGAAGTCTCCCAATGGTCCCTGCCCCTCCTGCACATGTTCTGAAATTAGTAAATAAACTTCCTTCCAGTATGCCCAAGGTTTTTTCAAATTGCTGCTTTTATGTTATAGCTCAGTGGGATTGTTTGTTATGCTGTCTCTTAAGGGCAGGGATTCGATTTCCTATTGCCCTCTTGCTCTCCCAAAGCCAAGCCTGCTGAGTTTTAAGGTTGCAGGTGTTAAGTCCACTGAGTATAAGAACTTGCCAAGTTAAGCCCCTCTGGTTTTCAAAGCCCAATGTTATGGGGGGTTGTTTTCCCCCATGCCTGGGATGCCTGGTGTGGGATGTGCTCCTTTCCCTTCTCTCTGCCTGTGGTGTGCCTCCTTCCTGCAGACAGTCTCACGGATCACTTCAGTTCCTAACCGTATCTCTGTCCTTCCTACCTTTTTTTGACGTAGCCTCTTTTCTACATTTAGCTGCAAAGAGTCTATTCTTTCAGTCTTCAGGTTATTTTCTGGATTATTTGCACTGAGTGGGTGTTATCTAGGTGTATCCATGGGATGAGGTGAGCTTAGAATCCTCCAATTCTGCCATCTTCCCCAAATATCCTAGAAGTTTTATGGGTTTACGTCTCACAAATTCGAGCCTTAATCCATTTTTAGTTTATTTTTATGTGTGGTATAAGAAAGTGGTGCAGTTTCATTCTTCTGCATGTAACTGTCCAGTTTCTCCAGAAGCACTTATTGAGGAGACTATTTTTTTTTTCATTACATATTCTTGCCTCCTATGTCATAGATTAATTGACCATATAAGTATGGGTTTATATCTAGGCTCTCTAGTCTGTTCTGTTGACCTATGTATCTATTTTTGTACCAGTACCATTCTACTTTGATTACTACAGCTTTGTACTAGAACTTGCAATCTGGGATTGTGATACCTTCGGCTTTGTTCTTCTTCAAGAGTGCTTTGGCTATTTGGGGTCTTTTGTGGTTCCATACATGTTTTAGGATTATTCTGGTTCTGTGAAAATTGCTGTTGTTATTCACTGAATACTTTCTAAGGAAAGAATGGGAGACAAAAAATAGGTGGCCTTCTGATTACTCTTAAAAGTTATTATTGATTATATCATATATATTTAAACCTCGCAACAACTGTGCATGGTATGTTTTATCATCTGCATCTCACAGATAAGAAACTGAAGCTCAAAGAGATTAAGTAACGTTCCCACATCTACACACCTGGTACAGTTCAGAGTGAAGATTTGACACTAGGTCCATTAGACTTCAGCCTGAGGCTGGTGTTCTTCCCACTCTGTGGGTCAACTCAGCAGAACTGGGAAGGTTGTATGGCAAGTTTCCAGGACCCCAGGGTCCTGAAAGAAAAGAGTACTTCACTCTTCACTTTTAAAGCATCATGTTAACACATCTTTCAAATTGATTTGCCTTTCTTTCCAAGGCTCAGTTGGAATTGCCAATATAATAGACTACCTGAGACAAATGACTAATCAAAATTGTGAAGATGGTGGACTTGAGGAGCTATGGAACATGGTTGATCCTGAAAAGAGGGACCTGTGTGTGGATCTGGAAACTTTTCATGCCCTCATGAAAGAATGGATGGCTTGCTGTAGAAACAAATGGTAATCGTAGTCCTAGCAGGCTGTGTATTCAGGTTCTGTTTTAACAACTGATTGCAATTCATGCTAATCACTGTTGTTTGTGTTGATGGAAATACTATAATCAGGTACTCTTCACCCTTTAGCATGCACTGGAATCACCTAAACTATTTATTATACCTGATTATTGCCCCCTAACCACGATTCAGCAAGTCTGGGGTGAAGCCTGATAATTTGTATTTCTAACATGTTTCCAAGTGATAATGATGCTGATGAGTGTGTGTGTGTGCACATGCGGGTCAAGAACATACTTTGAAAATATATCATATTAATTATGTTAACTCTAATAACATTCATTTACTATGATTAGGGCAGCACATATTATTATGTTCTCACAAAGAATTGAGCTGACATAGGAGTCAAGCAAATTATTGATAATGACCAGCAAATCTCCAAATGCATGGAAATTCAGAGTGCATGCCCTGTAGAGGTCAGTGGGGATAATTAGGCAGTGAACATAATTTGGAAGCCTAGGATACAAGGAAGCTAAAGGGAAAAGGAAAAAAAATAGTGGGATTGAAAAACAAAAAAGATGAAGAATAGCATCCATGACATCAGTGCTCCTGGTGGAACCTGGAGAAGTATTACTTTCTTTCATAGAAAGCTTGATTTCTGTGGCTTTTAATTGGCCACCAATCTCTAGCTATCAGCTCTTATGTAGTAGGAATTTGCTTAAAGAACCCTTCAAGCCCCCAATCAGACAAAACTTGATGGATTTAATGTAGCTTAAGAAAAGATGATCAAAATGTTGTTTGCCAAAAATGAGTCAATCATAAAAGCATGATACTTATATAAAAATACCTAATTTTACTTGTAATCAAAGAAATGCAAATAAAGACAACATACCAGTTTTCCTCATCATTTTATCAAAGTTTTAAAAGAATAGTCCTATCCCATGTTGGCAAGGCAGGTGGAGAAATAAGCCCTGTCTAGTACCTTGTTGGTAGTGGTGCAAGTTGGTACAGTTTTTTCAAAAGCAATTTCGGAATATGTATCAAACGCTTAAAAATATGATGTGTTTGGGCTAGTCCTACAACTGCAAGAAAAATAACCAACCATATACTCTAATAGGTGTGTTTATGATAGTGATAATAGAAGCAACAAACATTTTAAATAGAGGGTCAGACTAATAAATTATAATACTTCCATATACTAGAATTTTAAATAGTCACTCAAAATTATAATTAGATACTTAACAAGAGAAATATTCACATATAGTCATTTCAAATAATAGACATAAATACATACATGTAGTATAAATCTGTATTAAGGGGGAAAAAGGCCATAGGGGCACCTGGGTGGCTCAGTTGGTTAAGGGTGCAACTTTTTTTTTAATTTTTAACGTTTATTTATTTTTGAGAGACGTGAGAGATACAGCATGAGCGGCGGAGGGGCAGAGAAAGAGGGAGACACAGAATCAGAGCAGGCTGCAGGCTCTGAGCTGTCAGCACAGAGCCTCATGTGGGGCTCGAACTCCTGGACCCACGGGATCATGACCTGAGCCAAAGTCGGATGCCCACCCGACTGAGCCACCCAGGCACCCCAAGGGTCCAACTCTTGATTTCAGCTCAGGTCATGATCTCTCGGTTGGTGGGTTCAAGCCCCACGTCAAGCTCGCACTGACAGCGCCGGAACCTACTTCTGTCTCCTCCTCTCTCTGCCCCGCCTCTCAAAATAAATAAACATTAACAAAAGAAAAAAATGCATAAAAAATGCTGGGAAGGATATACTCCAAAGCGATTATCTTTCCATGATGGTTTCAACGTTTTCTTCTTATGCATTTTCTCACTGTCCTAAAATATTTGTTTTATAATAAAAAATATTAATCCATTATAAAATGGTGTGAAGGCAAAAGAAACTCCAATTCTTAGAATATAGGTAAAGAAAAATATGGGAGATATGAACACAAAATATAAGAAAAGAAACTCAGAAATGGCGATGGGTATGTGGCTAGAAATAGTAACATGGTGCATGAATTATTCTGACAGACATCTCACTGTTGAAACACAATGAGATGTAAGTACCAATATAGAGACTTCTGTGAGGTCATGTAAAGATCCAGCATTTAGAAAAATTAAGGAAATCTTAAATCATACTACAGAGACTCTTAAAAAAGAAAATGGTTGAAATTTTAATATGTTTATTTTGGGGGTTTGAGCTAGAGTTTGTGCACTGGACAGAGGCCTATAGAGAGCTTCCTCCAACTTTCAGGAGTAAATGTTCAAAGTGCAATTTGTTTAGGTTCAACCTGGCTCTCTATGAGAAAAGAAACATGATAGCCAAATAAATGTGTCCTAAAGTATTAGTTGTTTATACCTTTTCCTTCCCAACTGTTTTAATCCTGAAGTCTTCCTATCTCTGCAAGTGTCCACTTAACTACTCCAAACAATGTTGACTTCCTAACCCACTGAGACCTCCCATCCCCAGCCATAGCTGCCGCACATCATCGCCCATCTACTTCCGCATGCTCATTTTCTTTTTTGTGTTAGGTTAAAAGTTTATGGGAGATAGAGTTAATGCCTTATGTTTCTTTTCTATTACTCTAAGCACGATGTCGAGCTCCAAATAATTACTGAATGAAGAGATAGTTTTACAATTCAGAAAGAAATACTTGAATAGAAAAGTATAGAGCACATCTGAAAAATTAGCTAAGCTTTGGGCTGGAAGAGATTTCTTAGCTCACTGGTCTGGGGTTTGTTTGTTTGTTGGTTACAGGGAAGGAATTAATACTGGATCAAGTGACAGGATTGTTGATTTTGTTTTTGAACAGGACAGCCTCAAATCAAGCAGAGCAAGTATGTATGTGTTTCTTCCGGTTTGCTCTGCCTCTTTCTTGTGGTTTGGAGAAATGGATTTTTCATAAAACATTCTTGTATGTGTTTCAGTTAAGATGACCACAGATAAAACAGAATTTACGTCATGGAGCTTCAAGGCTTTGGGTGGAGATGTGTCTAAAGGAGTCTTGTAAGCATTCTTATCTGTACTGCTTTCACAAGTGCCTCAACTTTTCTTATTTTTCTCATTTATTTCCGAGATCTACTTATTTTACTTATGATAAAGCCACTTAGCGTGTGTGAGTGTGTGTATGTGTGTGTGTAGTAGAGCTAACAAATCTTTTTTTTTTTTTTTAACTCTTAACTATTCTATCCTAATTACATTAGAATGAATTCCACCGGGAACACAACTTCTATAAGACTAGTATTACATAAATTAACATTTTAACATTTTTCTAACTAATAAAACCCTTCTCCTTCATTAACTTCGTTTGTTTTCCATGGAAAACAAGTTTCATTTGACGTAAAGTTGTGACATTGATATTATGCCCATTGGGGGATTGTTTTTAAAGCGCCTCTTTGACATCTGCTTTTAGATATGAATGAGAAATGCTGTTTTCTGCTGTGTGTGTTTTAGATATCGAGGAGAGGCAGTTCTGTTTCTCCCTTATTTTATCTTCGCCACTTTAGGTTTGCCCGTGCTAAAAGGTGTAGTAGGAAGCATGTACCCAAGCTGTGCTAAGCCCTGGCATCAGATGGCAAAGAGGAAGAGAAGGCCTGGGACTCCATGAAAGATGTGGTCTAGACTCTAACACGGTCCGTGATCTAATGCCGAGGCAAGGGGGACACAAACATGAACAAGCTGTAGAAAATATTAGGAAAGACGAATACTAAGTTGTGAGCTACAGGCTACAAACATAAGCCTCTAGGAATCGTTTCCTAGTTAAAGGCCTATTAAAACCTGCCAAGATCCTTGGCTGGAAGAGTAACAATGTGTTGATTTATTTCACCATCTCCTAATCCAGGCAGCAATGGGAAACTCTTTATTGTAGGCAGAAGCAAATGTTAGGTGGGAAGTAGAAAAGAAAAAAGAAAAGCTGTGGCAGCTGAGTTCACACCTGGCAGATGCTGAATATTTGGCAACTCTGGAAAAATCTTTGCTGCTATAACAAATGCTTGAATACATATTTATTCTATAAATGGATTGCACTTATGAGGATGGAAAAGCAGAAAGTGGAAAATCCCACAGTGATATAGACTGTATTTGGATTGAAAAGGATTGGAGATGTTGCAGATTATTCTCATTCTTTCCCCTGCAGAGAGGTATCTCATTTGATTACCTATGCAGCAGACCTGCATTTTACCAAGCAGAAATTGGAGGAAGAAAATAATAAGTTAAAATTGGCATTAGAAGCTTTGGAAGATGCTAACTGCCAGTTATTGGAAGATTGTACTGAGTTGCGCCTTCAGATAAAAAGGTGAACCATAGAGGGGTACAGTGCACTGGGAGCTTTCCATTCTTTTTTCCTTTTTTTTTTTTTAAATCTATTTTTAAAATTGGGTTATAATTCACATGGCATAAAATTTGCCCTTTCAAGGTGTATAATTCAGTGGGTTTTTTTGTTTGTTGGTTTTTTTAGTACATTCACAGGGTTGTGCAGCCAATTACCATGATCTCATTCATTACTCCAAAAAGGAAATTCATAACTTTTTAAAACAATTTTTTTAATGTGTGTTCGTTTCTGAGAGGTGAGGAGAGAGAGAGGGAGACAGAGAATCTGAAGCTGTCAGCACAGAGCCTGACGCAGGGCTCAAATCCATGAACAATGAGATCATGACCTGAGCCAAAGTCAGACACTTAACCAACAGAGCCACCCAGGTGCCCTAAAGAAAACTCTTACCTTTTAGCAATCACTCTGCATTTCCCTTTTCCTCAACCTCTGGCAGCCACTAATCTACTTTCTGTCTCTCTGGATTCACCCATTCTGGATATTTTGCATAAATGGAATCATACCATATATGACCTTTGTGTCCGGTTCCTTTCACTTAGCATACTGTTGTCACAGTTCCATGTGTAGCATGGAGCTTCATTCCTTTTCATGGCTGAATAATATTCCATTGTATGGATATACATATTTTTTAATCCATTCTTCAGAGAATGGACATTTGGAGTATTTCTACTTTTTGGCTATTACGAATGCTGCTGCTATAAACATGTGTATACAAGTTTTTGTGTGGACATATGCTTTTAGTTCCCTTGGGTATATATCTACAAGTAAAAGTGCTGTGTAGTGACTTATACTTAACATTTTGAAGACCTGCCAAACTGTTTTCCAAAGCAGCTGTACTATTTTAGATTTTCGCCAGCAACGTTTGTTAGTTCATTTCTAGCAATGATATTTTTTGTCACTTAAGGCAGTGTTGTCTACATAAGGCCAATATGCCTACTGACCTAGTGTGGATCTCTGCAAAGCATTTTGTGGTTCAGTTGAACTCTTACTCTATGCAAATCCCATGCTAAGCACAGGAGACCCTTCAGTAACACAGATTTGATCTGCATGGGTCCACTTACACATGGATTTTCTTTCATAAATACTGTGTAGTACTATCCACGTATTTTCCTTCCTTATGATTTTCTTAACAATTTATTTCCCTAGCTTACTGTATTTTGAGAACACAACATCTAATATATATCACACAGAAAATATGTGTTAATCAACTATATTATTTGCAAAACTTCCAATCAACAGTAGGCGATTAGCTAGTAGTTAAGTTTTGGGGCAGTCAGAAATTATACACAGATTTTTAATGAGGGTCAGCACACCTAACCCCCATGCTGTTCAAAGGTCAATTGCATTATGAGAGATTCATTGATGAGTCAGATTTAAAATGTGCTTTCAGGGTATCTGATAAAGATGATGAATGATAAGATTTGTGACTTTAGCTTAAGATAAAAAGGAATAAAGGACCCAGAAGACATACCACACATATCAAGCACTGGGAAAATGGGTTGCAAGGAGGGGCTTGAACTTCAGGAAGAAAAGCAACAATTTTCCCACACAGTCTGCATTTACAGATGTTTAGGTGCTAAAATTTTGAACAAAAGAGTTCTAGATTAATTTGAAAAGACAATAGAACATCCTGACCATGGATTCTTTCCCTCATAATTTTTGACTAGCCAGTCTAGCCTCCAAGCCAATCTATAAAATAAAAAAGAAATGCTCACCTTAAGCTTTCTCCATTTCACAGTAGGTTTATTTATTATATATTTGAGATATAATAATTCAGAGTTCCTCTTAAAAATCTATGCCTTGGATGAATGTACCAGGGAGAGTATTTGGTTGTAAGCACTAGAAGCTGACTGTAGTTAGCATAAGCAGGGAAGAAATGTACTGGAAAAGGAACTGAGTAACTCACAGAATGGACAGGAAGCCTAGAGACTCTGGATGTGCAGCCAGAATGCCAGGGTCCACAAAATTAAGTCTTTGTGTCCTTTTCCTTTCCCTGATCCTTCATGAAGGGTTTGCTTCCTTTCATTGCTCACAACATATTTTGATACTGTGTGGTTGTCCCATCTTTTGCCTCCTATGTTAACTGTGACTGTGTGGATGGGAGGAACCGTGTGACTCATCCTGGTCACCCTAGTGCTCAGCAGAATGTCTGCCATAGAACAGCTGTGTCATCCATCCACAGGTCTGCCAGCTAGAATCCTTTATCTCCTTTGTCTTCCTCTGCCTTCACTTCTAAAAATTTTTTTGAAATGTTTTATTTATTTCCAGGAGAGAGAGAGAGAGACAGCGTGAGCAGGGGAGGGTCAGAGAGAGAGAGGAGTCACAGACCGAAACAGGCTCCAGGCTCTGAGCCGGCAGTCAGCACAGAGCCCGACGCGGGGCTCGAACCCGCGAACCGCGAGATCATGACCTAAGCGAAAGTCGGACGCTTAACCGACTAAGCCACCCAGGCGCCCCCCTCTGCCTTCACTTCTAAATCAAATAGCGAGTCCTGTTAATTTTGCTCCCTTATATCCCTCAGATAGATTTACCTCTTTCTTTTCCTATATCTACTACTTAGTTCAACTCAACATCATCTTTCACCCGGATCACTACAGCAACCTCCTGATTAGTCTCCCTGCCTTCTATAACACTAGTACCATGCAGGCAGGAATGCTCTTCCTAAATGCCAGTCTGCCACATCATGCCCTGCTTTAAACACTTCCATGGATGCCAGTTGCCTTCAGGGTGAAGTCCAAATTGCAGAGCCCTTTCTGATGGGGCCTCTGTTGCGTTATCTCTATTCTCACTTTCCAGTCTAGACTCCAACAACTTCAAACTGCTTGTAGCTCCTCTATGGGCTTCTGTTTGTTCTCTCCATCTCTCTCTCCCCGCTCCCCATTTTTTTAAATGTTTTATTTATTTCTGAGAGAGAGAGACCGCGTGAGCAGGGGAGGGTCAGAAAGAGAGGGAGACACAGAATCCGAACCAGCCTCCAGGCTCTGAGCTAGCTGTCAGCACAGAGCCTGATGCGGGGTTCGAACCCATGCACGGTGAGATCATGACCTGAGCCGAAGTCAGAGGCTCAACTGACTGAGCCACCCAGGCGCCCCTCCCCGCTCCCCATTTTCTGAGCTGTCTGCCTTTTACACAGTGTCTGCAGGACTTGGATTCACTCCAATCTTGGTTCATATCCTACCACATTACAATTACGATTTTCCGTTTACCCTTCTAGCCTATAAATTCCAGGCGGGTAGAGTTCTCATGTTTGGATTCACTTTTGGCTTCTTCAGTGCTTAGTATAATGCTTGGCACAGACTTGGAGCTCCATGAATATTTGTTGAATGATCAATGTAATTCCTTAGTAAGGAAAAAAGAAAAAAGTACCTTCTATGAGACCCTGCTCAGAAAACAGTTTATAATCCAGTGGGAGTACAAATAGGCAATTCCATGATATGGATTACCATAATTCATTTAATAGGTTTCTTTTCCTTAGAAATTTAGCTTGTTTTCAGTGCTTTGGTGTTATAAACAATGCTGTCATAAACTTCTAAAGGAAAATGCATAGATACTATTTGTAATGATTTATTTGTTTAGTTGTCTTCTCCTTTATTAGTACGTAACCTCTACAACGGCAAGGACCATGTCCCTTGTTTACCATCATAGGCCTCCTTGCAGGCAACAGCACCGGGAACATGGTATTATTCAATAAATATGTATAGAATTGCATTAACTAATATTACATCTTAGTAGATAGAAAGAACCATGTGATTCAGCCAGTATGAATTTCAAAGGGAGACTTCAAATATTTATCTTCAAGAATATGTTTCTCTCTCTTCCCCCACCAAAGCTCCCCTCAAAATCTCTTCCTTTTTCTAAGGTCTGTGAAAGATTATGGGTATATTTTTACTATTGTTGGCATCTGGTCTAAGCCTTTAGTGGTTTTCAACTTGGTTCCAAAAATAGTCTTTGGCTTTACTTTGTATCTTTGACAGTTATATTTGAGGTTTTGCTCATTGCCTTCCCCTCCCCCTCTCCCACCCCCACAGTGCCCACCAGGCTATTATGAGAACAAATCTGTTAAAAGACGAACTGGAGGAACTGAAAATTAGTATGAATGCTTCAGAAGAGCAGAAGACCATGACTGTAGCCCAGAACAAACAGTTAGTAAGTTATCCAAGTACTTTGAAATTGGCATGTAGTTTACATAACTGATAGCCAAGAGGGTTTATTTGGAGGCAAAAATCAGAAGTCAGTAGGCTGATAAATGAATTGGTAATACCTTAGAAAAGTAAAGGCAATTTTTTTTTAAAAATATTTATTTATTTTTGAGAGGGAGAGAGAGATAGAATGTAAGCCTGAGAGGGGCAGAGAGAGAGGGAGACACAGAATCCGAAGCAGACTCCAGGCTCTGAGCTGTCAGCACAGAGCCCGACGCGGGGCTCGAACCCACAAACCAGGAGATCATGACCTGAGCCGGAGTCGGAAGCCCAACCAGCTGAGCTACCCAGGCGCCCCAAGTAAAGGCAATTTAAATAAAAATTTGGAAGAAAGAAAAGAAAGAGGCAAATAGGATAAACTTTTTCTTTTCAATCAAGATTCAATTCTTTACAAATAACTTAATCTTATTCACGATTGTTTGTGAAGATCTAGAAGATCTCTGGAACGCCTCCAGAAGTTGATAGGTGGATTCATAAATAACTTGTGCTAAAAACTGCTTGAATTTTCTTTAAAAAAAATCTGTAGCAAATTTTCAGCTTTTTCTCAAGAAAGGCTTAAAAAAATCATTATCCCTGTACTTACTACTACTTAGATAACTAAGTACTTGCAAACTTAGTAATCTAAGAACCCTCACAAATCAATCCTTACACTAAAGAAACACGGGCTTGTAATTTTTAGAGCAAAACATTATTTAGACAAAGCTTTACCTCAGCTGCCTAAAAAGTAGTCACTTTTATTGAGAATGTTGAAACATTTTAGTAATAATCTTTACAGCTTTATAATAATATTCAAAATCCTTCTATATTCCAGCAGTATTCTACCATTGCTAATGATGGTGGGGTCACCTGTAAGTCATTCAGACTAAGTCATTTTTAGATCTATAAGCCATCAGGACACTTGAGCTCCAGGCCTGTGTCACTACCACAACAAACACAGCTTAGCTTAGCTCTTGCCTCAGTAGCAAAATGTGAGGACTAAGCGTCAGGTGACTGAACATCTCTGTAAGTGCAGTACAGGAAAGACTCAATTTGGAACCATAGAGGAACTTCTGTGTTGAGGAAATGTTGAGAAATGATCAAGTGGCCGCTCTCGGGAGTCAGACGGCTGGCATCCCAAGCCTGCCTCTGACAGCTGTGTAACTTTAGGCAAACCATGTAATCTCTTTAACCTTTAGTGTCCTCACAAGTGAAAGTGAAGTAATAGTACTACCTGCTCTCGGGTTGGGAGGGTTAGGTAAGTTAATACACGTAAAGGAATCGATGTCCTATTTCTTCCTAGGACTCAATTTTGTTAGCTGGTATTGTTAAAAGTGTAGAGTCCTAGAAGTGCAAGGCAAGTTTTTTGCATTTTATAGTGTTTTACAATTTCAAAAGAATTTTTACTACTTTATTTTGTTGTTTGCCATAGAAATTTTGTGAAGTAAAAAGAGAAGGTGCTGTTCTTCGATTAAAAACAAAATAATAGTTATAGGTGAAGTCCAGAGATGTTTTGATTATTTAAACTCTCCTAATAAGTGTAGAGCTACAACTGATCAAGGCTTCAGATTCTAGTAATGTGGTGTGTGTGTTCTTTAACTCTTGGACAAATGACAACCTGAGATGTTTCTCCTTTTATTTTTATATCACAAAGGTAATACCGGTTTACTTTATAAAATGAGGAAATGCATATTAACAAAAAAAATCCCACAAAATCCTTAACTTACCCTATCCGCAAGATTTCTGATTAATGTTTTGGCATATATCTTGTACTAGAACATTTTTTTTCTTGTGGTTCTGAATTTGGGGCTCTTAATGATTAAGTGGGTTTTGACATTTGTATGTTCTCATAATACTGAATCTGAGAATATCCACAACTTCAAGTAGAAAGCTAGAACTTGTTGTGATTTCAAGGTGCCGTTTCAGTAGATGAGTTCCCACTACCTGTCATAAGTGGATGGTGGGAAAACAGCAGGGAAAGAAGCCAGGTTATTACTTTTTTTGGTTTTCTTCTTTCCTTCCCGGTGTTAGATGGAGTCAAGGAGAAGAGTGACTTACAAATCCTAAGAAACTGGAAACCAAAGGCTTAGCTTCATATTTAAAATATTTTCAGACTAGGCTTGTGATAGGTCAATACCATATTTACACTTGATAAAGAATGTCAATAGCCTTAGAAGTAAATATATGTGGTATTTTCATGAACTTCTAAATACTTTTTAATTACGTTCTCTTAATGAATCAGGAGACAGAAAACCGCGCTCTGGTTCTTAAGATTCGGATTCTTCAAGAAGAGGTATGCTGAAATTGTTAAACATAGGCACAGAGAATCATCTGGAAATCTTACAAGCATGGGTTCTGACCCTGGATTCAATAGAAATCATGTGAATATTTAGGATCCTGTGAACCAAAGACCAGGTTTTTTTGGTCAAATGGCAAGTGAAGAAGAATGGATAGGACTTTCATGTCTGAATAGAAGTACATTATTACCTCTATAATTATCCATGGAAGAAATGGTGTTTTTGAAATTCAGATTTAAGATGAAATGAAATTAACCCGTGTAAAATTATACAAATCAAGAAGGAAAATGTAGACATTATCAAATAATTTTTCATTCTACTGAACGAGGTGGCAAAAGTCTTGAGTCTAAGACTCAGTCACTGAGTCTGTAAGTCTGACTTTGGAACAGCCATCTATCTTTTTTGGGTTAATAATACCTATTCCTTACAGTTATTTTGGACCTTGAGATAATGTGTATGAAGATATTTGGTGAATCAGAATGTGCCTCATATCTGTTAGGAAACGTTAGCAAAATCTCTAAAAAAATAATTCTGTGCAATTAGTTTTTTAAGCAACAGAATTCGACCATTGAAGCAACCGGTAACAAACTACCAGTAAGTTACTATTTTGGAGGAAAATTCTCTCGTACCTTTTGAATGTCAATTTATATATAGTTTTTATTTGGCTTTTTATAAATTTATCAGGGGTATTTATTAAGCTGTGATGAATGGTCTGTGATGGAGAATTATTCTAAATATGGGCCAACTGGACATTAAAACAATTTTATAGTAGGTTGGAAAGGAACAATTAAATGATTGTCAAGAAACCCTTTATTAGCTCTAGACATGGTTTGACTTACAAGGCCAGGTTTTCCTGAAGCCTGTGCTTTACAATAAAGCTCCCAGTGAAAGTATTTTTCTCCTTGTATTTAGGATGATTGACCAGCATCAAAGAATTGTACAGAACTGAATTTAGTAGTGAAATAGAAGGAAGAAGTTTTGGAACCCTTCAACATGAAACAGCATTGCAAATATTGATTTGCATTAGAAAAGACAAAAACCGGCAAAAAAGATGTCACTACTAGATTCCTTTAGGTGGTGAAAATCTGACGTATTGTGAAGAGTAACAGTGCAATAGTTTGGGTAGTTTCATTCATGCATTCACTCATTCAATCGACACACATTCATTGGGAGACCTCTGTGTGCTAGGCACTACTCTAGGTGTTGAGGTTACAAGCTTAAGCAGAATAGCCCATGCAGAACTAGCCTGCGAGGTGGTGATTAGTGCTATGAAGGAAAGAAAAGCAGAAAACAGAATTGTGGGATGATGCAATTTAGAATAGTTAGAAAAAGTAGCCCTATGAAGTTAACCATTTGATAGACATGAAAGGTTTATTGGGAAAGAGCATTCCAGGCAGAGGAAACCATAAGCTCTAAGTCTTTAGGCTTAGCCTGCCTGCTCTTTTTGAAGGACAGCAAGTCCAGTGTGGCTGGAGCAGAGGGAAACAGCAGCGACAAGCACAGCAGAGAACTGTGGGGAGCCAGACCCACCCACAGAGTGGCATGTAGGCTTTGACAGACTCTGGCTGTTTCCACTGACTGAATTGGGAGCCGCTGGACAGTTCTGAGCCAATGAGTAATGTGACGTAATTTCTATTTTAACCACATAACTCTGCTGCTGGGTTTAAAATCAACTGTAATGGAGTAAGGGAAGAAATGGGAGACCACTTAAGAGGACCTTGTAACACGCAGGCATAAGTTTACGGAGGTTCAGACTGAAGCAGAGTGGAGGTGGAGAGAAGTGTTAGATCAGCAAATACTTTATAACACATCCAAGGGTACTTATTATATGTTCTGGTGATATGGATGTTCTCTTCTGATTATTTCTAATGTCTCAGTGAGATGAAAGCAAAGTCTTCACCAGAGAGTGAGGAAGTTGGAGGAGTTATTGGAAGTTTGAGGGGGAGAGAAAGGATGAAATAGGCCAAGATTTGGTGAACATTTTGTATAAAGGATCTGATAGTAAAAATTTTTAGGCTTGCCTGGCTAAAAGGTGTTTGTTGCAACCACTCACTTCTGCCATGCAACCATAAACACTGTGCAAAAAAAAAAAAAAAAAAAGGGCATGGTTGTGTTCTAGTAAAACTATTTAGAACCAGGTGGTCAGCGGGAGTTGACATGTGGGGGTGGGGTGGGGGAGTTAGTGTAGTTTGCAGATCCCTGATTTAGGCCAGTGGCCACATGAATGGACTAAGATTGTATGATATGATCACATCAGTAAGGATTGAAGTTAAAAATTATAAATTGAGGGGCGCCTGGGTGGCTTAGTCGGTTAAGCATCCGACTTTCGCTTAGGTCATGATCTTGTGGTTTGTGGGTTCGAGCCCCGCGTCGGGCTCTGTGCTGACTGCCAGCTCAGAGCCTGGAGCCTGTTTCAGAGTCTGTGACTCCCTCTCTCTCTGACCCTCCCTGCTCACGCTGTCTCTCTCTCTCTCCTAGAAATAAATAAAACATTAAAAAAAATTATAAATTGAATGGTCTATTGGTTCATTTCTATTTTTCTTTTAACAATGTTTATCTGAAAGGGTGCTGGCAGGGAGTGGGTGGCAAGCAGAAATTAAGCAAATACTAAGAAGCAGGTAGGGGAGAGGCAAGGGAATTGAGGGAAGTGGAAGAGTGGATTATAATGATTAACGATGGAAGAATTTAAAGCTGAGTAAAAAGGCAACTGAGTTCACAGGAAGGTGGAAGAGTAATGAGAAGGGGTAGGATCAATTAATTGTAGGCTTCAGTGTGGCCTGAACGTTTGTTGACTCTCCAAGAAGTAATCTGGAAAGAAGTGGTGGTTGAAGAGTTACTTGCTCACAATGAAAATAAAGAATGGGTCAGACTTGCTGGGAATGGTCAGTTTGAAGATAAAGATGTGACCAGGGAGTTCATGGCCAAGGTGGCATGGAAGATAAGAAGGGAATCCCAAGAGTATTCCTGGATGGTCCTATTAAATTTTTTTTTAGGTCTATTTATTTATTTTGAGAGAGAGTGCACATGTGTGCATGAGTGAAGGACAGGAAGAGAGAGAGAGAGAGAGACTATCCCAGACAGGATCCACACTGTGAGTGCAGAGCCCTATGTGGGACTCGAACCAATGAACTGTGAGATCATGACTTGGATGATCAGAGTCAGATGCTTAACCAACTGAGCCATCCCGGCACCCCCTGGATGGTCGTGTTAAAAGGATCTTGTTATTTTTGGATAAAGTCTAAAGTTTTGTCCCTTAGTTTAAAATGGATTGTGATGTTAATGATGAAAATATCACTCCTAAAAAAGACTTTGTAAGGTGTGTTTGCTTGCTTGTTTGTATATTTGTTTATTTGGTCTAAATCTAAGACTATGATCTTCTTTTACATGAGAACACTAAGAACATTATGGATATATATAAATTGGAAAAGAAGATTGAGGAGTTCTCTAAAACTGAGACCGAGCACCAAGTAAGCACTTCCCAAATACTGGTAAAATATTTTCTTTGGTCAAACCAATACTACTTTATGAAGGCGTATATGACCCATTGACACGATAACCTTTGGTTGTAAATTTTGAAATTTTATTTTCCTCAAAATGTCTCCATTAGAGTATATAAAATGCAGTTTCCATTCTTTAAAAATGTAATGGCTTTACTGATATATAACACACATGCCATTAAATTCACTCACTTAAGTGATAGGTCAGTGGTTTTTAGTATATTTCACAGAGTTGTGCAACCATCACCAAAACCAATTATAAAACATTTTTATCCTCCCCAAAGAAATCCCTTTAGCAGTCACTCCCCATATCCCACCAGCCCTAGAAAACCACTTTAGAAATTTTTTGTCTCTATAATAGAGATTTACCTGTTCTGGACATTTCAATAAAATGGAATCATATACACTGTGTGGTCTTTCAAAATTGGTTTCTTGCATTGAGCATAATGTTTTCAAGGTGCATTCATGTTATAAATATATCAATACCTTAATTTCATTTATCACTGTGTAATATTTCTATTGTATATTTACATATCCATTCATCAGATGATGAACATTTGGCTGTTTCTACTTTTTGACTCTCAGAATAGTCAAAATGCTGCTACAAACATTTGTATATCCGTTTTTGTGTCCATATAGGTTTTCTCTTAAATATATACTTAGAATTACTGGGTAATAGGATAACTCTGTTTGACTTTTTTTTTAGGAACTGCCAGACTCTCTTCTGGCACCATTTTACATTTCCACCAGCTATGCATGAGGACTCCGATTTCTCCACATCCTTGCCAATACTTGTTACTACTTATATTTTTTATTAGAGTGGTATTTTCTAATTGGGGAGTATCTGTTTTGTAAATCCCTTAATCATCAAAGATTTGAGCTATTATACCTTCATGATGAAGTAAATGAGAGCTGGAAAAATCTATCCCTTGAATTAAGGGATAATAGCCTACAAAAATGAATTTTTATCTAAATTGCATCCAAAAAGTCTATATATGCTACGTATTTTTTGTTATATATTCCACACATTCTTATCAGGAAACTAAAGAATATTAATAAATTTAGGAATTCACATCTACTTATAGATATCTCTAATAGTTTATTTGAATAATATTTTCTGCTGTAGTACATGTGTGAAATGATATATTTAAATTTCATGTTTATATGTATGTATATGTATACATATATTATAAGATACATATATATATATCTGTAGTTTAGACATTCAAAGATTAATTTTATTCTAGGAATGACTGTTTTTGGGAAATACAACTGTCATAAACTAGTAGGAGTCAGAAGTCATGGATTCAAATCTTGTGTTTTCTACTTAAAAGCTTTATGACCTCCAGCAAGTAGTTAACCTCTTTAAGTCTTTTCTCACTAAATGGCTGTGATATTTTCTGCCTAATCCCCAAGCTCAGTGGAAACTCACATGAGAAGATTATGTGAAAATACCTAAGGGGATATCAAGTATATATAATTAAAGGATGATTCTACTTCTGATTATGATTATTTTTATAGGTTTTCAATTCAACCAGTATACATATTTGTCAATTATATTTAGAAGACTTTTCCAACAAGCTTACTTTTGGTTTGAACAAACCAATATATTCTATATTCACTCTGCTAAGAGACATCTTGAATATTTTTAAATATGTTTTTAAAAGAGGAGGAGTCTTATTTTTAAAAAATTTTTTTTGCAATCCAGCTAATCAGATTTTGGCAAGTTTAGGTTATGTTGCTAGATTGTCTGTGGGTTTCTACGGTACCTGTTATCCAAGAGGAAGAGTCTTTATATGTTGACATAGTTTGTGTTCATGTCCTACCTCAACTTCCATTTTCACCAAGAAAATGAAGACTGCAGTGATCCTCTTATTATATAAAGTGTAAAATAGCAGGAAGGACACATGGCGAGAGCTGAAGATTCATATTGTAGGTTCAGTTCTGTTCCTTACCACGTGTGACATTAAGTAAGTCTTCTAATAGTGCTGAGTTTCAATTTCTTCACTGGAAAAGTGAGGGCAACAGCTGTGGCCTCTTGAGTTGTTGTGAGGCTGATGTGAAAGCTGTTGATAAAGAAACACATGCCCATTAAAGGTGTGTACAAAACACATCTCCCTTTCGGAACGATTTTACGGCATTATCTTTTACCAAAACCATGTACCAGCGGCCTTCCTGAAACTTGTCTCTTTTCAGATGCAGTTACACACATATGAGAACACTTTGCTTAATAAAGATGCAAGTTTGCAGAAGGTTGGTACCGTCCTGACCCACGAAGTCCCATGGGATTTGCTAGCTCTCCCCAAATCATAAAGGAGATGGTCATTTGTATAAATTCACTACTGTTAGAATACCTGATTATAATATTCTATCACAAGACTTTCCTTTATAAACTTCACAAAAATGTTCTTCTGAATGAAGAATATGGACTTTGCCATCTGGGATAAGTTTTAACATCTCCTTTCTAAGTTTGAGTGGTATTCATCCATTTATGTAATAAATATTAGTGTGCCAATTACCAGTTACTGGCTAGATATGGTGATGTTGCTTTTGTTTTTAGGTTTATTTATTTACTTTGATAGGGAGTGTGTGTGTGTGTGTGTGTGCGCGCGTGCGCGCACGCGCGCACATGAGGGACAGAGAGAGGGAGAGAGAGAAAACCAAGCAGGCTCTGTGCTGACAGCAGAGAGTTCAATGAGGGACTCAAAATCACAAACCATGAGATCATGACCTGAGCCAAAGTTGGAAGCTTAATTGACTGAGTCACTCAGGTGCCCCAGTGATGTAGTTTTAATTCATAATAATGTAAATGAGTGTGCAGTCATTTAGGGAAAAAGAAGAATATATTCCCCAATTATTTCTACTTAGTTTGATTGATATGATTAACAGGTAGGTAGATAGACACAATTCTCTTTATCTTTGTATCCTTGATCATGGTCTATGTGGTAACAAAAGATGCTGGCTACAGAGATGCTGGTCATGGTAACTTTAGGAGACATAGGAAGGACACGGTCTAAGTAATGAAATTGTAAGACTGAGGAAGTGAAGAAAGAGCAGTATTTCTCTTTTTTCTTTCTCTGAATATTACAAAGTTTCAAAGGAATCATTTATGAATTGCAGACATTGACCAGGATACTGAATATTGTACCAACTTTCTCACTTCATTGTGGGTGTTCTTTACCTCCATATAGTGACATTGTTGTAGTGGTTGCTCACTTCTTTCATAACTCTGGTCTTTCCACCACTTTGCATTTCTGCCCAACATTCATAAGGTATGGATTGTGCACTTCCCATTTGCCAGGCACTATGCTAATCATGAGCTAAAATTACAGGTCAGACACTGACTGTACTTTCTGGTCTTTCAGTACAAAACTGAGTTTAACAGATATCATTTGAACTGGATTAAATTGAATGCCTTAATTCATTAATCATTTGCAAGCAGACTGATTTTCTTCCTGTCGTGATGGTACATAATTTTAATTTTATTTTTGAGAGAGAGAGAGAGAGAGACAGAGTACAAGTTGGAGAGGGGCAGAGAGAGAGGGAGACACAGAATTTGAAGCAGACTCCAGGCTCTGAGCTGTTGGCTGATGCGGGACTTGAACTCACTGACTGTGAGATCGTGACCTGAGCAGAAGTTGGACACTTAACCAACTGGGCCACCCAGGTGCCCTGATAATATATATAATTTTGACTTGACCTCAAGAATTATCTTTTAGAGTTTGATTCCATTGAACCAGGCGAGTGCAGATCATAATGGCACCAGTTATGCATAGCTGCCTTGCTGTCCCATACTATTTTTGTGTGGTTTTAGTCATAAATACAGACTGGTTCAGTTTTCAAATAAGATTGGTAGAAGGCCTCATCATCATTGGGGATTTACAATTCTTCTGTGGCTCAGATTGGTAATCTACTAAATATGATTTGGTAGGCTCATAACGTGTATTTGCTATTCTCTCTTCTACTTTTCAGAAGGATTTAAGTATAGAAGAACTTAAGTCAACCATCATAGAATATGGAAACATTATAGAGGTATACCATAATCTCACAGTGTGCAAGGCGGGGTTGTTTAAATATAAATTCCTCTTTAGAGGAACATGGGCAGCCTAATGTTGTATGTGTTTCCAGAATTTACGAGGGGACAAAAACAAACTGGCTCATGAATTACAGCACTTGCAACAGGAACTTATCATGTAAGTAGAGCAACTTCTCACCCCTTCTCTCATGTGCCTCCACCCTGTATTATTGGCCTGTTGAGCTATATATAATTCTCTGAATGTACCACATTCGTGATATTTTCTCTCCTTTTCTCCAATAGGTCTCTTAGTTTTCCAGGACCCTCCCTTGCTTTTTTCTTACCTTGGGATTAAGCAATACTTTTGAATGCCTAAATGGCATGCTGTTCTTACCTCTTTCTTAACACACATCATCTTCTAATAGTTGTTTTGAAATATGCACCATATGCTAGTCCAGGAGTCTTCAGGAGCCATACAGATATCAAAAGTGATTAAAATCTTTGGGGTAAGTGCACACTTGTAGGAGAGTGACGAATGAGAAAAGTGTGTTACCCAGGTGAAGGCCAGCTAAACAAGAATATATGGGCCCAGTGTGGTTGCATCTTTTGACTTTTTAAAAGAAAAGCCAGAAATCTAGATTTTCTAATTTTTAACTATTGGCTCCAGTTCTTTTAAAAAAAAAAAAAAAGGATGGTCTACTTGTTTGCAAACCACTTAGAGTCACTAGTCTGGGCAAGCCCTGGAGGACAGAGACTATTATTTCTATTGCTAAGTACCTTACACAATCCTTGGCATGCCTGAGGGCTTCCTGGGGTGATAAACCCCATTTTGGTGACTTACAGTCACATCTAACCAGCCTGGATTATTGTTTTCATTTTTCAAGAAATGGGATCCAGCTGAATGTTAGCAGAGAGTGTAACAGTATCATCTCTGAAGAAGAAAAATCTTTACATTGTGAACTCATTCTTGCTCAGTCTGCAGAGGTAGGTAATTCTCCTCAAATGGAAAGCTTCATAAAATAAGACCATATGCAATAGCTTACTTCAGGTGGAGGTCCAAGCTTGCTGAAGAGTACCTGTCTATTTCAAGGAAATCTGTTGAATGTTTTTAGAATCCAAGCCTAAAGTCTCTTAGTCTGGAAAAAAAAAAAAAAAAAGACCTTTTTCACATTATGACTGAAAATCATAGGCTCAAGGCTAGAGTTGAAGAAGCATGTGATCAGTGAATCCAGACTTGAGCAATCTTTATAGTCTTGATATTTTTTTTTTTCTAGGAGAAAGTACCTATGCTGATCCCCAGCCTGGGGTCTTGAAGATAACAATAGGGATCTATGAATTATCTTTCAGTATTTTCCTAAACCCTCAAAATAAATGTATTTGCCCAAAACAAAGATGCTTAGAAAAATCATGAAACTTATTTGCTCTAAAATGAAATTGTAGCAACCCACTGTAATGGTACTGATTATTACATTCTGAACAGAAATTAGCATTTTAATGTTTTTGGTTAATTTTAATTTGCAAGTGAATTATTACTTTAAAAAACTCTCTGTTAGGATGACCCAGTTGTTGTTGTTGTGCATGAGAGGAATCCTCATCCCCATCCTATATTTTTACTCCTCTGTACTTTCCAGTCTGTGCTTGTTATGTTAGGAAATGCTTTGTTAGCAAATTGCTTTTCTTCTTTTTTTTTTGATAAAAAATTATGCTTTATTAAAATTTGTGACGTATACTTGCAAAACTCGGATGGAGAAAAATAATACATGCTAAATTAAACTACTGTTATGGCTGTTCACAGCCACATGTTGAGTGGTACCATGTCCTAAACTGGGTTCCAGGAAAAGAGGTTCATCAGTGGTGCCACGTTTTCTTTATCCATTCATCCCTCCATAGTCCTTTAGGTGGTTTCCATGCTTCCATGCCTTGGCTATTGCCAATGACGCTGCAGTGAACATCACAGTGTACATATCTCTCATAGGCAGCTATTTCATTTTCTTTGGCTATATATTCAGAAGTGGGATTGCTGGATTGTACAGAATTCCAATTTTTAATTTCCTAAGGAGCCACCCTACTGCTTTCCATAGTCACTACACAATTTTACATTTCCACTAACAGGGTACCAGGGATCCTGTGATTGCACATTGTCGTCAACACTCATTACTTCTTGCTTTTAAAATAATAAACATCCTAAAGAGGCGCAAAGTGTTGTCTCATTGTGGTTTTGATTCGGATTTTCCTGCTGATGAGTGATTTTGAGCACTTTTTCATGTACCTGTCAGCTCTTTGTCTTCATGTCTTCTTTACACCACTTTGATGGGCTTTCCGTGTCTGTGGACGATGGATATGTCAGAATGTCCTCCTCCTGACAGCTGTGATATGACCTTGAAAGGAGAGGGAAAATGTCTTCAGGGCAAACGCTGTTTGAAATTCTCCTGCCAGGGATGCGGGAGCAACATATGCTGCCTTCGTCTAAAGCTGTCTCAGGCAGCCTTGGACATTCTGCTAAGGGCTGTGCTTTCGTGACATTCTGTTTCAAATACTCATCATCTTACTGGTTTTGAAACCAAGCCAGACTGCCAGACTGAATGAAACGGTGGCAAATCTGCCTCGGCAGTCCTCTGAGATAATAATGATGTCAAGATGCCAGCCTGCAAAGGTCTATACTTCTCAATAGGGGCTAAGCAGCTGGCAAAGTTCTGGCTGTGAGAGTTAGCATGGTAATGGGTTAGGAAGTCTAGAAACGAGAGCTCTGTAAATGTTTTCCTATAGACAACCAAGAGGAAAGTTAAGTGTGGTGTTGTCATGTAGCAAAAATACGATAGGTGATGGGTGCTTTGGGAGAATCATGAGAACTATCCTTTGGAAAACATCATCTGAGAGTGTCACTTATGAAAGGAGGAGACAAAAGAAACTAGCCTATTTGCGATGGGATTTATTGAACATCATCCTAACACATTTTGTTTTGTTTTTCCCATAAATTTCTTTACCTTCCCCTATTTTCTTAAATTAGTGCCATAGCTGTTTATATTATCCACATGTAAATGTTATCTATTGAATAAATGTTTTTCCTTAAGAACGAGTAAATGTTAAGTTGACGCCATCCTGGAAAGAAAATGTAAGCCATTGTTTGGTAATGTAGGAGGATTTTATAAGACTACTTAGAACTCTTTGGGGGGGACAGTTCTATTGACCCATGAATATCATTTGCATAAAATAAAAATACTGTTCTTTATTAGAATGACAGAGTTGTGGACACTTTAATAATTGTTTCAGAACAATGAAGCTGAGTGGGGGTGCAGTTTCATCAGCTGGCCATCTGTGGATATGATGGTGGACCAAGAAATGCTGCTATTACTGAGAAAATTTGAACAAAAGGGAGTGGAATTCACAGCTATGCTTCAAAAGCTGGTATTGTATAATATGTACTGTGGTGATTCACTGGCTACAAACATCTGCAGATAGCTGGTCTCCAGTCTGTTTGCTGAGTACAGGCGTATCTGTGTTTTGTTGAGACTCAAATTAATCCTACTATGAAAAGAGATTTTTTCTTAACCCTGCTTAAGTAGATATTCTAGTTCTGGCTCAACCAGGACAAATAGGTTAGTCAATCGATATGAATTGTTCAAGCTTATTTTTCCCACAGGCTAATCATTAGTATCAGAGGCCTGAAGACATAGTATCTAGTGAACAGTTTCCTTCTGGGCTAATAGCTAGTACCTCTTACTCCATTTTGATTTTTTACCGGAAACGAAATGTTAGAGGAAGAGAGTATCTTACCTTCACATTAGTATTTCTAGACCCTTCACTACCTAGCATATAGTAGGTAGTATTTCGTTTAAAGAGTGGAAAAGAATCCATGAAAAAAATGTTTTCTTACTATTTGAAAGAGGAATAAAAATGTGTATGTTTTGTCTGCTATCTGTATATATTCAGCATATATAGAGCACCTGACAAGAGTTAGCATTTACACATGGCAGCATCCTGGGATACAGGAAAGTCATGGGTGGCATTAAATGAGAGAGAACTGTGTATGGTGTCTTAATTATCTATATAGAGGACCTTTAGTCTAAATTACTTCTTATGTAATAGCATATGCCTTTCACCTGAACTCCCAGTTGAACATGTGGAATTCTTTCAGCACAAAGAAGTTTCTGAAGTTGAAACACTCATGGATAGCCCTCTACAGTGGGTAACTGATCCAGAATTTACTGTGAAAGAAAAGTGGGAGAGCAAGCTTACTGTAAGTGTTTTATATGTTGTGATTTTCCTATTTTTTTTTCCCATCTGCTTTCTTAAGCCAGGTAATACTTACTAAATGCAGTACCATTTCTAAGACTTTATATAGTCTTCTGCTATCTTGGTCTGTTGATGTGTATGGAGTGTATGTCTGGGGAAATGTGTGAGTATGTGCATGTGGGTGAGAGTAAGAGTATGAGGGTGAAAGTAAGTGCGCCTGAGAGTGAGAATAAATGTGTGTGACTTGAGGGTAACATGAATGTGTGCAAGCATGAAGTAAGTATGTGTGAGGGTAAGTGTGAAAAGAAGTGTGTGAGAGTAGGGAGAAGTATGTGAGATCATGAAGATGTGTGAGGGTGAGGATAGGTGTGTGTGAACATAAAGAGAACAATGAGAGTGAGGACATGGGAAATGTGTTAAAGAGATAGAAAAGGGGCGCCTGGGTGGCTCAGTAGGTTGGGAGTCCAACTTCGGCTCAGGTCATGATCTCGTGGTTTGTGAGTTTGAGCCCCACGTTGGGCTCTGTGCTGACAGTTTAGAGCCTGGAGTTTCCTTTGGATTCTGTGTCTCGCCCTCTCTCTGCCCCTCCCATGCTCATGCTCTGTCTCTCCTCTCAATAATAAATAAATGTTTTAAAAAATTTTTTTAAGAGACAGAATAAAATGATTGAATGGAAAACAGTATTTTATTTGAATCTTGTGAGAACTGCTAGTCTAAGCTTGAATTTTTCTTTGGCTTACTAAAATTCTTTAAATTTGATAGAATGATTATTGTGCAAAGGAATGTTATTCCTGAGAGTCTGACAGTTTCATTATCCCAGAAATTAGCAGAACATTGGAAAAATGAGAACTTAGGTAGCCATTTCCAGTTTTGTTATAAAGGAAGCTTATTAGAAGAAACCTCCTTATCTTTTTATCTTACTATCTCTACTTCTTGATTGCCAGACAACTTTCTAACATCCGTCAGTTTCCTAAGTTAAGTTAAAGCAAGAAGTAAACTCTGAAGACTCTGGAATATTAATTTCAACCCCTTTGACAAACTAACCCTTTTTTTTTTTAAGTTGCCTTTGAGTATGGTAATCAATAAATACTGATTTTACCACATTTCCTTGTCCCATCCTATTCTAAAGCAATTGTGATGATTGATGAAATGGTCAGGGACCACTTATATTTTAAAAAGCTCAATTTTAATAACACAATAGGTACCCAATATGTCCTTGTTAAATTGAGATAATCAGTGCATAAAATAATCACTCTTTGGATAATTGAGAATTGGTATCTGTTCAATTAGAATTTTAGGGTCTAGTAACCATGAATACCATTGAGATGGGAATGGCATGTCATTTGTTGATATTTAATGCTGGAATAGTGGAGCTTGTTTTGTGACTTTTCTTGTAGGAATTCAAATATATAATGGAAGAGAAACTAAATCTTTGCATATTAACGCTGAGCACCTTGGGAAGCCAGAAAGAATCTCTTGATAAAGAATCTGCCAAACTAATAGAGATTTTGAAGAGATTCAGGCTGGAATATTTTAATTTCAGAAAAGAATTTCTTTCCAGGTGATGGTCATTTATATATAAGAACCCATGCTTTATATAATGACACATTTGTGATTGTACCATGGCATTCAGTTTCCTTTTTTCAAGTTATATATATTGATTTCAGGTGATGATTTTACTCTTTCAAGGAAGGCATTTTGAGTGATGATTTTGAATTATGAAATTATGAAATTATGTATTGCAATAAATTGCAATTAGTGCACTTTAAAATTTGTAGAAGCCTGTATAAGGAGTTATTTTCCCTAAAGAAGAAAATTGGAATTATAAAATATAGAACTCTCTTAATCAGAAAGGACTTCAGAAATCATTTAGTAAAACCTTACAATTTTACACAGGACTCTAGCATAATGTTTTAAAGTGAATTGATCAAGACCTGAGAGTTGTTAATGGAAAATCTACAAGAGATCTACTATCAGTGGAAGAATTTGTTGAGTCGGCTGACTCCTATCCCAATGGGCTTCATTTTCTGCCTCAGTGTACAATGTATTGCATTGGGCACTAGTCAATTATATTTCGAGTAAAAGAAGTCAGGGAATCGAGGACTCTAAATGTAAAATAATTTACTATCTTACTGTTCTCTCACCTTAGTTCTTAATTCACCAAATTCTTGAAATTTGTGTCCTCTGTAAACCACATACTAAACAAGACAGCTATCACATCTTTTGTCGACCACTATTTATATAGCTGCTAGTCCCACACTAAGAATACCTTTAAGAAATGTGTTTTTTTTGGTGAATGAATGGACATAGGCACATATTGAATTTGAATAAAGTAAAATAAATAAATAAATGTAGTTAGAAACCAAAGTTGCTTAAGAAAAGTACCAGGAGAAACTATTTTATTAGCACTCCATCTCCCAATAAGAAAACTAGATACCAGAGAGAGGTTAATACCAGAAGGAACTCTCAAGAAAATGACCTACTTTTCCTAAGAAGCAGGAAGGCCAGACTTCCTCATAGTGATAAAGGTGTGGGTTAAGTGGATATGCAGCTTCCTTACATGGACACCATCTCCACAAAAGGGAGCATTCTTCTATTTATCAACAGAGAACTATTTGGAGAGAGTCATTTCTGAATAAGTGAACCTTCTGGTTTATTCTACAAGACTCACAAACAGCCCAATTAAGTAACAGTAGGTGAAATTTGTTGAGAGCTTTCTATGTTGGATGTGGTGTTAAGAATTTGACATACATTTATCTCAAGAGGTTCAGTGATTCACTCAAAGTTGCCCAAGAGGGATTAAGGGCAGCTGGGATCAGACCTAAATGTGTGTAACTTCAAAACCCATGTTCTTTCAACTATTAATTCCCTACCATCCGCTTGTTAAAATTGGATAAAATATTCATTAAAAATATTCTGGGAACCTAGCATTGAGCAGGTTAAGCCCAAGTGGTTAAACCCCTTCCTTTTGGATATAATTTTAAATACACTATACACATTTTGTGTATAGTGGCTATACACAAAATGGTTTGGCTATCAGTTTTGACTATGAGTAAGTTATCTATGAGTAAGAAGTATTTTGTGAGGATTAAAGTAAGATTTCTATGTTTAGATGAGGTAGGAAATATTTATTAAAGGTAAACTCTCAGTGGTTGTTTCCTGGGAAGGAGAAGGCTTTCATTCTATTGTATGATAAATAGGCTCCAGTACTGAGGAATGGAAAGAATTAAATGAGTCAAGGACAGGCAGTGAAAGGAAAAACTGCTCTTGAAGGTCTCAGGGAATAAAGTATGTTATTTGTGCAACACCCAAGTGCCAACTCTTTGTCAGTTGTTTTTCTAGGTGCTAGAAAATTAAATAACACCAAAATCTCTACATCCATAAAACTAGAATTTTTAAGGGATTCAAATAGTGAACAAATGTGTAACTTTATAATATAATGCCAGGTAGTGGTGGTAAGTGATATAAAGAAAATTAAAAGAGAATAAGAAGACCAGAATGATGGGGCAGAATGACCTAGCTATTTTATTATTTTTTATTAAAAAAATTTTAATATTTATTTTTGAGAGAGTATGAGCAGGGGAGGGGCAGAGAGAGGGAGACATGGAATCCAAAGCAGGCTTCAGGCTCTGAGCTGTCAGCATAGACCCTGATACTGGGCTCGAACTCACAGACCATGACCTCATGATCTGAGCCAAAGTCAGATGCTTAACCAATGAGCCACCCAGGTGCCCATGAAAATGGTGATTTGAATTAGCATGAAGACTTGGAAGCCCCCAGAATCTCTGCCCAAACTGATTGGTAAAGGTTTTCTCCTGTACACATAACTCCAGACTGTGGAGACTGGGAAAAGTAGTTGTTTTTTCTAAAGTGCAGATACCAACACAAAGAGTCAGAAGAAATGAAGGAAAATCTCCAAAAACTTACATTAATGAATCAGATAAATTATTCACCTCATAGAGAATTCAAAATAACTGTCATAAAGATGTTCAAAGAGATCAGGAGATAAACAAAGTGAGGATATCAACAAAAAGATTTTAAAAAGTATTTAAAAATACCCAACAGAAATCTTGGAGCAGAAAACTATAAGTGGACTGAAAACTTTACTAGAGGGGTCAATAGCAGACCAGATCAAGGAGAAGAAAAGATCAGTGAATTTAAAGACCGGTCTCTGGAAATTATCTAGTCAGAGAAGTGAAAAGAGAAAAGAATGAGTGAAGAAGACTTAAGGGACTTATCTGATCCTGCAAAGTAGACACAATATGTATTATAGGAGTCCTAGAAGGAGAAGAGGGAAAGAAAGGGGCAGAAAGGTTATTAAAAAATTTATGGCCAAAAACTTCAAAAATCTAGAAGTTTTTAGATGCAAAGGACATCTAGATCTAGGAAACCCAGTAGATCTCAAAAAAGATGAACCCAAAGATATCTACATTGAAACATATAATTATCAGAAGTCAAAAGTACAGAATTTTGAAAACAGGAAGAGAAAAATTTTGTGATATACAAGGAACAGAAACCTTGTAGGCCAGGAGAAAGTGGGATGATGCAATCAAAGTACTAAAAGAAAAAGACCACAATGAAGAACACTATACTCAGCAAAACTGTCCCTCAAAAATCAAGGCGACAAAGAATTTCCCATATTAACAAAAGCTGAAGGAGTTCTTACCACTAGACCTGCCTTAGAAGAATTGGTCAAGGGAGTTCTTCAAGCTGGAACAAAAGAACAAAAAGACAGTATGAAAAAAATATTAAAGTACAACATTTGCTAGTAAAGGTAAGTAGATAGACAAATACAGAGTACTGTAATACTCTAGCAGTGATAAGTAAATCACTTAGTTCTAGGATAAAAGCTTAAAAATTATATAAAATGATAAAAATATGTTAAAGTACACAATAAAGGGAAGTTGTATGTTGTGGCATTAATAACAAAGTAGGGGGAGAGGAGAAGTTAAAGTACAATTTTTGTACGTGATTGAAGTTAAGTTATTATCAGCTTAAAATAGACTGTTAGATTTTATGTAAGCCCCATGGTAACTGCAAAGAAAATACCTATAGAAGTTATACATGCACACACACAAAAAAGGAGTCAAAAACTATAAATAAAAATAAACACAAAGGAAGACAAAGGAGGAAAGAGGAACAAAAGAACTACAAAACAGAAAACAATGAAAAAATGGTCATAGTAAGTCCCTCTTTATCAACAATTACTTTAAATGTACATAGATTAAACTCTCTAATCAAAAGACATAGACTGGCTGAATGGATTAAAAAACAAGATCCAACTATATGCTGTCTGCAAGAGACTTAACTTCAGATGTAAGGACACACACAGGCTTAAAGTGAAGGTGAAAATATATATTCCAGGCAAATACTGGGATATTGGAAAAGAGAGTGGCTATGCTTATATTAGAGAAAAAAAGACTTTATAAAAAATTGTCACGAGATGAAGGACAGTATACAGTGATACAAAAGATCCGTTCACTAGGAAGGTATCATAATTAAAAGTATGCATTCAGTGTCAGAGCATATAAATATATAAACCGTATATTGACAGAGTAGAAAGAAGAAATAGAAAGCAATATAGTAGTAGGAGACTTCAATACACCACTTTCTTCTTCTTTTTTTTAATGTTTTTTATTTATTTCTAGGAGAGAGAGAGAGACAGCGTGAGCGGGGGAGGGTCAGAGAGAGAGGGAGTCACAGACTGAAACAGGCTCCAGGCTCTGAGCTGGCAGTCAGCACAGAGCCCGACGCGGGGCTCGAACCCACGAACCGCGAGGTCATGACCTAACCGACTGAGCCACCCAGGCGCCCCGTCAATACACGACTTTCAATAATGGATAGAACATTGAGACAAAAGATCAATAAGGAAACAACAGACTTGAACACTGTAGAACAAATGAACCTAACATACACATACAGAACATTCTACCCCATAGCTACAGAATATACATTCTTCTCAAGGGCACATGGAACATTCTCCAGGATCACACATTAAGTCACAAAACAAATATTAACAAACTTAAGAAGATGGAAATTATACCAAGTATCTTTTTACAACCCCAGTGGAATAGAACTAGAAATCAATAGCAGAAGGAAAACTGGAAAATGCACACATATTTAGAAATTAGGACACTGCTGAAAAAATCACAAAGAAGAAATTGAAAGGGAAATTAGAAAAAAATCTTGAGGCAAACAAGAAGCACAACATATCAAAATCTATGGTATGCAGGAAAAGCAGTACTAAGAAGTTAATGATGACAAATGTGCCTGCGTTAAAAAGAAGGAAGATCTCAAGTTAACAACCTAAGTTTATAGCTCAATAAACCAGAAAAAGAACAAACTAAGATAAAAATTAGCACAAGGAAGGAAATAATAAAGATGAGAGCATAAATAAATGAAATAGAGAATAGAAAAACTCTTTAAATAAAAATCAATAAACCTGAGTTGGTTTTTAAATTAAAAAAAATTTTTTAAAGTATTTCCAATTCCTTTGTAATTTTAATTCCAGCATAAGATACAGTATTTTATTAGTTACAGGTGCACAACATACTGATTCAACAATTCTATCCATTACTCAGTGCTCACCATGATATATGTATTATCCCCTGCACCTATTTCACCCACCCCACCCCACCCCTACCTCTAGTAACCATCAGCTCTCTATATTTAAAAGACCTTTTTTTCCCCCTTTGGTGTTGTATTTTTATTTCTTTTCATGTGTTTTGTTTCATAAATTACACATGAGTGAAATAATTTTGGTATTTGTCTTTCTCTGACAGATCTAGAACCATCCATGTTGTTGCAAATGGCAAGATTTTATTCTTGTTTTGTGCCTAATATTCCATTTTATATGTGTGTGTGCCTCTCTATATATACATATATCACATCTTCTTTATTCTTTCATCAATCGGTGGATACTTAGGTTACTTCCATAATTTGGCTATTGTAAATAATACTGCAGTAAACATGGGCGCATATATCTTTTCGAATTAGAGTTTGTGTAATCTTTGGGTAAATACCCAGTAGTGGAATTTCTGGGTCATATAGTAATCTTTTTAGTGTTTTGGGGAACCTCCATACTGTTTCCACAGTGTACCCTCACCAACAGCGCACAGGATTCCTTTTTCCCTACATCCTTGCCAATACTTCTTGTTTGTGTTTTAAATTTTGGCCATTCTGACAGGTATGAGGTGGTATCTCATTGTGGTTTTGATTTGCGTTTTTCTGACGATGAGTGATGCTGAGCGTCTTTTCATGTCTTATTGGCCATCTATATGGCTTTGGAGCAATGTCTGTTCATGTTTTCTGCCCATTTTTTAATTGGATTATTTGTTTTAGGCTGTTGAGTTACAGGAGTTCTTTATATATTTTGGATAGTAACCCTTTATTGGTTGTCATTTGGAGATATCTTCTCCCATTCAATAGTTTGTCTCTTAGCTTTATTGATCATTTCATTTGCTCTGCTGCAGGTTTTTATTCTGATGTACTCCCAATAATTTGTTTGTGCTTTTATTTCCCTTGTCTCAGGAGACATATCTAGAAAAATGTTGCTACAGCTGATGTCAGAGAAATTACTGCCTGTGTTCTCTTCTAGGATTGTTATAACTTCTAGGTCTTACATTTAGGTCTGTAATCCATTTTCAGTTTATTTTTGTGGGTGGTATAAGAAAGTGGTTCGGTTTCATACTTTTGCATGGAGCTGCCCAGTTTTCCCCGACACCATTTGTTGAAGAAAATGTTTTTCCCACTGCATATTCTTGTTTCTCTTGTCATAGATTGATTAGCCATATAAGTGTAGGTTTATTTCTGGGCTCTCTATTCTGTTCTCTTGCTGTGTCTATTTTTGTGCTGGTACCATACCTCTTTGACTACTATGGCTTTATAGTATATCTTGAAATCTAGGATTGTGACACTAGCACTTTTATTCTTTTTCAAGATTACTTTGGCAATTTGGGGTCCTTGTGGTTTCATACAAACTTTAGGATTATTTGTTCTAGTTCTATGACAATGCTGTTGGTATTTTGATAGAGATTGTATTAAATCTGTAGATTGCTTTGGGTTTTATGGACATTTTAACAATATTTGTTCTCCCAATCCATGAGTGTGGGCTATCTTTCAGTTTGTTTGTATTGTCCTTCAGTTTCTTTCATTGGTGTTTTATAGTTTTCAGTATACAGCTCTTTCACCTACTTGGCCATGTTTATTCCTAGGTATTTCATTATTTTTGGTGCAATTATAAATGGGATTGTTTTCTTAATTTCCCTCTCTGCTACTTCATTATTAGTGTATAGAAATACAAAATTTCTGTGTGTTGATTTCATATCTTGCACCTTTACTGAATTCACTTACTATTCCTAATAGTTTTTTGATAGTGTGTCTGGGGTTTTTTTATATATAGTATATCATCTGCAAATTGTAAAAGTTTTATTTCTTACCAATTTGGGTGTCTTTTACTTCTTTTTCTTGTCTGATAGCTATGGCTAGGATTTACAGTACAATGTTGAACAGTAGTGGTAAGAGTGGACATCCTTGACTTGTTCCTGATCTTAGGGGGAAAGCTCTGTTTTTCTCCTTTGAGTATGATGTTAGCTGTTGGTTTTTCATATATGGCCTTTATTGTGTTGAGGTATGTTCCCTATAAACCTTCTTTATTGGGGAGTTTGTATCATGAATGGATGTTGTACTTTGTCAAATGCTTTTTCTGAAGCTATTGAAAAGATCATATGGTTTTTATTCTTTGTCGATGTTATATGTCATGTTGATTAATTTGTGAATATTTAATCATCCTTGCATTCCAGGAATAAATCTCAGTCATAGTGAATGTTTTTTTAATGTATTGTTAGCTTTGGTTTGCTAGTATTTTGTTGATGATTTTTGCATATATAGTCATTAGAAATATCGGCCTGTAGTTTTTTGTTTTTGTTTTGTTGTTGTTTATTGTTTTTGTTTTTTGGTAGTGTTTTTATCTGGTTTTGGTATCTGGGTAATCCTGGTCACATAGAATGAATTTGGAAGATTTCATTTCTCTTCTGTATTTTGAATAGTGAGAAGAATGAATATTAACTTAAATATTTGGTAGAATTCACCTGTGAAACCCTCTGATCATGGACTTTTGTTTGTTGGGAGTTTTTGAAAATTTCGGATTCAATCACTTTGCTGGTAACGGATTTGGTCAAATTTTCTGTTTCTTTCTGATTCAGTTTTGGGTGGTTAATATGTTTTTAGGAATTTATCCATTTCTTCTAGGTTGTACGATGTTTTGGCATATAATTTTTCATAATTCTCTATTATAACCCTTTATACTTCTGTGGTAGTGTTTATCTCTCCTCATTCCTTTCTCATTTTGTTTGAGTTCTCATGAGTCTGGCTAAAGGTTTATCAATTTTGTTGATCTTTTCAAAGGACCAGATTTTGGTTTTATTGATCTGTTCTATTGTTTTTTCAGTTTCTTTTTTTCCCCCCATTTTGCTCTTATTATTATTCCCTTCTACTGGTGTGGGATTTGTTTGTTCTTTTTCTAGCTCCTTTAGGTGGATGGCTAGGTTGTTTGAGATTTTTCTTGCTTCTTGTGGTAAGTTTAAATTGCTATAAAGTTCGCTCTTAGAACTGCTTTTACTGCATCCCAAAGATTCTTTACCATTCATTTCCATTTTCATTTGTCTCCATGTATTCTCTAAATTCCTCTTTGATTTCTTGGCTGACACATTCATTGTTTAGCAGCATGTTATTTAATCTATATTATGTCCCCTTTGCTCTCTTTTCCTTCTGGGATCCCTTATGATGTGAATGTTACTATGCTTGATTGGGTCATTAAGTTTTATTAATCAATTTTCATTTATTATTATTTCTTTCTTTCTCCTCTTCAGCTAGATTGCTTTCTACTATTCTGTCCTCCAGGCCCCTGATCTGTTCTGCTTCCTCTAGCATATTTTAAATTTTGGTTATTGAGCTGTTCATCTCTGATTGGTTCTATTTTATGTTTTCTATCTCTTTGTTCAGGTTCTCACTGAAATCCTCTAATCTTTTCTCAAGTCCTTTGAGTACCTTTATTACTATTACTTTAAATTCTCTAACAGGCATATTATTTATCTCTGTTTTGTTTAGGTCTCTTGCTGTCATTTTGACTTGTTCTTTCGTCTGGGACATAATCCTCTGTCTCTTTGTTGTTGTTGTTTAATTCTCTGTATCTGTTTCTATGTATTAGGGAAGTCAGCAATGTCTCCTGCTCTTGAAATTAGTGGCCTTATGACAAAGACATCCTGTGGAGCCCTGTAATGCCATGTCCCCTGTTTACCAGAACCTGGTCCTTCGGAAGTATCTCCTGTGTGTGTTGCACATACACTGGTTACATGGCTGAGCCACATTTGCCTTCAATCCAGTCATCTGCAATGGCTCTCCTTGCCTGTTGTAGGCATAGTTTGGTCCCTGTGTTGTTAATGGGAGGGTATGGGGCCATCTGGGCTGGACTTATCCCAGACCAGGCCTTTGCCAGAACTCTGGTAGCAACAAACTTCAAGGTACTCTACCTGTGGTGTCCCATGAGAACCTTTCATTGGCGGGCAGGACTGCAGTCAGAGCAGGTATCTGCCACCAACCTATGTCTAGGACCACAGACTGGTGTGTATGGTTATTTTCCCTCTTCCCAGGGTAGGAGTCAGTTTGGAGTGGTATTGGCTCCTGTCTGGGGTGCTTGCACACTGCAAGGCTTGTGGCATTGCTTTCAAAGGGACTCCCGCCAAAGGCATTTGGGGAGGTGGGTGGGTCTGCAGGAGAATGGGAGGGTGGGGTGCACTGCCAGGAGAGTTTGTGCCAACCCACTGCAGGAGGGTGCCTATAAACTCCTGCCTGGTCCATGATGGGTGGATCTGCAGGAGAATGCAGGTCAGGGTGCACCGTTACCAAACTAGGCAGAGGATGTTCGCACTGTGCTGGTTCCTCAAATGTCTGTGCACCCAGACTTGAGGAGGGGGGAGGGCAATGGCGCACACTAGGTCTTTTGTTCTTGGAGAACTCTTCCAAAGATCCCTGCTCCTCTAGCACCTGCTCTGAGATTAGTGAATAAATCTCCCCATGTACCCCAGATGTTGTTCAAACTGCTGCTTCTATGCTGTATCTCAGCAGGACTGTTTGTTGTACTATCTCTTTAAGTGTGGGGGCTCAGTTTCCCATTGCCCTCCAGCTCTCCCAGAGCTGAGCCCACTGATTTTTAAAGCTCAGGTATTAAGCTGTACTGGTTGTAAGAACTTGTGAAATCAGGCCCTTCTGGTTTTCAAAGCCCAACGTTATGGGGGTTCATCTTCCCAGTGTGGCTCCCCCATGCCTGAGATCCCTGGCGTGGGGTCTGCTCTCTTCCCTCTCTGTGCAGGTGGCATCCTTCCTTCCCACAGAGAGTCCCATGAGTCATTTTGGCTTCTGACCACATCTCTTCTCTTCCTACCCTCTTCACTGTGGCCTCTTTTCTACATTTAGCTGTGGAGAGCTTATTCTTTAGTGTTTGGGTCATTTTCTGTCTTATTTACACTGATGTGTGTGTTATCTGGGAGTATCTATGGGGCAAGTTTAGCCTAGGATCCTCCTCTTCTCCCATCTTCCCAGAAAGTCTGAGTTGTGTTTTTTTAAAGATATAATTGACAAACCTATAGCAAGACTAAGAAGAAGAGTAGATTAAAATAAAATCAGAAACAAAAGAGGAGATATTACAACTGATGCTACAGTGTGGGGGTGGGTGGGAGAATCATAAAAGACCACTAAGAGCAAGCGGTCATATACCAACAATTGGATAACTTTGAAGGAATGGATGTTTAGGAACATATAACCTAGAAAGATGGAGTCAGTAAGAAAAAGGAAATTTGAACAGAGCAAAAAATATTAAGGACATTGAAGCAGTATTCAAAATCCCAACAAAGATCAGGACCAGGTGGTGTCCTTTGAAACTTTCAAAAAACAAAAAAAATTATAGAGGAGGAACCACTTCCCCATTCTTTTTTTTTTTTTTTAATGTTTTTTATTTATTTCCAGGAGAGAGNCACCCAGGCGCCCCGACTTCCCCATTCTTTTAATGAGGTCAGTTTTATGCTGACACCAAAACCAAAGACATTACGAGCAAAGAAAACTACAGGTCAATATTCCTGATGAGTATAGGTGCAACAAAATACTAGCAATAAAACTTCAATGAAGTGTTAAAAAGATAATACAAAAATGACCATGTATGATTTATCCCTGGGATGCAAGGATGGTTCTACATACTCAAATAAATTAATGTGATATACTACGTTAACAGAATGAAATATAAATATCACATGATCATCCGAAATGATGAAGAAAGGCATTTGGCAAGATTTAACACTTTTTCATGATAAGAACTTACAAAATACTAGAAATAGAAAGAAACTACTCAGCATAATAAAGACCATAAATGAAAAGCAAACAGCAAATATCATACTCAAAAGACTAAAGGCTTTTTCTCTAAAATCAGAACCAAAGCAAGCATGCCCACACTCACCACTCCTAAGAAACATAGTACTAGAAGTCCTAGCCAGAACACTTAAGCAAGAAAAAAATAAAAAGCATCCACATTGGAAAGGAAGCAGTAAAATCGTCTGTATTTCCAGACATGATCTTATGCATAGGACACCTGGTTGGCTCAGTTAGTTGAGGGTTTGACCTTCAGTTCAGGTCATGATCTCACAGTTTGTGAATTTGAGCCCTGCACTATCCGTGCAGAGCCTGCTATGGATTCTCTGTCTCCCTCTCTCTCTGCCTCTCTCAAAAATAAGTTCAGCAAAGTTCTAGCATACAAAATTAACATACGAAAATCAGATGCATGTCTATACACTAACAATGAACTATCTAAAAAGGAAGTTGGAAAAACAAGCTCCTTTAAAATAGCATCTAAAAGAATAAAATACGAATAAACTAAGGAGGTGCAAACTATAAACCATTGCTGAAAGAAATTAAAGAGGATCCAAATAAGTGAAGATTTCTGTACGCATAGATTAGAAGACTTAATAATGTAAAATGTCCATACTACCCAAAGTGATCTACAGATTCAGCAAAAATACTGATCAAAATCCTAATGGTATTTTCTACAGTAATAGAAAAAATAATTCTAATAATCATATGGAACACAAAGGATCTTGAATAGCCAAAACAATCTTGAGAAAGAAACATAAAGCTGGAGGTATCAAACTTCCTTATTTTAAAATATCTATTTTAAAGCTATGGTAATTCAAAAAGCATGCTACTAGCCTAAAGAGAGTGGAACAGAATAGAGTGCCCAGAAATAAACCCATGCATAAATGGCCAACTCATCTTTGACTAGAGTGCCAACAATACACGGTGGAGAAGGGATAGTCCTTTCAACAAACGGTGTTGGGAAAACTGGATATTCATATGCAAAAACAACGAAGGTGAACCCGTGTTACATACCATACACAAAAATCAACTTGATACGGATTAAAGACTTAAATATAAGGTCTAAAACTGTAAAACTCCTAGAAGAAAACTAGTAGGAAAATCTTCATGACACTGGCCTTGGCGATGACATCAAAAGTACAAGCAATGACAGTAAATCTAGATAAGTGGATCTACGTCAGACTAAAAAGCTTCTGAACAACAAAAGAATGAACAGAGAAAAGGTAACCTATGGAAAGAAAATTTTTGCAAACCGTGTATATCTGATAAGGGGTTAATATTCAAAATACATGAAGGACTACTATTGCTCAGTAACGAAAACCAAATAACCCAGTTTAAAAATAGCAAAGGACTTGAATAGACATTTTTCCTAAGAAGACCTACAGTTGACCAACAGATATATGAAAAGATGCTCAACATCATTTGTCATCAGGGAAATGCAAATAAAACCCACAATGAGTCCTTCACAATGATGAATGAATCATACCTGTTAGGGAAGGCTATTATTAAAAACCAAAAAACACCAAAAGATACCAAATGTAGGTGTAGGCAAAGATGTAGAGCACTAAAACTCTGTACACTGTTGGTGGAAATGTAAAAGAATGCAACTCCTTTAGAAGACCGTATGGAATTTCCTCAAAAAATTGAAAATAAACTACCATATGATCCAGCAATCCTATTTCTGGGTATATGTTCAAAAGAATTCAAAGCAAAATCTCGAATAGATATTTACGTATCCATGTTTATTACAGTATTTTTCATGATATTCAAGATGTAGGAACAACTTAAATGTTCATCCATGGTAAATAAGCAGATTATATACATACATATATGTGTGTGTGTGATGGAATATTATTCAGTCTTTAAAAAGGAGGAAATTTTGTCAGATGTGATAAATGGATAAATCTTGAGGACATTATGCTAAATGAAACTAACCAGTCACAGAAGGACAAATACATTATGATTACACTTCTATGAGTAGAATAGTCAAACTCATAGAAGTGGAAAATTGAATGGTGGTTTCCAGGGAATAGAAGAGAGGGAAATGGAGAGCTCCAATGTAATGGGTATAAAGCTTCAGTTATGCAAGACAAGTAAATTCTAGCAATCTGCTGTACCACACCGTGCCTATAGTTAACAATATTATACACTTAAAAATGTGTTAAGAGGATAAATTTCATGTTGAAAGTTCTTGCCACGATTAACAAAGACTGATTATAAGGTATTGAACAAAGCCCATATTGTGGGTAGGTAGTTCTTATTTTTGTTTAGAGCTTTGTTTGCTAGTTTACCATGATGGTAAGCATTCTCTACAACCATCCTTGTCTCTCATGTGATTCTCCTTGTAGTGAGTGCTTGGTTTATGCCAATACCCAATGAGATTCTGATACTGTTAATGTTTCAGAGGCATGCAAAAGGCCTAAACCGGACAGTGCCTTCCTCAGTGCTTTGAAGCTCCCAAAGTTTATCATCCCTTTGAGCTAAGGTCCTTATTTAGGTCAAGTTGTTTCCAGATAGTCATTGCCCTATTGATACATAACATGGTTGAAACAATATCATCAGCTAACTGAGAGCAGGTGCATTTGATGTATTTGGAGGATTAGAGTTGGATCCAAAAGAGATGTACCATAACAACACTAAGAGATTTGGAGTGAGGAAGGAAGGGAGAGGGGTCAAGTTTTCAGAAAAGACCAGACTTCAGTGGAAATACTAACATCTAGCGTTTCATCTGTGCTTGGGAGCAGCCCTTCCTGTGCTCATGCTTTACCATGATGGGCAACTCTTAAAGAGAAAAGACCAACGTCAAGGTCATGAAACAAAGCTCTTATTTCTTTTCTCTTTTTCCCTTTTTCTTTCTTTTCCTTTCCTCTCTCTTTCCGAAAAAAGCTAGCTTTGATGTGGAAATACTGCACCTACCACAGTGATCTCATTATAGTGCCATCTTCTAAGCAATTGGTGACTGATACTAATTACTATGAATGTACCTTGTGGGAAACTGAATATTCCATTGTAAAATAGGAGACCAAATACCTTATCCATAAAGTGGGGTATCAGGTCAACTGATCAATAGGATTGCTTTGGTGAAAGTTCTCTATTTGCTCATCATTTATATGTTTTAAATACTTTCACTTTTTCCTTTGATCTCTGAGGAAGTGTTTTAAGTCACAATTTGTCACAACATCCCAGGGGTGACTCTTAGTTGAAATGTCACTGACAGCTTGTGGCTTTGGGCCTTTTGTAAAAATCCAGGCAGGAACAACTAGAAGCCCCTGAACATCTACAAGAAGATGCTGTCAACCAGGAAGCTGTCCTTAGGAAGAAGGTCCACGGAACCAGTCCATGGCTGGAGGACAGAGAAGAGCAGGTAGGGTGGCCTTTGACTACTTTACATTCAAAGCAAAGTTTCCTCAGATGTCCTTGAAACCATGAACTAAAAACCAGAGGAGGAACAGAAAAAAAAAAACCCAAAAAACCAAAGAGGAACTGCAAAGTTCAGTCCCTGCGACCAACAGTGAGCGGAGGAAGTAAAGGGGAGTTGTAAAAGAGGCGGTGTCAACAGCCTACTGATGAAAGAAGCATCTTTGCAGAAAGAGGCCACTTGACATGTCAGGACTTTTACCGCTGTAGAAATAGCTCAGGCATATAAAGCCATGCAAACACAGAATTGCAGAAGTTCAGTAGAGGCTTATCACTTCCCTGAGAAGAAAAGCACATTTTCAGTTTCGTGTGCATAGTAACAGTGAGCGCTCAGTTGCTTTCTTTCCTGGCCACCCTGCTAAATTCTGCTGTTAACTGTACATGTCCAGGTTGAGGATCGAGATCGGGCAGCCCACTCAGCCGGTGAAAAAGCTAAGTCTTTGCTGCATAAATTAGAGAACGCAATTTCGGAACAACGGAATCTCCAGACTATAAATACTGAGTTAGTGAATACTTGCCAGACACTTGAGCGGAAGAGGAGAAAACTAAAAAGTGAGTAGCAAATATTTATGTTCCAATTCAGTCCACCTGAGCAAAAGGACTAGAGCCATTTTTGTAGATTTCAGCTGCTGTATTGTCACTGCATTTATGACAACGGAATTGTTCCAGAAGGCAGAATTGTGGGCTTTCCAGAGATATTTGCCTAGTGGCTAAGTAGATCGATTTAACAATTAACTTTCCCTTTCAGTTTTTTTATTACGAGCTATATTTGGCCATGACTGCCATTTCCTTAAAAATTAAAGTTCTCAATATCTGTAAAAGTAAACAAGGAAAAAAATCTCGTATGCATGGGATATTTGAACTTGCAAATGGCTTACATAGTCTATTCTGATTTTATTAGCTCACTTGTACTCATGACATGATAGAAAAGCATCTGCCTCTCTATTTTCTTTTAAATAGTTATTTTAGAGTTGGGCAAAATCCTTATGGACTCATTGTATCCAAATATTAAATATGAGAATCATTTTAAAATTTTAATGTGTTATTTACATATATATTTTGCTTTTAAAAATTAGAATAGTTGGTATTTTTCTGTATTACCTAAAAGTAGATAAATGTTTACTAAGGATTTAGGTGAAGAGACAGTTGTCAGATTATTCATAAACTATTGTATTCTAGAAATATAATTTGGTAAAAATAATGCTTACTTATTTGACCATTTATCAGACAATTTCTTTTGTTTGGCTAGCTTTTTGTTCTAGCTGTCCTCAGATATATTTTTTAGAGACAGTTATTGGTTTGGGTCACAAGTGCATTAGAAGCTTCAGGTGAGATAGTGATGGAGATTTTCAGTCTTGGGTTTGTTTGGATATTTTGTGCCCTTCCTATTGCTCTCTGAGAAAGCTGTTGAAACGTTTAAAGGACTTGACTAGTTCTAACATAACAGTAATTATTCAGTATTTGGTTATAATTTTTAAACCTTGCAGAACTTGCTGGTTTTCAATCATTCTAACTATCGGTTTACTCTACTCCATCAGACCGTGCATGGCTTTAAATTACATAATCTATATATTATTTTGTGATTGCTCAGAAAGTATTGGAGAAGGTTCCCTTGTGATTAGAAGTGTTCATGTTGAGACACGAATAACAGGGCATTCCAAATTTGGCTTATGGTATTTTTGCTTTAGACACTGTGCTTAGAGGACTAATCTTTTGGTTCAGTTATGTTTATCTTTGATTAAATCGGCATTATACACACTGTTTTATAAAATGAAGAATTTATCTCATTCTGCAACTCCCTCCGCCTTGTTTTCCTTATAGTACCTTCTTGGAAGACTCAGCTTTTATAATTTCTTCCAAAATACTGCTTCTCGATATTATGAACTTGCTCTTGACTTCCCAGTTCATTTGTCCAAATATTATTAAAAACNCTGAATAAAGTAGACTGGATTACTTCCTTTCTGTCTTGAGTTGCTCACGACCTGCCTGGCTTCTAGAACTTTTTGTACTTTGTATCTTTTGCTGCCCCCGTAGAAGGCATACATACCAAGATTTTGCTCTGAAGACCATTTGCTTATGAGGATTTTTCTAACAACGCCCTTTAAAATCAACCTTGCAAGAAGAGGGAAATTTAAGTAGCACATAATTTGAGATGTTCTGTAGAGCAGATTTTCCAGATAGACTGTGAATAAATGTCAGTGAGGTAGGACAGTTATCACACAAACACATCCTGGCACATTCCACCATTACCACTGCCACCACATGCTGTTTGAATTCTGAGTCAGACGTTTGAATTCTGAGTCAGAAAACAAAAATATTCAAATGCATTTAGCTCTTCTGAAACTTTCTGGTTAGCTTAATAAATTTATTAAGTGTGTAAGGCAATTACTTTCTGCTGTATCTAAGAAGGGTTCATTAGCAAATTCAGTGCAGATTCAGTTATTTTGTCCAAATGTTAGGGTCAAGGACAGTGTTCATAAACTGAAACTAGGAAGTTGTTTACAACGTTTGATTAGAAGTCCTGAACTTAATACTGAATAAGTAATATTCAAGCTTTCAGTTGCCACCAGGACTGGACTCCTTTATTAGCTTACATGCTTTTTTTTTTTTTAAGTTTTTTTTTTAAGTTTTATTTTATTTCTGAGAGAGAGAGACAGCATGAGCAGGGAAGGATCAGAGTGAGAGGGAGCCACAGACTCTGAAACAGGCTCCAGGCTCTGAGCTGGCAGTCAGCACAGAGCCCGACGCGGGGCTCGAACCCACAAACCGTGAGATCATGACCTGAGCCAAAGTCGGACACTTAACCGACTGAGCCACCCAGGCGCCCCTATTAGCTTACACGCTTGCCTCCATGAAATATTCCCTTAGAACTGCTAAGTTTCTGGAATGGTTCCTACATATTTTCTTTCTTTTGCTTCTTACCTACGCATGTATCTAAGCATCTTGTTAACAAAGGCAGTACTGGATGTATAAATGGATATTTGTTTTGAAAAGGGAATAAAAAGGCTTCTTAGATCCAGGGTATTTACCCAACAGATGAGAGTGAATCTAATGTACATGAAACGTAGACCACCTGAGCCAATCAAGCTCTCACCTCTTTGCTGTTCCTCTTCTTCTTGCCCCGTCCCGCATGAAATCTTCACTGGGTCCCTGATGTAATCAGCATGGAGGGAATTAATTTCCTTTAGACACTATAAATATTTCCTTGGCAAGAGAGCCCGAGAAGCTCCTGGATATTATAAATTCCTTATTTCAGCATAGTGTCTCTATTAACTTTATAGTTTAGAGGAGGCTTTCACCTAGTTGATCTCACTGGGGACTCTCTTCCGACTTGCTGTCCCTAGCATGAAGGGCACGAGAATATGGGACAGATAACAGCCCTCTGGCTTTGAGGATGGATGCAAGATGAGAGCCACATGTCTTGAGCAGTCAGTACACAAGAGGGAAATGAGACAAGAAAGAAGGATGCATGTGATTGAGACACTTAAAGAGAGGTGTTGGGTTGAGAACCAAGGGAAAAGCCCAAAGTCAGAAAAAGCTTGCTCAACAACTCTGATGGGATGGGGGCCTACATTTTCCCACATGTAGGATGCAGAAGTGGATGAAATAATCTAGGAGGCAGTATAGCATAATGATTAAGAGTATGGTATTTGAAGCTAAACCTACATTCTGAATCTAAGTCTGCAAACAAGAAACTGGGTGATGTTGGGCAAATCTTTACCTCTCTGAGTCTCAGTATCCTCTTCCAGAAAATGCAGCAGTTTATTTATAAATAACACATGCAAAACACTAGTGCTTGTCATACTTGGTGAAGTCTGTTCTGCTAGAGCACGTTTCTGCCACGTGTGTTACCTCCTTCACCATCAGCAAATGGGTAACGACATGTGAGCGCGGTATGGGAGTTACATCATTGCATTCATGATTTTCCCGGGAATAGATCTGGGCTGGTAGGCATGGAGCTGTGACCTTGGACAGGGAAGGAAGAAGCGTTTAGCTTGGCTGCTGACAGGCAGCAGGAGACCTTTCAGCTTTACTTTAAGAAAATTAAGATCAAGCG
>NW_027531905.1:7240285-7244688 GCF_008692635.1 Crocuta crocuta | reverse complement strand
CCACCCCCCCTGCCCCCAAGAGGAGCCCCCACCCTTGCAGAGCTCTGGCTTGTAGCAGACTGTAGTCTCTCCCGTGTTCTCACTGGCAGTCCCGCTGCCTGAGGGTTCTACTTGCATCTGCGTTTTCTTAGCACCCCACCTGCACCGTGCCATTTAAATGTCGCCAGCATCTCCACGCTTTTGCTGTTGTACATTTCTATTATCCTGTGAGCCAGTCTTTAGTCATTTTAAGATTCATGTCTCAGTGGTCCAGATTTTCTTCCCAGGCACTAATAGTTTATAATTATGTTGGTCAGCGCTCTGGTTACAGTGTTGCATATACCTTTTTAGTGGTCTCTCCCGAATTGTGTTTATCTCACGAATTCAGCTATTTTTGGTCTTATAATTTTTATGTTCACTTTTATTGATGCACGATTAACATATCATGAAATGTTCAGATCTCAAGTGTAGTGTTTAACCAGTTTGCCAAATGCACATTGCAACACAGAACTTCTATAACCCCAGAAAGTTCCCTTGTGCTTCTTTCCAGTCACCTCCTCCACAATAGGGATCACCCTCTGATCTTTCTTGTTTTTAAATTAAAAAAAAATTTAATGTTTTATTTCTGAGAGAGAGAGCGAGAGAGACAGCGTGAGCAGGGGAGGGTCAGAGAGAGAGGGAGACACAGAATCCAAAACAGCCTCCAGGCTCTGAGCTGGCTGTCAGCACAGGGCCCGATGCAGGGCTCAAACCCATGAACCACGAGATCATGACCTGAGCTGAAGTCAGATGCTTAACTGACTGAGCCACCCATGTGCCCTGTCTTGTTTTTAAATTTTTATTTATTGTGAAAGAGTGTGTCTGCAAGTGATGGGGAGAATCCCAAGCAGGCTCCGTGCTGTCGGTGAAGAGCCCTACATGGGGCTCGATCCCACTGACCAAACCATGAGATGATAGCCTGAGCTGAGATCAAGAGTTGGATGCTTAACTGACTGAGCCACCCAGGTGCCCAGAATCAGCCTCTGATCTGATGGGTTAGTTCAGCTTTGAGAACTGAGATATTAAGTATGCACTCTTGTTTGTGTCAGCCCCCGTACCCTCAATGTAACACTTAGGATGTGTGTTTCTCAGTGGTGTGCCTTTTTCATGATTGAACCATATTTCTTTGTATGAACGTTCCACAATTTTATTATCTTTTCTCTTATTATTGGACATTAAGTAATTTGCAGTTTGGGGGTGTTATGCAGTAAGGTTCTATGAACTTCTGTGTACGAATCTTTGAATGGATATATGCTTTTCTTTAACTTAGGATAAAGATCTCTGAGCAGAGTTGTGAGGTCATAGTGAGGCTGTAACTAGCTTTTTAAGAAGCTGCCAGTTTTCCATAGGGTCACTAACATTTCCCACTCCACTAGCAGTGTGTGAGAGTCCCAGGGACTCTATAACGTCAGTGCTCTGCAGTGTCAGTCGTCTTTTTTGCCAGTCTTCTGAGTATCTTGTGATTTTCATTTGTTGTGCTGATTGGCTGTTACATATCTTCTTTATGAAATATCTAAGTCTTTCGCCCACTTGCAAATTAGGACGTTTGTCCTTTTGTTACTGAGTTAAAAGATTTCTTGACATATTTTGGGTACGAGTCCTTTGACACATGTATGTGTTGTGGATTATTTTCTCCTAGTCTGTGGTTTTCAATGAAACTTGATGTTTTTTAAGACATGGTTTTATAGAACATGAGGTAACACATATATTGTGTTATAAAAGTCCATACTCCTTAAATATCAACCATCCCTGAGAGCTAACATTATTATAGCTCTGATACTAGGGTTTTAAATTAGCACCAGCCAATTAATTGCAGGGCCTTTGCCCGAAAGCCTCGTTGCATAGTCATTTGGAAAGTTGTTTTGTCTCAGCTTTCTTCAAAGGCAAAGTATCCAAGACACCTGGTCCCATCTTATATCACAGGTGACAACAGCAGGGGACACAGTGGCCATTGTTTTATTTGCTTCCACGTGAAATCTAAATGTCCTAGAGACCCGGCAGGTCCAACTCCAAACACATAAAAAAGGATGCAAAGGTGAATGCAAATTAGGGTCATAAAGGCAGCATGTTTTGCCTTATAAAACATATGGAAATACTTGCTGCCCATTTTACAAAACATCTGTTGAAATAAGGTTTACAATTTAAATGTTTTGAGATGGACTATTCCTAAAACCCAAGATTGCCTGGTGGGAAAGCAGATGGACAATTCAGGCAGTCTTCTGCTAACTCATTATTTCTTCTGAGACACAAGCCTCAATGGAAAATCCGAAGACTGTTTTGGAGATATACAACCTTAGAGATGTAATATTGGCCACTCTGAAAGGTTCGGTTGCTATTGATTAGATGTAGGTCTGGAGAAGTATAAGGCTTTATTTATAATAGAGTTTTACGTATTAAAAATTAAATAATTTTACCACTTACATGTGTTAGAAATTTAAAAAAAAAATATTTTCCCCCTAGGGACCTAGTAACACTGTGTCAAGCTTAGTTGCAAATCAGGTTATATTTACCAAAAAACTGACAAAATTGAATATTACTTAGTTTTTCAAGCTTTTTTCCTAGAAAAAAAATTTTATAGATTATGTACTCTTCACATATATTAGCATTATTTTCATGGCTCAGAATTTCTTTAAGCTACTGAGATCTAAAGCTGTTGGTCTTTAAAAGAAGCACCAGATTCACATGTGTTTTGGACACCAGAATATTTGCTGTTAATTTTCCTGGCTGTTAGTGATACAAAAAAAAAAAAAAGAAAGAAAGAAAGAAAAAAAGTGGCAGCTATTAATATGTCTCCATCTAGCAGAGCTTCCTACCCTCATTTAATTTTTGTTTTTAATCATCTGTGGGCTGAGAACACAGAGCTTGTGAGATTTATGTATAAATTCAGAGCCTGCTGCATGAGTGGAAGTGTGAGGAGTTGCCACATGAATAAAGGGCAGGACTATTCATGTCTATTTTGGCTCAAAAGATTTGGGCCTATTTTCTGGTTCTTGGCTATATTTCAAAGAGTAAGGATTATCGAATAAGTAATATGTTACTATGTAACTCAAAGAGTTAAAATGGTATTCTTTTTCTTCATTTCTGTTATTCCAGAGATGAGAATTTGGAAGTTACTAGGAGACAGATTTCACTTAAGTAGAAAGACAAAGTACAAAGAGAAATGAAAGAGTACACTGAGTTAAGCATTATCCTATGTGTCTGATCCCAGCCTCATGCATAACGAGTCATCATTGAAATCCTTTGGACAACCATGTTCTCATAATCTCAGACCTACCTGTAGGATTCTGGAAGCTTCCAGGGTTCCTATCACTCATAGCTCTAGCAGAAGCTGCTTGGAGGGAGGATTTCCACCTTCTAGGTGGTTGAAATGATGATCTCTAAGGTGTATTCCTATGTTAAAGTGAAATAATGCTATGACTCACTCCTAGAAGATCATTCACTTGCATCTATCAAGGTTAATTTAAAAAAAAGACAAAACAAAACTTTTTTTTGTTTATTTTTGAGAGAGAGAGAGACAGAGTATGAGTTGGGGAGGGGCAGAGAGAGAGGGAGACACACAATCTAAAGTAGGGTCCAGGCTTTGAGCTGTCAGCACAGAGCCCAGTGCAGGGCTGGCTCAGGAACTGTTAGATCATGACCTGAGCTCAGGTTGGACTCTTAACCAGCTGAGCCACCCAGGCGCCCGCCCCTATCAAGGTTAATGTTAAATACCCAAGGGTGATCGTGGTTTACCCTCTCCAACCTTTGTTCTTCTTTTCCACCAGGACATGATTTGAGAACACTGTTCTCAGAAGGTCTGGCTTTCCCTCTCCTTTCCTCAGGCTCCAAATTTAAAGCTGTTAAAAGTTTATGAAATTAACGGAGGGGGGAAAAAGGGGGTGACAAATGGCCATATTAAGCTGGTTATGAATTCTTTTTATAGCAACAGTTGAGTCACTGAGAAAGAAGTTAATTAAAGGACGACTCCATGGCTTGCTGTTTCAGGTAAAAAACAAAAAACCCCTGTGATGTGTGTTTACCGTGGGGAAGAGGTCCAATCTGTGTAAGGTTTTGAAGCTAATTTATAATAGATAATGATTTTGAGTATAAAATTAAATAACCAACTTAGAAGAAAATGCTCCGGGAACTTTGTTCTCTTGTGCACTGAAAGCATTTAGCAAAACAAGAGGGGAGAACTCACATTAGAGAATGGCTTTTAATAACATCTTTCAAAGAGGAAGCATTTGAGAATTTACTACATCTGTTAGCAAAGGGCCAGTTTTTTAGTCTTGGGCACGTCCTGTCTGACCCTGTTGAATGTGTACTCTCGGATCAGCTAAGATAGTTACTGTCTCCTTTTTTTTTTTTTTTTTTTTTTTTTTTTGTTTGATTTTAATTTTTAAATT
>NW_027531905.1:7209368-7240271 GCF_008692635.1 Crocuta crocuta | reverse complement strand
AGTTTTCTTCTCCTTTTTTTTTTTTTTTTTTTTTTTTTTCTGGTTTGAATTAAACTTTCAACTCTTTTTGTCCGGATATCTCACTATATCCATGGCAGAGTTCAATGTATTTCTTTCCCTTATAATACTTGGTGAATTTCTCCTTTTTGTTCATAAATGAGGAACATAAGGAACAGTAAGGTTGGCACTGGGGGAAGGGACTGAAGAAGGGAAGAAAGAGAGGGGGTGATGTCTACATGTATCTGTTTCCAGGGCATATTGCAGGCACATCTGTTTAAGCAGAACAAAAATTATTCATGTGGGAGACTAAGCTAGGCAGAGTGCCTAGAACCCCCCTATAATACGTTGAAGTGGAAAAACCTCCACATCTAAATATCCTTTAATCACATCAGAAACACCAATACGATTTTATATTTTTAATATAACTGCGATAGACATGTATCTGCCTCCTGGACTAATGGCGCAATATGATAGCTTATAAAATTTCACAGACACCATTTTCACTACACTGACCTGTCTCCAGCAAGCGTCTTCAGCTTCTGCCTGAAGATTTCAATGGCAAAGCCCTTGTGTTTCCGGTCTTTGATCTTTGGATTTCATTCATAGAACAAGTAATGAGGAAAATGCAATGAAAGCTTTACAGTTACAAACCTGTTCCCTTAAAGGTGAACACTAGAAAGAACTGGCCAATAACTACCCTCCTCAGGCAGCATATCATGTCTTCTCTTAAGCGTAATAGGTTTTGTATCTTTGACTCTGTCATCGTTCTGTCTTAGAATACGTTCCACCATTTTCTTATGACAGAACTGTTTAGATGAGGAATTTCCTCACTATGATCCCTTGTCCTGCGCAGATGGAATTCAACGACTTCTTCAAGAGCAACTGGTAAGTTTAAGCTTTTTGAAATGACTTAAGGGCCTGTTGGGAACCACTACTATGCCAAAATAGAAAGTTAAGTCCAGCAGGTGTTAGTAGTCTCAGAACTTTAAGCTCTACCACTTTTCTTTGAGAGTTTATGAGATAAAGCAATGGATGCCTGTTCTTTTTCTTTCTCACACACATGAATACAATGCTGGTCGACCCTACGAGATGGCAATATTTTAAATTATGTGTATTGTGGTATCATGATGAGGTATTGTATAACTAAGCTCACCCCTCACCCATACCTCTTTCCTCAAGACTCTTGTTTATATAAGAATGACGATTATTGGGAATTGATAGAATTCTGTTAAATTCTTGAACTGTGATTTTAAATGAGAATTATAGTTTACCCACAGGGTAAAGTATACCTTTTGTTCAAAAGGATGAAAACTTTATTACTTGACATCATTTATTTTCTTCTTGATCTCTCTCACAGGGTTATTTGAGACTGGTAATACTCTTTCTGCCTTTGGAGATAAAGAGAGTAGATAATGAAATATGCTGTTACATGCCTTTAGATAGCTAACACTACTTAGTTTTCTGTTCAGAAGCAGTGTTGCCATAAACAATATAGCGGTCAAGAAGCAAGAATACATCAGACACCCCTGACCTTCAAACATACGTGCTGGTACACACCTCTGCTGGGTAAGCATGGACAGCCACCCCCTCCTTATACCCTGTCAGGCATGGCTGAGGGTAAGGTTCTTTTTGAAAGGGGAAATAATCACAATTATATCTTTACAGGGAAAGCTGTTGAATACTTGAATATTTATCCCTGAATTAAGTCAATGAACTTATGTTTGAGCATTTACTCTGTGCAAGGCACCACATTATGTATAATAAAGAATCAATCTTAAAATAGCTCACAGATTATCAGGGAGATTAGAATAGACTCAGAGAGGGTGCCTGGGTGGCTCAGTCTGTTAAGTATCTGAGTCTTGATCTTGGCTTAGGACATGATCTCACAGTTTGTGGGATCGAACCCCACAGAGTTCTGACAGCACAGAGCCTGGTTGGGATTTTACCTCCCCCTCCCTCTCTGCCCCTCCTCTGCTTGTGCTCGCTTGCTCTCTCTCTCTCTCTCTCTCTCTCTCTCAAGATGAATAAACTTAAAAATACATATATAAAAAAAAAAAAAAAAGAATGGGCTCAGAGAAGTCTCCATAGAAGAAATGAGAGTTGAACCAGACCTTGAAAGATGGGTTGCATTTGGAAAAGCAAAAGGCATAGACAAAGTATTCCAACTGGGGAGAATGACATGCAAGGAAGACAAAACAGAAGATTGAAAGTGCCTCAAGTGTTTGAAGAAGAATCAAAGCTGTACAAGTCATTTTGGAAACAGGAGTTTGGCTGGGATATAGTAGAATATAAGTTTGGAACAAGTTGTAGGTCACCTGTGGGCTATTACTCAATGCCAGGCTAAGGAGAATGAGCTTTATCTTAGGAAATGCTCAAAGCAGTGACGTCTCTCATCACAACCTAGATGTGATCGAAAGCAAAAGTTAATGCCTGGTTCTGAAATGACAAAAGAAATGGGGTGATTATCAGGTAAAGTTAAGAAGAAATAAATAGGAAGTAGAGTGATCTGTGGGTCATTTCGGGTGGAGAAGGGAAAAGTGCTATCATTGCTAATGGAATGGTCCTTTTGTATCACAGCAGCTTCGTGCTTTCCCTAGAACACTTTATTCACACTAACCCAGGGGTAGTAACATGATCACAATGTCGACTGTCCCTATGAGTGCCTGCTGTATGCTAGGCACAGTTCTCTGCTCTTTACATTGCTGTTACTTCCTTTAATCACCACCTCCCTGCCAGGTCGATGCTAATGTCATTTCCATTTTAAAGATAAAGAGGGGTGCCTAGGTGGCTCAGTCAGTTAAGTGTCCAACTCTTGATTTTGGCTCAGATCATGATCTCACAGTTTGTGAGTTCGAGCCCTACATCGGGCTCTGCTGACAGTGCAGAGCCTGCTTAAGATTCTCTTTCTCCCTCTCTCTGCCTCTCCCCCATTCACACACGTGCTCTCTCTCTCAAAGTAAACTATAAATAAGTAAATAGAGAAATATTGAGTTAGTAATTTGCCTAAGGTCATGTGTCACTTCATATGTAAGTAAACTGAGGCTCAGAGTGGTTTAGTTATTTATGTAGATCACACAGCTAGTATGTGGCAGAACCAAGATTAGAATTAAAAATTTGTGATTAAAAACAGGCCCCAAAGACTGTTTTTTTCTATTAAACTCTGATGCTTTCTGTACTCAGAAAAACACGTAACAAGATGGTTTTCTCCAAAAAACACAGTTTGTCACTCTATTTCTTTTATGTCTCTAATGAGTTCTAATCACAGTGTGTGACCATTTTTTTCTTCAGGGGTTGGTAAGCTGTCTCTGTAAAGGGCCAGAGAGTAAATGTGTTCGGCTGCAGGCTATATGGTTTCTGCAGCAACTACTCAGCTTTGCTGTTGTATCACACAAGCAGCCAAGGACCATACTGAATGAATGGGTGTGTCTCTGTTACAGTAAAACTTTATAGACAAATCAGGCTCTGCTTGCAGATTGTTGACCCCTCTAATGGCTTGGTAGGTAGGGATTTTCTACTCCCTCCCCACTTTGCTTAAAAAATTGGCATTTTCACTCCATATAATGAGGCATCAAGGAGGGGGAGGCTTATATTAAAATAGAATTGAATTGACTTCTGCTTTTTCAGCAATGGTTCAGTCTCTCAGGAGGGAAAGAATATATACGTATGTATATACGTAAAATATAGTTGAAGCCAGAAATAAATTTCTGTTTTTATTCTTTTCTGTTCTGCAGATGCCTTGCATCTAGAGAGTCTTACAGTGATTCCAAGACTGGAGTTGACACCATTCTCAGGTGTAGCCAACCGGATCCAAGCTTCATGGGAAAGGCCCGACAATGGGGAAAGCAGGGATGGTGCTGTGGATGTGACTAGAGGACACAAGTAAGTTAAAAGAGCGAAATATATTTACCCTATTCTTCATGGGTGGCCTGGTCCTACTGCCCAAGCTTTTAATCAGTTAAACTTTTGTATCCCGAGACCATCACATGTTAATTAAGAAGTTTTTATCGTGGAACTTCTCTAACTTTCTGAAAATTGGCAGTTTTAAAGCCATCTCTCTAGTGTCATGAAGTGCAGTTTTCTTGCTCTTTGAATTCTGTAACATTCTAACATATAAAAAGACAAACTGGGCTACCTGAAATGTTTCCCAGTTTTTAGGAATATACTGCTATACTGCAGCAGGAATATATGTTGCTAAGTTAACTTATTCGGATAGGTTTTGATCATATTGCTATTCCTTCTTCTTCAAGGTTAATGAGCATTTGCAAATCCCTGTTGCCACACCCACCTTCTCCCGAAGCTAGTCTATGCTCACTTTTCTGAGTACACAGACTGACCTTCCATAGAAAAAGTTTCGAAATGTCAGTGGGGTTCGGGAGCACTATCCACCCCAGGGAAATTTCCTTTTTGTGTCGAGGATGCAGAAACAAGACATTGAATTGCAAATTCTTTATTTCCATTTGTGGCTAGAGTCGCTATGGTTTGCCATCTCTCTCTGGTGAGCCCTCTTTCCTTGTGCTTACTAAAACCCAGAAGTTAATTAGAAATTTGGTTAAGCTGAGGCGAGGAAGGGAAACATTTGGTATTTGCTGAAATTCTCTGTCTTTCCATTGAGAGTAAGGAATTTTGTTTTCTATTGCCAGGTGCCCAGGCCCTGAAGTTGACCTCCACTCAGGAACAAATCTTTCAGGCTGCATCAGGATGAATGACGACCTAAGGATGGAAGTGAGCATTTGACTATATTTCAACTTTATTTTTAGTACTACCATATCCTGGTCTTCTCCTATGAGTATATTTTTTCGAAGTATTAAGGACACTCTTATAGCAAGTGTGAATCTGACACCAAAAGCAAAGATGCATGAAAAATGTCAGCCTTTCTTGACAAGAAATTAAAACTCAGTCAACTAGGGGCTTTCCACCCCTTCTGTAGTACAAGCTCAAGGATATATAGACAAAAGGAGATTTTGGTGAAGTATGCGGAACATTTTATTTGAGAGGCAGGCTGGTTTGGGAGTTAAAATTTACTAATGACCATCAGTCTTCGGTCTCATTGTCTCTCTAAGAATTGAAGTCAACCCTAGATAATCTTTAAAGTGCTGGTACTTTGTAAAAAGTCACAAAGTAGGGCAATGCCCAGAGAGTATTCATTGCTACAGTTAGGTGCTAATGGTACTTCTCTGTCAAAAAGGAGTAACACTAAATAACACATCATTTGCGCAAACTCCCCAGGGTATGGAGATATCTATGGAGTGATCCCTCTGTCTACAGCTGAGACCAAGCTCTACAATCTTCTCAATCAAAGGAGCAGATAGTTCTGTTTCAGCCTCTTAAGAATCCATTATTCTTCCTCTTTTTAATTGTTTGAGCTATAATTCACATATTAAACAATTTATTCAGTTGAATGCTTTTATTTATTTTTCAAATATAATTTATTGTCAAGTTAACTAACATACAGTGTATATAGTGTGCTCTTGGCTTCAGGAGTAGATTCCCGTGATTCATCACTTACACACAACGCCCAGTGCTTATCTCAACAAGTGCCCTCTTCAAGCCCATCATCCATTTCCCCCTCTCCCCCGGCCCCACCATCGACCCTGAGTTTGTTCTCTGTATTTAAGAGTCTCTTATGTTTTGAATGTTTTTCCATTTCTTTGTGTCTTCTTCAATTTCTTTCATAAATTTTCTGTAGTTTTCAGCATACAGATATTTACCTCTTCAGATAGGTTTATCCATAGGTATTTTATGGCTCTTGGTGCAACAATTAACTGTTTTTTAAATAAATTCACAGAATTGCACAACTACCATCAAAATCGATTTTAGAACATTTTGATCATCCTGTAAAGAAACCTCATACCTGTCAACAGTCTATCCCTTCCCCCCACCAAACCCTCAGTCCTAGGGAATCACTAATCTACTTTTTCTACATATACATTTTCCTATTCTGGGTATCTCAGATAAATGGAATAACCTCTTGTGGCTAGCTTCTTTCACTTAGTATAATGTTTTCAAGGTTCACCCATGTTGTAGCATGTTATCAGTACTTCATTCCTTTTTATGATTGAATAATATTCCAACGTATGGCTATATCACATTTTGTTTATTCATGTTTGTTATTTGTCTTTGATGGGCACTTGGGTTGTTTCCATTTTTTTGGCTATGTAAATGATGCTACTATGAACATTAGTGTATAAGTTTTTGTGTACACATATGGGTATTCTTTTGGACATATACCTATGAGTGGAATTGCTACATCATATATTATCTCTAGCATATTGAGGGACTGCAAAACAGATTTCCAAAGTCGCTGCACCATTTTACATTCCCATAAGTAATGCATGAGGATTCCAGTTTCTCTACATCCTTGTCAACATTTGTCTGTTTTTTGATTATAGACACATTGGCAGGTGTGAAGTAGTTTTGGAGGTTTGGGTATGTATTTCCCTAATGACAGATGATGTTGAACATCTTCTCTTGTACCTGTTGGCCATTGTGCATCTTCTGTGGAGGTATATCTCCCCAGATCTTTGCTCATTTAATAAATGGGGTTCTTTTTACTACTGAGTCATGGGACTTGTTCTTAATACTCCTTTAAGTATGTGTGTATCTGACATTTTTCTGTTCCTTAATACCCATCTTATTGAGTAGCTAAGAAAAGGAAAGAAAAAGGAAATGAATCTATTTTGCTATTACTTAGCAGTTCTTGTAAAGTTTAATAAAGGAAGTTGAACTTGGAAGCTTACAGGATGTTTGGTTACTAGTAATTTCCCTTTTATCTGGCAGTGATTTTGCCAAGAAGGGGGAAGAAACAAACATCCCTTGTGTACCAGGTACTTTGTAGGAAAGCGTTTCCACATGCTATGTTATTAATCTTCTCTGCAACTTGGAGTGGTCGGTATTCTCTGCTTTTAGAAATGACACAACTGAAGTTCACAGAGGTTAATAACTTCCCCAAGATCACTCAACTGGTAACCAGAAAACGTGGGATTCAAATTCAGGTTTGTCTAAATTCAAAAAATAAACGGTTCTCACAAGGCCCCTCTTAGAATGCTAAATTTAGACCTTTCACTCATAATAATCACTCACAATTACCTTGAGAGTAGTTTTTTGGCTAAGAAATGGCCTTCCTTCTTTATCTAAAAGGAGCTCCGACTCCACTCTAATTAGGATATGTGACTGAGTTGTTGTTGTTGACATTGTTTAGCATCCTGCCATTAAGAAGCAGGAGCTAAAAAATCACCATAGAAACTCCTACCCAATGTTCCTGGGGGAAACCTATAGATTCCCTGAAGGTTCTCATGCTGTATTCTATGCCGTTTCTTCTAGAGTCCGCAGGAACCAGTCTGACATCTGCCACTGGTGGCTGATATCACTAATCCTCACCTTTCCATTTTCGGGTTTCGACTCCACTGGAGAATCTCTGCAGCCTGTTCACTGAATGACTCACTCTCTCATGAGAGTAAACCCTGACTTCCTATCCCTCAGATCCCCCCTGATTTTATTATTTCTCTTAAATAACAGAAAATCCTCCTTAGAAAACATTTTCTAAGCATTCTCATTAATAATCATTTATAGAGATTTAGAATGAAATAGGAGATAAAAATTACCCCCCAAAAAGTGTAATCTGTGTTTATCCAAGTGACCCATAAATTATGGTGTTTTTCTTAAGTCTCTGGCTTCAAACTCTAGGATCTTGGTCACTCTTGAGAGCCTTCATAACAAGCAACTTGATGTGGACTTCAAGCCCCTCTCAGATCTGGTCACAACCTATCTTTCTATCCTTCCCCATTGCCTTATGGCTATCCCTGCATGTCAGCCAAACCAAGTAGCATTTGTTGTCAGAATATATCACACAAACCTGCTTATGCTGCTCTCTCTGCCCAGAACATTCTTCATGTCTCCATTTCTCAAATCCTATTTGACTGTTAAGGCCCATTTCAAAGCCAGTTATTCCCTAAAACCTTTCTTGTGGTAGCAAGAAGTGCTTCTGGTCAAGCATCTCCAGTCCTTCTAGACTAGAAGTGGAAATCGGAATGATTAGAAGTTGAGAAATCAGGTTTTTCCCTGTCTCTACCTCTGTAACTATGGAAAAGTGATGTCTTTTGGGGCTCAGCTTCCTCATTTCTCCACTATCCCACTCAAGAAAAAATGAGTTCTCTCCCTTCTTTTAGACCTCAGTAACTCTTTGTCCTCTCTGTTGTCACCTATATTCTGGCTGCATTGTAATTCTTTGTTTTTTTATATTTATACCTGTGGTAGATCATAAGCTTTGTGGAGAGTGACTTTGGCCATTAAGCAATGGCATTTAGCACCCTGCCTAAATCTGATGTATGGTAGCTGCCCACTAATAGGCGTTGAATGCCTACTCACTTATTTATTCTTGGACTCCCTGCAGAGCCTATTTAAAGCATTGAGACTGAGTACTCAGTGAAATTGTTGATTTGACAACCTTCTCCTATTGCTTTCTGCCTCCTTTCTTTGGGCTGATATTCCTGAGAACTTGAGATTTATTTGGATTCCTCTCCCATATTCATAGAAGAAGCTGCATTCTAGCGTCTTTTTCAGAAAGCACAGTTTAAGGTAAAAGTGAAAGTCCGTATTCTTAAGAGGATCAATTTGAGTGAGCAAAAAATAATAAGATTATTATCTCAAAAAGAACATCTCATAGTAAATAATTTGGGGCCCAGCTTAAGACATTTTTGGCAAAAATAGTTACTCTACTGACCCAGAAAATTCATTTATTTGGAATATTGTAGGAAAAAAAAGAAATTATTTCCAACCCTTGCCTTTTAGAGATTCAGACTGAAAAATTTATATCTTGGATTTGCATCAAAACAATGCAGGGGTGGGTTTAGTGGGTGACAAGATAGAGTGGCCATGGGTTGGTAATAGCTGAATCTGCAGAATGGGTACACAAAGCTTACTTATTCTATTCTGTTACTTTTGTCTTTATTTAAAATTTTTCTGGTAGTGATTTAGAATTATAGCCACATCGCATAGGCTTTGGAATCAAGCAGGCCTGGTTAAGACTGGCTCTATTACTTCTTAGCTGTGTAAACTTGGACAGGTGGCTTAACTTCTCTGAATTTGCTTGACACTCTCCTACCTCCCCCCTCCATGAAACAGAGATACTGCTTTTCAGGGTTCTTAGGAGGATTCAAATATACACATACATACATTACATGTATGCATATACATAACAGCAATGGCTACATTCTGGCCTAACCAGTCCATGGAAAGAAACCAAATCCGTCATATTTAAAGAAAAGACAAACCTTAATTCTGTTTCCCCACTTGCTGATGAACAGGAAGGCCTTTCTTCTCCATGGGGTCCATCTCAACATTACCAAGAGCCTCTAGGGGTGTATGCCAATATCTCCTAATGTCCTTCAAGCCTGACCAACTAGTGAGTCCCAGGGCAGGAGACTTCAGCTCCTGAGAGACTTGGGGGAAAGGACGCTGGTTTCAGCACTCACATCTCTGCAGGCATTTTGTTTGTGACCCATACTCCCCACACGCCCTCCATGCTCACCTCTTTGGAGCTCTGTGCCTGATCACCTTAGGGATCTTACTCCCTGGCTGGCAGAGAGAGGATTCTCCTTTCCTGTCTCAGTACTTCAGAGCGAGGTCCTACGATGGTGTTGGGGGGCGGGCTACTTGCGATGGGATTGTTAAAATTACCCTCTCTATGTCAAGGTGCATACAGAGACAAGCCAGCGGGCTGGGAGGGACAGTGGCCAGGAGCGGTCTCCCACTGCCTCCAGTACCATCGCTCCGTCAGTAGGGAGGCCCGGTGGTCTGTTTTGCCTGACTTCCTCAGCTTCTTCCTCACTCGTGGCAGTTTCTCTCCAGGGCCCAGTTGCCTTTCCTTTCAGTCTGTTTTCTTTTCCTTAATCACTTGCTCCCACCATGGAATCTGAAGAGCAACCAAAGTGCCAAATTGGGCATGTACCTAGGTACCTGTGGGTGTTCCCAAATACTCTGAGAATTAAGGAGCTTTGTGAAGATTCTGACAACGAAACTGATTCTCCTCTTTACCTACTTCAGTCTCAGATCTGACCCCACCGAGACACTTTATGATGTATGCAAAGTACCTGGTTCATAGTAAACACTCAGAAAGCAGCTGTGACTGTCACCCAGAATCAGATTTATCAGCAGTGTGAAGCTCAGAAGATACCTTGTTATGAGCATTATGTAATATGTAGAATTGTCAAATCACTATCTTGTCTACCTGAAACTAATATGACATTGTATGTCAACCATACGTCAATTAAAAAAAAGACGACAATACCTTGTTGCAATCAGAGGATATGAAGATAAATTTCTGTTTTTACCTTGGCTGTTAAAAAAAAAAATACGTCTTTGAGGTCTCCATGTTATTACATGTTCTTGTCCAAGATATACTATAACTAGGAGGAGATGATTTATGAGACAAAGGACAGATTCAATTTTGAAATATCTCAGAAGATTTACTGGCCATTGTCTGTCCTGTTCTCTCTGACGCTGTGTGGTGCAGCTTTAATAACCTTGGAGAATAAATAACATTGCCAGTTGCAAAATTGAGACATGTAGAAGTTGGCTGATAACCGTACTATAAATGGACCTTAGGGTGGGTGTGTCCTATAGATCCAAGGGTGTGGTGTCCTTTTAGTTACAAAAAAACAAAAACAAAACAAAAAAACAAAAACTTGTAAGGAAATTTAGTTTTGTTTAGGTTACAGTAGTTGTGATCTTTTGGCATTCGATTTTACATTTTTTGCCTTTTTAGAACATTGAGACCAACACTGAGTCGTGGGCTTTCTTTTTTTTTTTTCCTTCTTTTTAGTTAGGATGAAATAAGTCTATATAGACTCTTTTCAGGGTTTTTCTCATTAATTTATTTGAGTAGCACCGATCATCTAAAATAGATCTAATAGTAAAAATTACATTGGTAACACAAATGTTGTTTAGTGGAAAGGTCTCTGCTCATAAAATGTATATAGAGAGAAACATTTTATCTAAAAGAGCAAAAATAAAATAACCCTGGGAGATTATCTAGGCCTGTTCATTACCCTTACTAATAAATATTAGTAATACTAATATCATTCTTCATATTTTCTATCTAAATATTGAGAGAATCCTGGAGTGTGTGAGTGCATGTCTGCATGCGTGGCCTGCGTTTGCTGACCCAGCCCATGTGAGAATATGTCTCACTTTGTTCCATGAGTACCTGGTCACCCCACCCTACATTAGACGCTTACTGTGAGAAGCAAATGGGCTGGACCATGGATTTTCATGTAAATGTTATGCAGGTTGCTATTTGAATGACTTGCACAGGAAGAACATTCTTCCTGCTCTGTGCTGTCGACATGTGTTAGACTCATTGACTACAGCCAGTCTTCTACATGTAAGTAAATCTGTCATCTGAACTTTCTTTTTCTTGCTTTTTGTCAGTTTCTAAACTTGCCTTGGTTTTAAAATATATCCAGCAGTTTATCTTTTACATGATCTGCCAAGTATTTATAGCTATTTTGTGGGGGTTAGGCTTTCCTGTGGGTCTGGGATGCCGGTTTGAAAAGTGGTGACTTTTGAAGGTGGAAAAAGAAAAAGAGCACAATTTTAGAAAATTTTTGCTGAGTTGTGTCTCATCCCCACTCAATATGCACAGACACCCTGAGGACTTATATTGCCAATTTCATTAACTAGAACTCTAAATTTGAAAAAAACAAAACAAAACAAAACTTTTTTCTAGTTACTCTTGTAAAAAGGGAAAAAATGCTGTTAGATCAACTTTATGAAAATCTTGGCTGAGACATGTTTGTTGTCTATTGGGATGGTTTCTGATCAGTGAGACTAATGAATTGGAAATAATATCTAATTGCTTAGCTTGCAACTGCTCCTGAACAATGTAGTGATTAAAATGTTTTACATAGTAAGGTATTAAAACAGAAGAAGGGCTTACATGGAGCATTACAGCAAATGAGACTCATTTGTAATATAATGGAGGCAAAGTGTATTTTTAGTTTAAATAATAGACATTTTTTAAAGTTTATAAAAATGACGTTTTTCTCATATTGGAAGCCAGATTAATTAAATAGAAAATTACTGCATTCTCTTTCATATCCCTCAAATTCAGGTACAGGTAGCCACAACCATAATAGGTTTAAGAAGCCTTTTTTTCTGACAAAATTGACCTTTGAGTTAGTGCAATATAACCAATTCTCCTTCGCTTCCTCCTGCTAGAATACATATAAGAATAAGTGTTATTTCAAACCATATATAATCAAATTTTTATATGTTATGGGGTTTTAAGTGGGTCTGATTTTTAAATTATTATTAAGGGATGAATCCTTGTTGAATTTTATGAACTATGATACCCAATGAAACTGAAGTTTGCTTAATATTTTACTATTTTTATAGCTTCATTTCTTACTTATATATTGGAATGTAGGTAGATAAGCATGTAACAATTACTAATACAATCTATTAAATACTTTAATGATGGGGTTATCATCATTTACCTGTAGGGTATAAGGTACAATTTCTCTTCAAAATGTAATTCACAGGCACCTGGGTGGCTCAGTCAGTTAAGTGTCTGATTTCAGCTCAGGTCATGATCTCAGTTCTGCTGGTGGGATTGAGCCTCGCATTGGGCTCTGGGCTGACATTGCAGAGCCTAATTGGGATTCTCTCTCCTCTCCCTCTCTCTCTGCCACTCCCCTGCACACGCTCTTGTTCGTTTTCTGTTTCTCTCTCAAAAACAAATAGACATTTAAAAAATGTAATTCGAATATTACCCCACTCTGTTTTGTGCATGTTACTTTCCTCGGTGGAATGCTGCCTATAATTTATGATTTGTTTTAGATATTTGTCTTCCTGACTGGCTTCCAAAGTCCTGTGTGACAAGGACTGTAGTTTTATGTGTCTCCCACCTCTGTCACTGTTCCTGGGACAAAGTGGGCCTTTGATGAAAAGTAGTTGAATTCTATCAAGCTGGAGTCATGAGAGGCTTCAGGCACACATGGTCTGACTCAAAGGCATTTAAAGCAGAGACAAAATGAAATAGAGAAGATTGCCCAACATTGCTATATAAGAGGATTAGGTATAAACTCTTGATCTGCAAGTCTGTGGATATTTCTAAACGTTTGAGGTGAACATTGTAAACATTTATGTTTAATCATCTACCTGTTTAAAACCGTAATTGACAAGTCTGTGCCTCACCAACAGCCTGGGTTAGGGCATCTCATCCGAACTGGGTTTGGAGGCTTACACCACTATTCTGAATACTCATGGGAAATTACTTTATTCACTGGCTTTACTTTCTGTACCTGAAATAAGTAAATATTTTCTTGCTAAAACTCACTTCATAAGGTTGTTGGGAGAATTAGATGATATATAAAAAGGGCTTCTGTAAATTTTGAATGCTGTAATTGTATTGCATAACTACATATTCAGCAAACTCATACTAAACCCTTACCCTTCTGTGACGGTAGTCCATATTATCTGGGGTAGATTCTAAATACTGGGTATGATATACAATATTCTTCCATTGAAACCTGTTGAGTTGTGGCTGTTAATAAATTCTCTGCCTGATTAGAGAATGTGTAAATGTCTTCATCAAATGGTTTCAGTTTTTAATATTTATTTCCTATGTAAACCAAATAATAATGAAAATATACTTATTAGAAAAACGTATTATTAAAGAGTAACCCACATGCCTACCACATTACTTGAGAGTATGTGAACTAATCAACCCTAATGTCCTAAAGTTTCCCCCAAATTAGGAAATCCTGACTGAGATTAAGAAGTTCAAATAAGAATTTCAGACATTTGCCCTGGCAGGCTGGGACCACAGTTTTGTTAAGCTCTTTTTAGTACCAAGTAATAGGTGCTGACGTAAACGTAATCCCTCCGATCTTTGAGAATGGGATTAAGTTTAAAATGTATGATTTTCTAACTAGAAATTAGAAAGCCATTTTTAAATCACCAGGTCAAATGTTTTAGGTTGAATAACATTTCCAAAAATAGAAATATTGTGTTATGCCCACAGAGAATGTTCTGTTTAAAGACAACTTGACTTAAGTTCATGAAATACACTCTATCTGCCCTTTAAGTTTAGAATTTGTTTTGCCCAAGAATTTATCAGGTAGTCTTTAAATATTAGACCTCTAAGTATATTTAAAATTGGATTTTTTTTTTTTTGCAAGTGCAGCATTGAGGAAATATGTACATCAACCTGCCCTATATGATCCCATTTCCATATCCTCTCTAAAAGAGGAAAGTAAATATGAGTTCGTTTAAAACTCTATGAAAATGATTGCTTAAAACAACCTCTCTAGAATGGCAAATGTCAAACTGTTGAATTTGTTTTTTCTCCTTTTTTTTTTTTGTTTAGGAGAATGGTGTTGAACGCTTGTATCCTGAGAGCGCGTCCAGGTTTGCCTGTTTGTATGTGTGAATTCAAATGTGTATGTCGTTAATTTTTAAGGAATACTTTGCACTTGACACTCCAAAATATTTTCTCTACTTGTTTGACAGGGAATATTCTGCATTATCATCTCCTAGACACGCTTCATCCATGGAGAGTACTGTGACTTCAAGTGGTGAGTGAACTTGGAAAAGATATAAAAATAGTGTTAGTTTTATAACTATAAGCTTGATTTCTGTAACCTGCTGAGGTGAGTGCAAATGAAAAGAACATAGGCAAAGAATTTCTTTTTGCATAGTGTTCATGCTGTGAGTTTCTTCCTGTTGATAGATTCTGGGTCAGAAGTTTTGAATATGGCTTCTGGTGACCTTGTCTGTAAATCACTCCGTGAGCAAGAGGAGGATACAAGATCAGCTTCTGCTGTGACGAAGATCACAGGTGAGCTATTGGAATTGAAGTTTTCAAATATAGTTTCCATTTTAAAACAGTAAGCAAACCTGTAAGCCACTGGAGTAACTATCCTCATAGTTCAGTAATAGCTTATTAAAAAAAAAAAGATATAGTCTGGGGAAAAGAAGTCCAAGAGGTGCCATTTTCCCCCCAATTCTGTAGCTAGAGCAAAAAATAGAATATATTTTAATAGGGCTTAAATATTTCCTAATGGCAAAGATTGACTGGATACAACTGGGTCTCCATTGTGGCACAGATGTAGACTCACCTGCTTAGGAAATTCTCTGAATCCCAACTAGAGTCTATTTGGTTAAAAGGAGGGGCCAATTTGTGATGGTCCAGTCGGGAGGCAAAAGAACTATATAATATGTTAGATCGTTTTCTGCTACTTGAGTCTGAAAACAAAATAGTGATTCTCAAGCATTCCTAGTAAACCATCACTGTAGTTACCACTCATGGGAAGCCTTTAGGCTCCTGTTCACACCAAAACACATCGGTCAAAGAAAATTCATTCTATTGTTTGAACTGGACAGTTAAGTTGAGATATAGATGCTAAACTAAAGGAGCTGTAAAATTGTAGAAATGGAATCTATTCCTTATTTAAACTGAAGAATATCTTCAGATATCTCAGACCGAATAAGAGAAATTTTATTTATTTTAATTTTTTATTTAAAAACATTTTTTAGTATTTATTTTTGAGAGAGACAGAGACAGAGCATGAGCAGGAGAGAGACAGAGAGAGATTGAGACACAGAATCGGAAGCAGACTCCAGGCTCTGAACTGTCAACACAGAGCATGATGTGGGGCTCGAACCCAGAACTGTGAGATCATGACCTGAGCCAAAGTTGGACACCCAACCTACTGAGGCACCCAGGCACCCCTCCCCATCCCATCCGCAGAATGAGAGAAATTTTCATTAGAGCTAAACCAGGGTACCATTTTCACTAGTGTAGACAAAGATGCAAAAATTTTATTATAGTCTGTTGGGTAGGCTATGGGGAAAAAAGGGAATCTCCTACATTTCTGTAGGGAATGTAAATCATTGTAATTAATATAGAGGGGAATTTGCTGGTATCAAAATGTTAAATGCACATCTCCTGTGATAAACCAGTTTGGTTTCTGGGAATTTATCCTATAGATCTAAGTACACACATGACTTGTAAAAGTTTCTTTACTGCAGTGGTGTCTATAATAACAAAATATTGAAAACAAGTTAATTATCAAAAGAAGTCTAGTTAATATATATTGGCATCTCCATGTAATGGAATACTAATATACATCCATAAACACATATAAGGAAACTTTCTTAGAAGGATGTCAAAGAACTATTGTCTCTTAAAAAAAAAAACAAATACAAAACATTATGTATTGCATGTAAATTTTTGTGGGGAAAAAGGAGGAGAAGAAGTTTTTATGTATGCATAGACAAAAATTAAAGAACATTGTCTATAGGGATGGAAAGTAGGTTTCTGGCAGGCATGGATGGGAGGGAAAATTTTCACCATAGAATACTGATACTTTTAAATTTATGGACCATACGAATCTATTCTCTGTCTTAAAAGTTAATGAAAACATGGGAAGGCTGGGTGGCTCAGTCCATTGAGTCTCTGACTTTGGCTCAGGTCATGATCTCAAAGGTCATGAGATTGAGCCCCACTTTGGGCTTGCTACTCCCACTGAGTAGCCTGCTTCAGATCTTCTGTCCCCACCGCCCCCCCTCCGTCCTTGCCCTCTTGTATTCTCTCTCTCAAAACTAAAATAAGGATGAGCACTGGGTGTTATATATAGGAGATGAATCACTGTATTCTCCTGAAATCATTATTGCACTATATACTACTTGAATGTAAATAAATAATCATTAAAAAAAATTTTTTTAAGTAATAAAAATAAATAAAAGTTAACAGAAACTTGAAACTTCATTGGGGAAAGATTTTTTTTTCACTTTGTTCTTATTTCTATACAATTTTTAAAAATATAATACATTTTTTATTCCTTTTTTTAAAAAAGAAACACAACCGGGGCGCCTGGGTGGCTTAGTCGGTTAAGCGTCCGACTTTCGCTTAGGTCATGATCTCACGGTTTGTGGGTTTGAGCCCCGCGTCGGGCTCTGTGCTGACTGCCAGCTCGGAGCCTGGAGCCTATTTCAGAGTCTGTATCTCCCTCTCTCTGACCCTCCCCTGCTCACCCTGTCTCTCTCTCTCTCTCCTAGAAATAAATAAAAAATAAAAGAAAAAAAATAAAAGAAACACAACCTGTTTATAGCTGCTGACCTTTGTGCCTGCCTTGAATTAAATTCAAGACAATGGATCATATAAAGAGGAAAATCATTATCAAGAACATTTCAGTACAAATAAAGTACAAAAAAGGGAAATTACAAAAAGAAATGGCATAAGTTAATACTGCCTTCATTTCTTAGTTTGATGACTTTCTTTTTTAGAAAGATACTATATTTTGGAAGAATATCATACTTGGTTATCAACCTTACATATGTAATTTTTAAAAACCTGTTTGTCAAGCTATAAGAAAGCTAGTAAGTGACTGATTATTCATCCTTCCTTCATGCAGTTTCTATAAGTAGACTAGTAATGTGTTTGATTAAAAGGAGCAGCATCCTTAGAAAAGATTTTAAAAACTTATTTGAAGGTCATTTATACAGATATTAATTTCTATTAAGAAGTCTTATAGGGCTATTGTGGAGAGTGCTGCTATGAACATTGGGGTACATGTGCTCCTATGCATCAGCATTTCTGTATCCCTTGGGTAAATTCCTAGCAGTGCTATTGCTGGGTCATAGGGGAGTTCTAGTGTTAGTTTCCTGAGGAACCTCCACACTGTTTTCCAGATGGGCTGTACCAGTTTACATTCCCACCAACAGTGTAGGAGGGTGCCCGTTTCTCCACATGCTCGCCAGCATCTAGAGTTCTCTGATTTGCTCATTTTAGCCACTCTGACTGGTGTGAGGTGGTATCTCAGTGTGGTTTTGATTTGTATTTCCCTGATGAGGAGGGATGCTGAACATCGTTTCATGTGTCTGTTGGCCATCTGGATGTCCTCTTTGGAGAAGTGTCTGTTCATATCTTCTGCCCATTGAAATCTGGCCATGTGTAGCAACATGGATGGACCTTGAGGGTGTTATGCTGAGCGAAATAAGTCAGGCAGAGAAGGACAAATATCATATGTTTGCACGTATAGGAGGATTAGGAGGAACTTGACGGAGGAACAAGGGGGAGAAGAAGGGGGGAAATGGTGGGGGAAAGGGAGAGAGGCAAACCATGAGAGACTCTTGAATGCTGACAAAAACTGAGGACTGATGGATGTGCGGGGAGGGGGGGATGGGCATGGAGGAGGGCACTTGTGGGGATGAGCACTGGGTGTTATGTGGAAACTAATTTGACAATAAACTATTAAAAACAAAAAAACAAAAAACAAAAAAAAGTCTTATAGGGCTAGCTTCCTTGGGAGTCTTAGCTGCTCTAGTCCTGACCTTGAATCAATGGACGCTTTTAAAGCTTTTTAGTATATAATTTGTCTCACGTGTTAAGATCTTCACCACTTACTAGTCTGCTCCTATTGCCACCCTCACTATTTCTTCCTCTTTTACTACACTCGGACAACTCTTCAGTGTGTTCCCTTTCTCACACAGGCAAAAGTCCAGCTCCTGACAATATTGCAATTCAAGGCTCTGTGAGTGCGGACAAAACCACATTAAATCTGGTAAGGAAATATACATGCGTTAACAATAAAAGTAATGATATAGTATGATGGTGGTGCTGTCCATTTAATTTGTAAGATGGTCTTAAAAGCACTGATTTTATCCTTTCAAAATATTAAGTGAATAGAATTTAATCACACCAATGTTTTATTGATGAAGACGTGGTGCCCAAGAGTCCTTGTCCAAGGTCACACAATAGAATTTGGGCTAGGATGTCCTTACTCCACATTGTTTTTTCATTCATTCACTCATTTCTTCATCCAAGGTCTACTGGAAACAAGCTAAATATCTATCAATGGAGGGCTTTTAAGTAAACAAATGAGTTAATAAAGTTAAATAAGACAGTAATATTTATCTTAAAGATATGTTCTAATTAAGAGAACATGTTTTAATTAAGGGAAGAAACCTACAGTTACTCACTAATATATAATTATGTAGTGTGGTTAGTGATATATAAGAAAAATATTTGGGGGAGGAAGCCAGACAGTGTCATGGAGGAAGTACTTTGTGAATGGTATTGAATGCTATCCAGGGACCTGGAAAACTGCTATACAACATTATTTAAATGTTTACAGAAAAAAAGCTAAGTTCCTTTCCTTAAAGAGAAGGTTCACTGCCACCGGTATGAATTGATAATTATCAGAGAGTAACTTGTAGACTATGGATCCAATTCCATGTTTCCTCAAGGGTCTTATATATGTATTAATCCCTCTCTGTATTGTATATATACAGGTGTGTGTGTGTGTGCGTGTGCATGTGCGTGTGCTGTGTTTTCAGTATACGAACATTGTTTTAGTTGGGCCCATTTGGTTTTAATAAACAGAGACTTATGAAAGCTAACTCAAGTTGAGAGATGGTTGTGGCATAGATACATTTGAGGCAATAGGGTAGAAAAAAGCTTTATAGTATTCTAGTCTGAAGGAAGTGGAATGATTGGATATGTGATTTGGAATCATCCTTTGTGGTGTAAAGTATATATAGAGTGTAGTGTTGGCTAGCAAACATGCCAAAAGTGACTTCCCCTTATAAAATAATAGAGGAATATTTGAGTCCTCTAATCTTTCATGGTAGTCTCCTGAGAAAAAGATTTTTTTCTCATTTCAAGACAAGATAGTAATAAACTGAAAAATATGCGTTAGAAAATGTAGTAACGGCGATGGGATGCTGGTTAGGATGCCGTTAATAATTCAGGCAAGGGATGAAGATACTATCAATATGGTGTGGATGGATAAAAGGAGACTAATTTGGGAGAGATTTAAGGGACAGAATTTAGAGTAGTGGTGACTGATAACCAGGGTGGGATGGGGGGTGCATGGGAAAATGTAGATACTCAGGCTTATGGCTTAGCCTACAGGATGAATAGGATTTCATGAGAACAGGGAGGCAGTAAGAAAAGTAGAGTTTGGGGGTAAAGTAAGATTAGTTCAAGTCAAGTTTCAAGCTGATGTGACACATCAATACTTTGAAATATTACATTATATATGTGTATATATATGTGTGTGTGTGTGTATATACATCTATATGTGTGTGTATATATATGAATGGTATTGAATGCTATTCAGGAACGCATATATGTGTGTGTGTGTATACATGTATGTATGTGTATGTATGTATATATGTGTATGTATATGTATGCCTGGATACCTATATTCATCAACTCATTCCTAGAGTTTTTAGGAGTAGACACACATTTGTGAGTTATGAGCAAATAAAACCCAAGCATGTGGATAAAATTTCCCAAGGAGCACACAGAAAGAGCAGGAAGAGCACACAGAAAATAATAATGGACTCTTGATTATTCCATTATCTAAGAAAAGAAGGCAATGACTGAAGAAACTCAGACGGAGATACTGTAGCAAAGGGAGGACATCAGGAGATGAAAACCAAGGAAGGAAACATCTTCATGGAGGAGGGGAACATAGATCATTTTAGACACTGCAATGAGGTCAAGTAAGATAAAGACGGAAGATTTTCCATTGAATTTGGCAATAGAGAGTTCGCTGATAACCAGGAAGGGCGGTTTTCTGGGAGTGTTGGGTGGAGGGACGGATGGGAGCTGACAAACTGGAACTTGCACCTGTGGACAATTCTTCCCGGAAGAAGCATGGTCACAAAGGAGAGGAGGAGGATGCCACAGCTGGGAGAGATTAGGGTGCTGAGGGGGGATTCAGGAAACTGAAGAATATTTAAATGTTGACAAGAATGATCCAGTGCTTTTCCTTTATTACTGCATTTGTTACATTTTGTCAAAGTCTTTGCTTCAATTCTCTAAAACTTCCATGACATGGTATCAGTGGGTCTGCCAAGGAAATTTGCCTTAGACTTTTTACAGAAAATTTCTGAGAATTTTGACTAATTATCATCATAAAAAGGATTTTATACCTATTGTTTTTCTATTAGATTTTCCCAGGCAGTATAGTACAACCCTGCCTATTATTAGGGTAATTCTTGTTGTATAGACATGTTTGTAGGATAGTTGGTCAGTGACCTTAAAATGTATTTATACGGAGTAAAAGCCTTACGTGACACAATCCTAGTTGCTATTTTTGCCACCAGTTCCCCAACAGCCCTTCTGGAAAGCTACATGTGATAGTCCCAGATGACCCCCACCTCTTCATCCATCCAGTCCTACCTCTCCATCAAGCCCCAGCATGTTTCTCGTCTGCAGAGACTTTTCATGCTTCTCTGCCATGCTGTGTCCCACCTATCTTTGTAGAGAACTTATTTATTCACATCTCATTTATTTGGCAATCAGTCCTAGTTTGCCTTGCGGTAGCTTGAATCACTATTCATATATTTCTCTTTTGTACCTCAACGAGATTGGAAAACCCCTTAGAGCTAGTCCTGTTTTCTTCCTAACCCCTAAGTCAGGTATTTAAATACCACAGTGTTTTTGATAGAGCAGGGTTGGGACAAGACAGGAAGTTGGGAAATGATTGGTTATGAAGGATTTCCACTCTATGTACAGCAATAAAATCTCTTTATGATTTTAGGAAGCTAAAGAGGAACCACAAACAATAGATGAGCATAGAAAAGAATGTGCTGCAGGAGGTAAGGAATGTTCTCTCCCAGCCCCCTGTGTGAACTTTTGTTCCTTGCTTGTATTTTAATGGGTGAAATCTTTGAGGAAAGATGTGCCTATAATTCTGCATCTCCAGATAAAATCAGCCAATAAAACTGATTCTTGCTTCAATTTCTATCATGTTTGTAAAGCCCCATTTATGTTACATTAACTATTAAGCCCCAAAGGACTTGTAATAACTTCTACACTATTGTGAACAAAGAACCATACCAATGTTGGTAGTAAATTCTAAGCTCTACTTTGAGATCTTTTTTTATTATCCCATCCAAAAGTAAATAAGACTAAGTATTTAAAGAATACGTGCTACGGGCGCCTGGGTGGCTTAGTCGGTTAAGCGTCCGACTTTCACTTAGGTCATGATCTCATGGTTCGTGGGTTCGAGCCCCGGGTCGGGCTCTGTGCTGACTGCCAGCTCAGGGCCTGGAGCCTGTTTCAGAGTCTGTGACTCCTTCTCTCTCTGACCCTCTCCTGCTCACGCTGTCTCTCTCTCTCTCTCTTTCTCTCTCTCTCTATCCTAGAAATTAAAAAAAAAAACCATTAAAGAATACATGCTAATATGCTTCCCTTCCCATTTCACCTCCATTCGGATAGATTTGAGGCTTTGAAGTCACACAGACTTTTTGCTGGGTCATTCTCTGACTAGCTGATTTGGAAGGATATTTAACCTGTCAATTTCTGCATCTGCAAAACGGAAATGATGAGTAAAACAAACAAAAGAAACAGTCATCTTTATTGAGAATGTATTGCATGCTTAGTACGGGACTAAATTATTCATGTGCATAGTTTTATTTAGTTCCCCCCAATATGTACTCAAGTGAGATAGGTAAATTATAATTCAGTTTCCTAGCCTGTAGACTTTGGATGATACAGTACCTACCACAGGTTTGCTCTGAGGATTGAATAAATTAGGTATAAAGCAGGTGGAAAATGCTTGGCAAAGTTCTCATAGAAACTACTATAGAAAAGTAGGGGCACCTATTTTTGGTTGGTTAAGCATCCAATATTTTTAAAAGTTTTTTTCAATGTTTTATATTTTTTGAGAGAGAAGGCAGAGTACAAGCACTGGATGGGGCAAAGAAAGAGAGACACAGAACCTGAAGCAGGCTCCAGGCTCTGAGCTATCAGCACAGAGCCCAATGCAGGGGACTCAAACCCACGAACTGTGAGATCACAACCTGAGCCCGTCAGACACTTAACCAACTGAGCCACCCATGCATCCCATGCATCTAACTCTTGATCTCAGCTTAGGTCTTGATCTCAGGGTCATGAGTTCAAGCCTTGTACTGGGCTCTGTGCTGGGCATGCCTAAAGTCTACTTAAAAAAAGGAAAGAAAAGAAAAGTAATATCATCCTTACTTTATAGATGTTTTGATGACGTTGTGACTTGTTCCAGGTCACAGAGCTATAAAGGTCAAAGCTGGGACTTAACCCAGCTTTTTTTTCCACCTCTATACTCTTCATAACTAATATATGCTCCTTGGGAATTTGTCATGAAGACTATCATTATATGTAAACAGCTTTGTTCTGGGACTGACGTATAGTAAACTTGTGACGAATGGTTGATACCATGTTTATTGTTGCTGTGATTATTACCATTATGATGATGATGCTATTGTACTACTACTACTACTACTACTACTACTACTACTACTACTACTCTACTACTACCACTACTATTACTTCAATGACTACTGCTGCTGTTAAAGCCTTGATCTAAAGAAGGACCAAAGTACCAGAGGAAGGTATGCATTTAGCCATGGGATCAAGTCAAATAAACATTCGAATGCAAAGAGAGCACTTGGACTCCTCAGGTTTCAGACTATTCACATTGTGACGAGTGAGCCAATGATTTTAATGTCGTGATCCCAATAGCATAATGTAACGTTATCTTATATTTATAAATTGCGTTGTTAGCTGGCTGTTTTTTCAGACATACTTCAATGAAATGCCTACAGTGGAGAGGGACATTTTGATTGTGCCTTCAACCAAGCCTTTATAACCCAATAATATTTTATTGTCTTTTAATAGATGCTGCTGCTTCCTCTCTCCCTGTAACCACTGTGAAATCGGTTAACTTTAAACAAAGTGACAAGTAAGTGTTTCATATTGCATGCTCACATTTTTCGCTTTTCTGTTGAATTATGTTTGAATATTTTTTTTCTTATCCTACAGCACTTCTGCTAATGAGAAGGAGGTAGAGGTGAGTTTTTTCCCTTTAAGTTAAAAAAATGTTTATGACTCCCTTGTCTATAATCACTTCTAACTTTTACACAAGCTATCATACATTTGGTGTCTGGCTAGCTTGGCAGTGACCAAGTGTAGGCCAACGTAGGCCAGCATTATGTTGCTGGGAGAAGAAAGTAATGGCTCCGCACAGTCCAGTACTAAACTGTGAAATATTTCACTACATCCAGTTTTCTCCCCTCACCTTCCCATTATTTTGACAACAGGCTGAATTTCTCAGATTATCCTTGGGATTTAAGTGTGACTGGTTCACCTTGGAGAAAAGAGTGAAGCTTGAAGAAAGATCACGAGACTTGGCAGAGGAAAATTTGAAGAAAGAAATCACTAACTGTTTAAAGCTGTTAGAGGTGAGAATCCTAACACGTGGGGACTAAACATTTGGTCATATTGTTAATACTGTTTTCAAAATTACATAGGAGTTTACTTTATGACTAAAACCAACACCAGGTACCAAGCCCTGCCCGACTCAAGTGTGAATTATAGGAAGTGAGAATTCAGGATCAGGCTAACATAAAGAATTGCTAATAGGATAGTGTAAGCAATAACAGAAATGCCTTTTAAAATCATTGTGGGTCACCAGCCTTCTCTCTAAATGTTCACATAGGTTTCAGGCAGAACAGTCATCATGCAGGAAACAGAGCAATAGGAGATACAATTTTAAGCTTCAAAGAAGAGAATCAAAAGTCTATTTCCATTTAATTAACTGAGAAAAGAATGGTGACTGATTTAAGTCTTGTCAGATGACGGGCGAGCCCTCTGTAGGTAGATAGGTAAAACTCCCAGTTTTCCATTTTGTGAAATCACCATAAATAGAGAGATAGGTTGGAAAATTAAAAGGGTTATTTTTGAAAAAATAAAAATAAGAATTGAGAAACCATATTCTGTTTATTGTATTAAAAAACACATAACATCAAAGTTGCCATATCAACCATTTTAAGTGCACAGTTCAGTGGTGTTACACGTGTCACACTGTCGTAACACAGATCTCCAGAACTCTTCCCTCTGGCACGCTGAAACTCTGTACCCATTAAACAACCCCACTTTCCTCCTCCTCTCAGCCTCTGGCAGCCACCATTTTAGTTTCTGTTTGTATGAATTTGACTACCTAAGATACCTCGTGTAAGCAAAATCATGCAGTGTGTGTTCTTCTTGTAACTGACTTCTTCCACTTAGTGTAATGTTTTCAAACTTTATCCGTGTTTAGCTTGTGACAGGATTTCCTTCCTTTTTAAGGGTGAATAAAATATTGCATTCTATGTATATCCTGCATTTTGTTTGTCCGTTCATTTATTGATAGGCATTTGAGTTGCTTCCATCTTGGCTATTGTGAATATTGCTGCTATGAACATGGGTGTGCAAATATCTGAGACCCTGCTCTCGATTCTTTTAGAATTGTACCCACAGTGGGAATAGGGGTTCCATTTTTAAGTTTTTGAGGAACCATCATGTTGTTTTGCTTAGTGGTCGCACCATTTTATAATCCTACTAATAGCGCATCAGGGTTCCAGTTTGTCCACATGAGGGGCAACATGGTATTTTCTGCTTTTTTGATAGAAGTCATACTCATGGGTGCAAGGTAGTATCTCATTGTGGTTTGCTTTGCATTTCTCTATTTGTATTATTGAGCATCTTTCCATACATCTGTTTGTTGACCATTTGTATACCATCTCTGGAAAAATGTATATTCAAGTCCTTTGGCAATATTGTAATAAAATATGTTTTTTTCCCTATTCCATAGGTTGACTTTTTATTTCCTATTCCACAGGTTGCCTGATTATACACAAAAGTGTTTACTTAATATAGTGGTATTTGTCTATTTTTGCTTTTGTTGCCTGTGCTTTTGGTGTCATAGTCTAGAAATCATTGCCAAATCCAATGTCATGAAGATTCTCCCCTATGTTTTCTTTGAAGTTACACGGTTTTGGGTCTTACATTTAAATCTTCAATACATTTTTAAAGTTTATTTATTTATTTTGATTTGGAGAGAGACAGAGACAGAGAGAAGCGCCCAGATGGGGCAGAGAGAGAGGGAGAGAGAAAGAATTCCAAGCCAGCTCCACATCATCGGCACAGAGCCCAATGTGGGGCTTGAACTCACAAATCATGAGATCATGACCTGAGCCGAAGTTAGACGCTTAACCTACTGAGCCACCCAGGTGCCCCTTTAATCCATTTAATCCATTTTGAAAATGTTTCTCTATTTACTTTGAGAGAGAGAGAGAGAGAGAGAAAGGAAGGGAAGGGAGGGAGGGGAGGAGGAAGGAAGGAAGGAAGGAAAACAGACAGACGTGAGCAAGGGAGAGAGAGAATCCCAAACCCACACTGTTTGCACAGATCCTGATGCAGAGCTCGATCCCACAAACTATGAGATCATGACCTGAGCCAAAATCAAGAGGCTGATGCTTAACCAACTGAGTCACCTAGGTGTCCCTATTTAATGTTTTGAGTTGATTTTTGTATAGAGTGTAAGAGTCCAATTTCACTTTTTTTGGGTATGGATATTAAATGTGGACGTGGATATGGGTATGGATATGGACATTGTTGGTTTGCAAGATCCTCAGCTTCATAGATGTAATTTGAAACTGGTCCTCATATTCACAGTGCAGGGAAAAATTGAAGAAAAAGGCAAGGCTATCCAAGTTGGTAGGTGGCAGGTTTAATAAGCAAAGGAATTTACATATGAGCTTGTCTTTAGTGGCTGCAAATGAGTAGATCTCTGCCTCCACCCGCCAAATCTAGTAAGTCTATATAGAGGCTTTACTGGGTTGTTCAGTATACCCTCCAAATGATCTCAGCACCATATCATTATTTCAAGGCTGTGTTCTGGGGCATCTTCTGAGAGTGGCGAAGCCATATTTCAAGGACAGAAGAGGGAGTGAAGAATCTCTGACTACCTGGGTCCAGCTGATAGGTCAACTGGTGGTCATGTTTTCTTGATGACCTCCACAAAAAGATATCCAATTTTTCCACTGGGTCTTGGCACCCTTGTTATTGTCTGTCTTTATGCCAGTACCATATTGTAGCTTTGTGGTATGTTCTGAAATCAGAAAGAGTCAGTACTCCAACTCACTTCTTTTTCAAAATTGTTTTGGTTATTAGGGGTCCTTTGAGACCCCATATCAGTTTTATGATGAATTTTTATATTTATGCAAAAAAATGCCACTGGGATTTTGATAGGGATTGCATTGAATCTGTAGTTAGATTTCAGTAGAATGGACATGTTAAGAAAATCAAGTCTTCCAATCCATGAACACAGGATGCCTTTATTTTAATTTGTGTCTTCTTTAATTTCAGCAATGTTTGTAGTTTTTAGGGCACAAGTTTTTTTACCTCCTTTGTTAGATTTATTCCTAAGTATTTTATTCTTTATGATGGTATTATAAATGGAATTTTCTTCATTTTCGTTTTGGATTGTTCATCATTAGTGTATATAAATGCAATTGATCTTTCTATGTTGATTTTGTATCCTGCATCTTTGCAAATTTGTTTATTATAACAATCTTTTTGTGAAATTTTTAGGATTTTCTATATATAAAATCATGTCATCTATGAACAGAGATAAATTTGCTTCTTCCTTTCCAGTGTGGATTTTTAACGTGTTACTTGCCTAACCGCTCTGACTAGGACTTCCAGTATTACGTTGTTTAGAAGTGGTAGGGTGTGGACATCCTTGCCTTGTTCCTTATCTTAGAGGAAAACTTTGTTCCTCTCACCAGTGTGTATGATGTTAGGTGTGGGCTTCTTATATATGACCTTTACTATGTTGAAGTAGTTTTTATTCTACTTACAGTTTTTTGAATATTTTTTTATAAGGGTGTTGAATCCTATCAAATGCTTTTCTGCATCAATTTAGATGGTCATATGGGTTTTTATCCTTTAATCGGTTAATGTGGTATATCGTCACACTGGATTGATATTCATATGTTGAACCATCCTTGCTTTAAAGGAATAAATCTCACTTGGTAATGGTTTATAATACTTTTAATGGGCTGTTGAAATTGGTTTGCTAGTATTTTGTGGAGGATTTTAATATCAACATTCATAAGGGCCAGTAGTCTGTAATTTTCTTGTAATCTTTGGCTTTGATATTACAGTAATGGTGGATATCAAAGAACGAGCCTGGAAATGTTTGCTTCTCTTCAGTTTTTTGGAAGAGTTTTAGATTGTTTATTTTTTTTAAAGATTTATGTCTTTTATGAACAGTTTTATTAAACTTTCATTTCCTACAAGGGTCTGTTTGGCTTAAAACAAAACAAAAATAAAATCTCTGATGTAGGGATTAAGACATAAACAAGTTGAACACTCTTGACATGCCCCTACGTTATCTACCTATATGAAAATTTGAATAAATTTGCCATAAAGCCATAATTTGAAAAATAACCAGTGTTTCTAAATATTTTATAGCCTACTACTAAGAACTAAATAAATTCTCATATAGAAATAAATCCTTTGAATTACTAGAGATTTAAATTTTTGTTTAATAAGAAAACATAAAGATTGCACATTGTTTATTGAACCCCTAGCACCTGTCCAAGTCTAAATTAGGCTCTTTACATTCATTATAAAATTTAACACGACCACATGTGGAATAGGTATTGTTATTCCCTTTTTATAGATGAGAAATAGTAACATGTGACAAGCCATTCAAACCCCAATGTGTTTCCATCACCATCTTTCGCTCTTGGCCCTGTCTACCTAAGCGCAGTGATAGTGTTTTCCTAGATTAGCATTCTCTGAATCAGTCATATCATTTGATGCAGCATCAAACCAGAATAAGAAAATAATATGGGGCGCCTGGGTGGCTTAGTCGGTTAAGCGTCCGACTTTCGCTTAGGTCATGATCTCGCGGTTCGTGGGTTCGAGCCCCGCGTCGGGCTCTGTGCTGACTGCCAGCTCAGAGCCTGGAGCCTATTTCGGAGTCTGTATCTCCCTCTCTCTCTGACCCTCCCCTGCTCACGCTGTCTCTCTCTCTCTCTCTCCTAGAAATAAAATAAAAATATTTTTAAAAAAAAAGAAAAAAGAAAAAATAATATTGATTACAAGCGTGGGGTAAAAGCCAACACCATAAATGTGAACAAAAAATATATAAATAGTGAAAAGTGAATTAAACTTGGAGATTCATTTCAATTTAAAAACTACGCAGTGGTGGTATGAACAGAGACGTTTTTACTTATAATACCCGAATAAGCTGATGGCATATTTTATTGTGCTGAAATGTTCTGATTTTTCTTCTGAAGCTGGAAATGCCTATTTACCAGAATGAGAAAAGTACATTTTTAAAAAAAAAAAATAAGTGTACTCTAATCCCCATCATTTGTTTCACCCATACCTCTACCCACCTCCCTTCTGGTAACCATCAGTTTGTTAACAGTTTCTTTTTCTGTTTGTGTTTTCTTTTTCCTTTGCTCATTTGTCTTGTGTCTTAAATTCTACATATGAGTGAGATCATATGGTATTTGTCTTTCTGTGACTGACTTATTTCATTTAGCATTATACTCTCTAGCTCTATCCATGTTGTTGCAAGTAAGATTTCATTTTTTATGGTTGAATAATATTCCATTGAATATATATACGTATATATGTATATATACGTATATATGTATATACACGTATATACACATATATGTATATACACGTATATACATATATATGTATATATATGTATATACGTATATACGTATATATACATATATGTATATATACGTATATATACGTATATACGTATATACGTATATATACATATATATACATATATGTATATATACGTATATACGTATATATGTATATATACGTATATATATGTATATATATATACGTATATATGTATATATATGTATATACATATATATGTGTGTGTGTGTATATATATATATATATATAGCCCATCTTCTTTATCCATTCATCTATCAATGGACACTTGGGCTGCTTTATGGTTCGGCTATTGGAAATCATGCTGCAATAAGCATAGGGGTGCATGAATCCCTTTGAATTACTGTTTTTGTATTTTTGGGATAAAAACCCAGTAGTGTAATTATTAGATTGTAGGAAAGTTCTATTTTTATTTTTTGAGGAACCTCTATACTGTTTCACATAGTGGCTGTAGCAGATTGCATTCCCACCAATAGTGCATAAGGGTTCCTTTTTCTCCACATTCTTGCCAACACTTGTGGAAAAAATGGTTTTAATTCTTCTTTGTATGTTTTGTAGAATTCTCCAATAAAGCCAACCATTATTGGACTTTTCTTTGTTGGGAGATTTTTGATAACTGCTTAAATCTCCATACCAGCTAATGTCCTATTCAAAATTTCTATTTCTTCATGATTCAGTTTTGGTAAACCATATTTTGTTTGGCCAACAACTAACATCTGCTCTTCCCTTCCCAACTGAATGTGCTTCTTTAAACTACAATAGGAAACAGTGTGTCTGACGATGGCCATTACAGTTGGTTAGCAGCTCTCCAGCTGCAACTCACACATTTGTTTCTGTTTCAGAAGTGGCTGACATTTACTTAGCATCTACTTTGTGAAAAGGAATTTGCATATATTACCACTCATGGCCCAGTATTCCTGGAAAGGAATTCCTGTAGTTGTCTCCATCTGGCAGATGAAGAAAGAACAAACAGAAATGTTTACATAATATTTTTAAAATTATAATATAGTCAGTGATGCCTTATAATTTTATTGACACAACTTTTCCTGTTTTAATGATATACAAAATTTGTGGTGTTTTAGATTTGGGAAAGTCTTAGACATTTGCTCATGGAAACACAGCTAGTAAGCAGTGGCTTGTTTCCAAATCTGCTTTCCTCTTAATTGTCTCTATCCCAGTGAAATGGTTGGTCTTCCATCAGGGAAGTCATCATCTTGGATCAAGGGCACAGGTTTGAAAGAAATATTCATAAGGCAGTGAAGGCATACCCATCTAACCAGCCCAATAATGCTTTGTAATGAATTCAAGAGGCTGACAAAAACTGAGGACTGATGGATGTGGGGGGGGGGGGGGGGGGGAGGGGC
>NW_027531905.1:7177188-7209307 GCF_008692635.1 Crocuta crocuta | reverse complement strand
GGGGAGGGGGGGATGGGCATGGAGGAGGGCACTCGTGGGGATGAGCACTGAGTGTTACGTGGAAACTAATTTGACAATAAACTATTTGTAAAAAATAAACATTTAAAAAAAATGAATGCAAGAGGAAGTACGTAAGTCAGAACCATATCTAAATCTAGCATATTTCACTACTTTTCTTAAAAGTTCAAACCATGCTTCTCATATAATACACTCAACTCATTCATAAGCAAAATTTCTTTACCATGACCAATTAAGTATATCCTATTCTGTTAAGTGGAAAAGTGGTAAGGAGAAATGTGCATGAAGGAATGGCAAATTCAGGAAGCAAAGAACGAAGAGATCAAGACTAGATATAAAAAGTTTTGTGAACATTTGCATAGGTCAGCTTGATAGCCAACCAAGATATAAATATTTCAATACCATTCATTACTAGTCTTTGTTGCTTCTTTTCACTTTACATCAAGATCAGTGAGACATGACTGTCCTCTGTATTTACAACATAGTGTTAGAATCATTTGCTGAATACTTGGGTTGGATATATTTTAATACTCTGCTTTCTGTGCAGTCTTTAACACCACTTTGCGAAGATGACAACCATGCCCAGGAAATTGTTAAAAAGCTGGAGAAGAGTATAACTTTCCTTAGCCAGTGCACTGCACGAGTGGCTAGTAGAGCCGAGTTGCTTGGAGCCATTAATCAGGTAATCTGTCTTCATTTCTTTAGCTACAATGAAATTAATAAAAGGATGTATTTTCCCTGAGATTATGGATTACACTTCTAGGAAGAAGTTTTAAAAATACTTCTGTGTTGTACAAGGCATAAATATTTAAATGGAAAAAAAAAAGGAAAACAGAATATGCAAATAAAAATGTAAAAAATATACCCTCTCATAACAGTATTAGCCAGGGACAGTCATCCAAATAATCTCTTCCAAATATTAATTTCATACTTTCTCCTTTCTCCTCAAACCATCATCATGTCCTTCCTCATCTTCTCTGGCAAATAATGACTTTCCTTCCTGCCTCAGTAAGAACATTGAGTCATCCAGAAGAGAACTGCCACAAGTTCTGAACCTAGTAACATCTCAACCCTCATACTTTGCCTTCCTTCACAGGAAGGACTCTGTATGCCAGAGTCCATCCTCCTAATTTACTCAGAGTCTTGGGCTCTCTGATTCTCCCTATTTTCCTTCAAAAATCATCAATTTTCCCCGTATTGAATCATTCTCATAAGAACACAAATATGGCATCTTTAAGATGGGAAAAAACACAAACACAAACAAAATAGTCTTTGACACTTTCTTCTTTGGCTATCATCCTGTTTCTCTGCTCCCATTTACAGCAAATTTCCTCAACAGAATCGTGTCCGTGGTCTGTAATTTCTCCCCTCCCATTCTCTCTGAAATCTACTCTAATTGGCCTTAATGTATCCATTTTCCTTAACCTGCTGTATTCAGCATGGCTAAGCTCCTCCTCCTCCTCCTGGAAACAGTCTCCTCACTTGGCTTCTAGGTACCACATTCTCCTGGTTTTTTTCTCTTTGCATCACGGGTCACCCCCTTCCAGGCTCCTGTATGGGTCCCACCATTCTCCCAGGCTTCATAATATCAGTGGGGCCAGGGCTTCACCCTTGTACATGTAATGTCCATCTGCTTCAGTCCCCATACCATCCTATGTAGTCAGTTGATGACTCCCCAATTCACATGCTTATCTTAAGCCATTGCTATGAGGTCCAGACTAGAACACATGACTACAGATGCAGCATTTCCACTTGGATGTTTGACAGTTCAAACAACATATATAAAAATAAACTGCTCATGGTCTCTCCAAAACCAGTTTTGCACATAATCTCCTTATCTCAGTCAAGGGTAACTTCCCTCCAAGATTATCGGATGAAAATGCTTGGGAGTAATTCTCAACACCTCTCTCTCACACTCTACCTCTAATCCTACAGAAAATGCTATTTAACATCAGAATGTATCCAGAATTCAACCACATAGTTCTTTCTCCACTGCTACCACCTTGATTTGAGCTACCATTCTATTNCCTCCAAGATTATCGGATGAAAATGCTTGGGAGTAATTCTCAACACCTCTCTCTCACACTCTACATCTAATCCTACAGAAAATGCTATTTAACATCAGAATGTATCCAGATTTTGAAGATTAATACGATATCTTTCTAAATAGTCTGCCTGTTTCCATTCAAACCAAATACTCCCTGAAACATAATCTGTTCTCCACAAAACATCCAGAATAATACTTTTAACACTTAAGCCATATCATGTTTCTTTTTGGTTCAAAATCCTCCAGTGGCTCCTCACACTTCTTCAGAATTAAAACCAAAATCCTTATGATGTATTAAAAATATCTACATGATTCCCCTACCCTCTTACATCTTGAAATTAATCTCCTATGATTATCTTCCCGAATTATTGGACTCCAGCCAGACTGGTCTCCTTTCTGTTCACCAAACATGGGGTTAAAAATCTAGTTTTAGAATGTGTTCAGACTTAAGTGACCATCAACTTAATACAGACTACTAATAGGAGTCTATATTTGTATAGGATGTCATATACAAATTTTAATGGTAACCACAAACCAAAAACCTGTGATAGATAAACAAAAAATAGAAAGGAATCCAAGCAAAACACTAAAGAAAATCCTCAATCACCAGGCAAGAGAGCAAGAGAAGAAGAAATGAAGAAAGAACTACAAAACCCCCCCAAAACAATGCAATGGCAATGAGTACATATGTAGCAATGATTACTTTAAATGCTTTAATCAAAAGATATAGGGTGAATAAAAGAACAGTACCTGTCTATATGCTGCCTATAAGAGACTCACTTCAGAGCTCAAGACACATATAGACTGAAAGTGAAGGGGTGGAAAAAGATATTTCATGGAAATAAAAATGAAAAAATCTGGGGTAGCAATATTAGACAAAATAGAATTTTAAACAAAGTCTGTAACAAGAAACAAGGGCATAATGATAATGGGATCAGTCCAACAAGAGGATATAAAATTGTAAATATACACTCAACATAGAAGCATCTAAATACATNATTACTTTAAATGCTTTAATCAAAAGATATAGGGTGAATAAAAGAACAGTACCTGTCTATATGCTGCCTATAAGAGACTCACTTCAGAGCTCAAGACACATATAGACTGAAAGTGAAGGGGTGGAAAAAGATATTTCATGGAAATAAAAATGAAAAAATCTGGGGTAGCAATATTAGACAAAATAGAATTTTAAACAAAGTCTGTAACAAGAAACAAGGGCATAATGATAATGGGATCAGTCCAACAAGAGGATATAAAATTGTAAATATGCACTCAACATAGAAGCATCTAAATACATAAATCAAATATCAACAGACATAAAGGGAGAAATTGACAGTAATACGGTAATAGTAGGGCACTTTAATACATCACTCACCTCAATGGATAGATCATCCAGTCAGAAAATCAGTAAGGAATTGATGTGGCTTTGACACATTAGACCAGACAAACTTAATGGACATACACAGAACATTCCATCCCAAACTGGCAGAATGCACATTCTTCTCAAGTGCACATGGAACATACTCTAGGTTAGATCACGTTAGGCCAAAAAACAAATCTCAATAAGTAAGATTAAAATCATATCAAGCATCTTTCCTAACCACAACAGTGTGAAACTGGAAATCAATTATAAGAAAAAAAAAACTTGAAAAGACACAGACATTTGGAAGCTAAACAACACGTTACTAACCAACCAGTGGACCAACAAAGAAATCAAAGGGGAAGCCATAAAGACAGATGAAAATGAAAATATAGTGGTTTAAAATCTTTGCTATGCAGAAAGAACAGATCTAAGAGGGAATTTTATAATGATGCAGGTCTACCTCAAGAACACCCCCCAAAAAACTTCAAACAGTCTAACCTTCTGCTTAAAGGAGGTAGAAAAAGAAGAAAGTCCTTAGTAGAAGGAAGGAAACAATAAAGATCAAACCAGAAATAAGTGAAATAGAGGCCAAAAAAATCAATGAAAACGAGCTGTTTTTTTTTTTTTTTTTGGAAAATATAAAGAAGATTGTTAAGCCTTTAGCTAGACTCATTAAGAAAAAGAGAACGCAAAATCAGGAAAGAGAAGAAATAACTGATATCACAGAATACAAAGGATTATAAGAGACTACTATAAAATATTATATATCAACAAATTTAACAACATAGGAGTAATGGATACATTTTTAGAAACATACAATTTTTGAAAACTTAGGAAGGAAGACATAGAAAATCTGAACAAGATTACTAGTAACAAATCAATAATCAAAAAACTTTAAACAAACAAAAGCTTAGGATCAGATGGTTTTGCAGGTGAATTCTTACCAGATATTTAAAGAATAGGTAGTACCTGTTTTCCTCAAATTATTCCAAAAAATAGAAAAGAAAGGTAAGCTTCCAAATTCATTCTATGAACTCTATGAATTCATTCTATGAATATTAGTATTACCTCGATACCAAAACCAAAGACACTACAAAAAAGGAAAACTACAGGTCAGTATCCCTGATGAACATGATTGCAGAAATCCTCAACAAAATGTTAGAAACCAAATCCAATAATACACTAAACGAATCATTCCCCACATTCAAGTGGGATTTGCTCCAGGTATTCAAGAATGGTTCAAAAAGTGCAAATACATCAACATGATACATTAGATTAACAAAATGAAGGTTCAAAACCATATGATCATCTAAATAGCTGCAGAAAAAGCATCTGACAAAATTCAACATTGATTCATGATAACTCTCAACAAAGTGGATTTAGAGGGAACATACTTCAAAATAATAAAGGTCATATATGAAAAACCCACAGCTACCATCATACACAGCTAGAAGATTTTTCTTCTAAGATCTGGAACAAGACCAGAATGTCCACTCTCACCACTTGAACATTGTACTGGAAGTCCTAGCCACAGCACTTAGACAAGAAAAAGAAAAGACATCTAAATTGCTAAGGAAGAAGTAAAACTCTATTTGCAGATGACATGAAACTATATATAGAAAACCCTAAAGACTCCCAAAAAAACTATTAGAACTAATTAGTAAAGTTGCAGGATACGAAACCAATATACAGAAATTGTTTGTATTTCTCTGCACTAAGAATGAAGGAGCAGAAAGAGAAATTGAGAAAACAATCCCATTACAATTGCACCAAAAATAATAATATATCTAGGAATAAATTTAACCAAGGAAGTGAAAGACCTGTACTCTGAAGACAATAAAAGAAAGAAATTGAAGATGACAGAAGTGGAAAGACAGTCCAAGCTTACGGATTGAAAAAATTAACATTGTTAAAATGTCCATACGACCCCCAAGCAATCAACAGATTCAGTGCAATTCTTATCAAAATACCACCAGCACTTTTCACAGAACTAGAATAAGTTATCCTGAAATTTATAGGGAGCCACAAAAGCAATCTTCAGAAGGAATAACAAAGCTAAAGGTATCCTACTCCCAGACTTCAAGATATACTATAAAGCTATAGTAATCAAAACAGTATAGCACTGCCCCCAAATAGACACATCAACGGAATAGGATAGAGGACCCAGAAATAAACCCTCATGTATATATGGTCAATTAATCTACAACAAAAGAGGCAAGAAGATACAAAGGGGTAAAAGTCTCCAGTTATAAAATCTCTAGTCTCAGGGATAAGAAGTACAGCATAGGGAATGTAGTCGATAAATTGCAATAACGTATGGTGACAGGTGGTAACTCCACTTACAATGGTGAATGCAGCATAATGCGTAATTGTCAAATCACTGAACTTAATACAACGTTGTGTGCCAACTATACTTCAATTTTTAAGAAAACTTCCTAAGAGTTGAACTTTTTAAGACATTATGTAACTGAAAATGTCTTTATTTTTCTACCTGATAGTCTAGCTGAGTGAAAGATTCTAGGTTAGAGATCATTTCCTTTAGAATTTTTCTTGCATTGTTTCATTTCCTTCTTAATTTCTGATGTTGCTGTGGGAGTTTGATGCCATTCTGACTCTCGAGCTTTTGTTTATGCCTTTGCTTACTTTCCAGCTTTTAGGATCTCCTTTTCCCCCTAGTGTCCTCTTTTGGAAGGAGTTTATTTTCATTTACTGTTACAGGCCCTGGATAGGGATCCAAGTTGGCAAGTTCTTGAGTTCTGGAGATTTTTTTGAATTATTTCCTTTTTCTGCAATTTGTGGAATTTTCCTATGTTTTCTTGAGTTCTTGTTCTTTGCCTGTTGGATCTCCTGAACAGGTCCTTTTCAGCTCTTTTCTACCTTTTAGTGTTTTTGCTCTATTTGGGAGGGTATTTCCTTAACCTTACCTTGAAACTTTTCTATTGAGTTATGTATTTCAGGCATATTTTTAATCCCCAACCTTTTTATTTTCAACATGTAGCTTTTTAATGCCTTGTTCTTATATCATGGATACAACACTTAATCACAACTCTGAAGATATTGCTAGCTTCCTCAAAGCTTTACTGTAGTTGATCTCCTCCAGCTTTTTCTAGTGTTGACTAGTGTTGACTTTTCCTCTTCCGTAGTTAGAGGCTGAATGCGAGCTGTGTGTATGTTGGGCAGGGAAAGTCCTCGTCTCTGAGCTTCACACAAGCTAGGGTGTTTCATTGGGATATTCTTTTTTTTTGATGAGTTACTTTATTTTTTTTACAAATAGTTTATTGTCAAGTTGGTTTCCATATAACACCCAGTGCTCATCCCCACAAGTGCCCTCCTCCATGCCCATCACCCCCCTCCCCCCTCATTGGGATATTCTTATTGGGATGTCAATAGTGTTAGGACTTCTATCTTGCTGTGTTAGATTCCTCAGAGGAAAACCTTCCAACCACCTGCTTTGAGAGCATAAGCCTGGCTTCCAGTGTTTGCAAGTTGGAAGGAGAAATCAGGCGAGGCATCTCAGTACTCAGTATATATATAGACTTTTGCTTAATCTATTCTTTTCTGTATGGTCCATTCACTATCTCCTGTTATTGCCCAATCCACAGGGTGTTTCTCTCTCTCTAAATATTCAACCATCGTGGCCTTTCAGCAAAGTGGTGAAGGGAAGTGGCTCAGCTGGTCTGAGTAAGAGAGGGGATCTATGGATCTAATCAATTTTTTATGCAGGTGTTCAACCATTTCTTCTATTTATATATCTACCTACAAGTTTAATTCCAGAGGCACCTTTAAATCCAGAGCTTGTATGGCNTACTGTATCTTCTTCTATTTGTCTTTGTGTACTCGTGTCTTTTTTTTTAAAAAAAAAAAACGCCTTTATTGTCATTTTAGGGGAGCTTAGCTATGGAGTGAAGATAAATGCATGTGCCTAATCACCATTTTTTAACTGGATACCAATAATAGTATTTTCAATGTAGATTTTTTTTTTTTTACCCCCTACTAGGAAAGCCGGGTTAGTAAAGCAGTTGAAGTGATGATTCAGCACGTAGAAAACCTCAAGAGAATGTACGCCAAAGAGCACGCTGAATTAGAAGAACTGAAACAGGTTCTTCTGCAGAATGAAAGGTCTTTTAATCCTCTTGAAGATGATGGTAATAAAAATTTAATAGTATCAGTTATGTTTTTCTAACATTCTTCTCTTTCATTCTCATACAAGTTCTTATTATGTTTTTAGTATGAAACCCTTAGGTTAAGGTGATGTTAGAAGAATAACTCATTCCTGTTATTGATATAGCCCAAATGCTATAGATATTATTTAGGAAATAGGTTGAGAGACAAGGAGGATTCTTTGGTAATGACACCAAAAATTCATTAGATTGCTGAGATGAAAGATTATATTTAATACAACTCACTGAGTTTACCCTAATGTTCTCCTACTTAGGGTATGTTAGAATTGGCTTTTACTCCACACATAAAGCACAGTAAATTAAATGAGCCACTCATCAGCAATGGTTTTATATTTCTCAAAGGAAGGAAGGACTGTGATATAGCAAGCTGGCTGATAGATTGGAAAATAGACATTTGAGATCATGGAAAATCCCTTAAAACATAAGGTTTATATAAATAAGGTTTATATAAAGTTTTACTTTAAATAGTGTGAACCTTCTGAACAGAATTATTCTAATGGTCTGTTCCCTTTTCTAGAAAAAAGTAATCATATTTGATAATCTTCTGATCTGTAGTTTTGGATTCATTTATTCAGGATACATTTATTTAGTGTGCCCTATGTGCTGCAGAAGCATTGTAACATAGAGGATTTCAGTCCATCAGTTAAGATAGTAATTGTTATGACTTACCATATGATAACCAGATATTTTTATTGCTCAGTAGTCTCAGGGTCTTATTTTCTGACTTTTGCTTTTCTTTGTAAAGAATTAAGACAGTTGGAATAAATTGCATATGTAATTCCTAAGATGTGAAAATGTGTTTTTCCTTTCAGATGACTGCCAAATTAAAAAACGCTCATCTTCTCTAAACTCCAAGGTAATTACTAATTGTCTATCAAATGTTACAGATGAGATGGTTTAATATATTATTGTAAACAACATGGCTTTAACTGTAAATTGTATGTGTTTATGTAGTTATGTATGTATGTGTGTGTGTTTATGTATGTATGCTTTTATACTTCTTACCATGCGTGTCCATCAGTTAAGTTTCTGTAAAAGCAGGAGGAAAACCAGAGAGTTTCTCTCTCGTATTAAAGCAGAGTTGGAAATAAGCAGTCCCAAAATAGCTAGAGTAACTTCACAAAATCCTAAAGGCCCAGTCTCTTCTCACTGCTTCATCCGCCATACCCTTTGCTTCTACCTTATGGTCTAGGTTGGCTTCATTGGTTCAGGGGCCCCAGGTCCTGGTCAATACATGGAGTCACATTCCAAGAAATAGGAAGAAGCAAAAGCGGATGTTCCCTTTCTCTCTCATGACAATTCCTAGAAACCCCAGACAATATTTCCCGTTTCATTCTTGGTTGAAAATGAGGCTGGAAAATCTATTTTTTATTCTGGAGGCTTTGTGCCTAACTAAAAAATTAAGGAGCTTTTTTGTTTAACAAATAAAAAAGGGGAAAATGGGATCTTGAAAGTCAGCCAGCAGTTTTTGCCAGTTTGAAAATCAAAATTTCACAGAATTTTTGAGCCAGAGACTTTAAAATCATTCCATCTGAATCTCTTTCACAAATGAGGAAAATCACTTTCACAGAAGTTAAGTGATTAGTGATGATCATGCAGCGGCAGAACCATGGTGAGAACCCAAGTTTCTTGGACTGCGATTTTATATTCTTGACACTCAGCTAATCTATATAATTAAATTAGGAATGGTGGTTAAAGGAAAGGATTCACTTTAAGCCTCTTTGGTCTATCTCCTACATTTAATATTACATTTTTATTTCCTGAAGTTGTACTTAAACTTTAAGAACCACAGAGTGCTATATCACATTTTCCTGTGCAAATCTCAATGCTGATATATAAACATATCAATTTATCAAAATATGCCCATCTTTACATGTGTTAAATGGAAAAAAACCGTGGGGACAAAAAAGCTAGAAAATAGGTATATATTTATCTCCTCTTGGGTTGGGGAAAACCTACGCATAAAAATTTCTGCCAGAAATATCATTAACAATATGGGCAAAAATCATAAAGTTTTCCGAGTAGATATATACAAGGTTACTCAACATAAAAAAAAGTGTTCAATGTTAGCAGAAAGGCAAGCAAAAATCCTTATTTGGCAAAAATTCTACTCCTCGGGTGTTGGGAGGAGGTAGAATATAAATAGGTAGATTATTTCTGGAAGGCAATTTAGCCATAACAAAATGTCTACTCAGCAGTGACGTGTATGAACAAGGATATTCATTAGTGTTTATACAATGATAAAATACCGATAATTTTCTAAATGTGCTTTTGCCCTCTTTGGGTAGCCATCTTCTCTTCGGAGAGTGACCATTGCCTCTTTGCCCAGAAATATTGGAAATGCAGGAATGGTAAGCAAATTCTTAAGTGTTCTTAGTCAAAAGCAAATTAATTTTCATATGAAAAAAACATAAACTTCACTAAATTGACGTTTCATTATTTTTTAAATTATTTCTGAACTTTAAAGGTGGCTGGGATGGAAAATGACCGATTCGGCAGGAGGTCAAGCAGCTGGTAAGTGTATTTTTATGGTTGCTCTTTGGAACCCTCCTGTTTTATAATTGACTGAAGTAAATATTTGCAATAAGTAAGAGAGTAACATTTGAATTACACAGTATATGCAAGATAATTATAAAAACAGGTGTATAACCATGAAGTTTTATTATGAAGCATAATGTGAATATGCCAACAAAAAACAGAACTTATAATTTTTGTATTGATTTAGGTAGTAGAGAATAAATTGATAATGGCTACAGATATATTTAATTTGACAAGTGGCTATAATCATCTTTATTTAGGCGTATTTTGGGGTCAAAGCAGAGTGAACACCGTCCCTCATTACATCGATTTATTAGCACCTATTCCTGGGCAGATGCTGAAGAAGAAAAATGTGAACTAAAGTAGGTGAAGCTTGGTGTATTTATTAACCTGACATGAGCTGGGAAACAGTGGGGATCACTTTTACTCTGTGGAAATGAGATTAATGCTGCATCATCAAAAAGATAATTAAGACTTTTATAAACGGTAGAGCATTATGTGTTACTTGCAAATACATTCATTCTTGTAGTACCCAAGGTTTGAGGTCTTGAGTTACAAAAGACCCTTAAATTTGCCAGAAGTGTGATTATTTTTTTCCTGTATAGGTATCTGGCCATGTGAGGAAAAGGTCAGTACAGAGCCACAGAAGTAGTGTCCCATCTACTCAGATTAAAAAACAAAACAAAACATAAATTATATATTATAACATTATGTATATATAGCATATAGGCACATATGTAATATATGTGTATTATGTGTATTATATATACATCTGTCTTCCCTTTATGTGTAAATGAACCGTAGGGGAAACGTAAAATGCTCTATTGCTATATGTTTGTTTAGCAAGTTAAATTAAATCTTCTACAGCAAAAGGTAGATGGCAGAGGAGGAGGGCCATGGAGAAACAGTGCCTCTAAGTCCTTGGGTGACATTGGACAAATTGTTTTAACCTTAGTTGGTCTCAGTTTCTTCAGCTGAGAGATCTGACTGAATGGTTGTATGTTCTTCTTATACATGTTCGTTGCCTGCCTACTATGTTGTAGATACTACATTCAATCCTAAGGGGTATAGAGTAAGACATAGTGCCTACCCTCAGTTTTTTTTGTTTTTTAAATAATCCTGGGAGTCTATTCCATGTGTTGAAAATTCTTTTCAGATTTAGAGCTATTTAATATAATGGATTTTTCTTACGTGGATGAAAAAAATCAAATTTTCTCCAAAAGATTACAATCTACTTTTTGCTTTTTGTTAGTATGGTATGACTTCTACTGAGAAGTCTTTGCGAAACAAAAACTGAAATCTTGAGAAACTTAACAAGAATTCAAGCATTTGGGCCTTATTTCCTTTAAACACTAAAACCATTTCCATATATTCCCTGTAGAAAAGAAAAAATAAACCCAACTTTGAGGAATAGTTCCCTTTGGCAACAGTGAGGGCCTAATGAGCTTGGAATTTCAAAATTCAAATCTAACAACCTCTTAATGAACATGATAATAAAACAAGTCTTGTTCAGGCTAAAGGAACTCCTCTGTACACTGGATTTTATTTGAAATACTTTCAATCCAACTGCTATTTCCCAGCTCATTAAATATTAATTATAGCTAGCTTTGTACTGAACATATTTATATAAACATTTTTAAAATTAAGATTTTTAAAGAAATGACATTTTGATGTGTCTCCAGTTTAGCATAAAATCCACTGTTAAGAGATTATGTGGTAGAAGGAGAAGATATTTTACTATATATTGAATAAAAAAAGAGGAAGAAATATTCACATTTTTTTTTAATGTTTTATTTATTTCTAGGAGAGAGAGAGAGAGAGACAGCGTGAGCAGGGGAGGGTCAGAGAGAGAGGGAGTCACAGACTGAAACAGGCTCCGGGCTCTGAGCTGGCAGTCAGCACAGAGCCCGATGCGGGGCTCGAACCCACGAACCGTGAGATCATGACCTAAGCGAAAGTCGGATGCTTAACCGACTAAGCCACCCAGGCGCCCCGAAATATTCACATTTTTATAAGTATGATTACACATACACAAACAGGGAAAGAAATCCCAGATTAATAACACTGGTTAATTATGAGTGGTGATAACTAACTTCTGCATGTTCTTTCTAAATTTCTCCTTTTGACTTGTCCTTTGGATAGTATCCCAACTTTCTATAACAAACATTTTCCTAAATCAAGTTGTAAAAATTAAATTCCTATAAATGGTTAAAAACATAAATTCAGTGACTTGAACTTTAGAATTAGATATGTATTTTTCTAAAGCAAAACATCTGTGAGCCTCTTTAGTAATACAATCTAGCAATATTTTATAAATAATCTGGTATATTATCCATAGTTTCAAATATTCAAAAATACTTATTTACAGAAGTAAAGATGACTCAGAACCACCTGGAGAAGAAATAGTAGAAAGGACAAGAAAGCCAAGTCTTTCTGAAAACAGAAACAATCCATCAAAATGGGATGGCTCTTCAACGTAAGTTGTCTGCTTGCTCATGATACCGTTTTTTGTGGAATGGGGAAAGATAAGGCAGGGTTAACAGGATTAGTTTTAGTCAAAGCACTAAAAGACTTGTCAAATTGTTAAATTTAAGATAAAAACACACCTCCATGGCCTACAGCAATTATCCCTGAATGTGTGCGAGGTCACAGCGTTAGGAACTTGGCACTGGAGTCGGATGGCCCAGGCAAGTTTGTTCATTTTCGAACACCACTTCATCTAGAAGGTAGGAATGATAATGGTAGCACCTGTGGCATTGTTTTGTCATTAAACAACTAGCACATGTAAGACACTAAGTGTCTAACACAATTAACTATTTTCAGAGACATATGATGTTATAATAAGCTTTTCTTGTGGGTGTTTCTAAAAATCGTTTAAATGTCAATATAGCAAAAGTCCAGGGTGTGATATGTATGTATACATACACATATCACGTTCTACCCTACAAATAACATTTTTATTTCTACTGTAGGAATAGAAGGTGCCTCACTTGGTTGAAAGAAGGAGATAAATACTCAAATGTTCTTGTTAAATAATGCCTGAGCCACCTAATTTCATCACCATAGCACTTCTTAACTCTAAATCATTTCTCTAATTCTAAAAATTATTGGGGATGGGGTGCAAATTGTGATGCAAATCGAAACAGCAGGTCCCATTTAGGTAGCTTATCACGAGGCAGTGTTGGTGGTATACAGGGCAGATCAATGAACTGATTGGTATTGCTGGCAAAGGAGTGTTCGTAATAACAGATTGTTGCTATTATCGAATTCTGAATTTGTGTTTTTCTTATAGTTATGACACAATAGCTTCCTGGGCAGCAAGTCTCAAGACTTCCATCAGAAAGGCTAATAAGACACTCTGGCTTTCTGTTGCATTCATTGTACTGTTTGCAGCTTTGATGAGCTTCCTCACAGGACGATTTTTCCAGAAGTCTGTGGATGCTGCTCCCACACCGGATGGGGACTCCTGGGTGTCTCTAGAACAAATCTTGTGGCAACTTACTAAACTCCAACACAACGGACCACCGCCAGTGTGACTAGGGCACATCTCACTGTGTGTGTCTTCATTTTTAAAGTTTCAGTATCTGAACTGTAGTAATTTTTAGCTGGGAAGTTATAGCATAGAGCCAGAGGGTCTCAGAAGGACTGTCAGTCAGATATTTTACATTCCCTCTTTCTGTGATTTCCACCCCCCCCCCACTAAAATGTAATGGGGAGGAAGCCCACCTATGATCTTTTAATGAGCTTTTTGAGATCTTATATGTTGTTTGTCAAAATTTATTGAAATAAAGAACCATTAAAATCTTACAGTGAAAACTGAGTCTCAGTAGGCCACGTATTCATGGGAAAAACCCCACTTTTAAAAAAGTTTTGAGTATAAAATGCTTACTAGATTTTAATAACCTACTTGAAATATATTCACTTACTACATTTTATTGAAGAAATAATCTGATATTTTCTCCAAGTTCCTTGATTGATTCTTCATACTGAACAAAATTTATCACTGGGGATTAAGAATAGCTGAGTACTCTAGTTGAGAGTAGCATATAACATACGGAATCAATAAACTGGCATTTGGAGCTTCTAATTTTCTCCATTGCTTCTTTGGAAGCAAAATCCTTAACCATGTGGTATAAAGTAGAATGAAACTCGGTTTCTTCTTTAAGGGCTTCAGAGAATGTTTCACTGTTTTCGTTGATGTTGAGCCTCTGCGCTCTGTCACCACTAAACATTAACAGGGGCCAGTTAAAATCCTGAACAAGCTCTTCTTCAGAAACGTGTTCCCTCAGCTAAAGAAAAAGAAAATTAGAGACCTCCATTAATCATTCTTCTATTAGGTATTTTAGCAGAGTGTAATTTGAACTTTGAACTCGGTCCCCAAAAGTCCTAATGTGAAAGAAACATTCTTAGTGTCCTATTTCTTAAACCATGTGTTTATAGAGCTTATCAAAATGAATTCATTTGACAGAGATAATGTTGAGGAAGCACCATGTGCCAGGTACTGTTCTAGGTGCTGGGGATATAACAAAGAAAATGAAACAATTAAGGAGCAATTGCAACAATAAACCCTAACCTCAAGCAGGAGAAACACACAATACACAAGTAAATATGGTGGCTCGCTATTGCTAAAACTATTCGTCAGCTTTTAGAATTTGATAAGATACCTTTTATAGCAGGCAGTAAATGTGCCAGAAAGTTAAACTGGAGGCCTACCCCTCTCTGAGGAAAAAGTTTGTGAATCAGATACATTCACATTAAAAGCTTCCATTTGTTCTTGTGTTGATGTCAAGAGAGAGATAGAAGGACATTAGTGTGAATTACTAGGGTTTGATACCATACTGGGCAATGAGTTCAGCTTTATATTTTTGATGAAATAAACAAAAGTTTTAAAAGTACTTTGGATGTAAATGTCCAAGAAAATTAATTTTTTTCACCTTTTCAAGAGGAGAAACTGTGGCCTACATTCAGTTGGCTTTGGAGGACAAAGTAGTTTTGTGGGTTTTTGCATACTTTACCTTCACTATAACATTTTTTGAACTACATACTACATTCCACTTGCTCCAACCAAAGGCAAAAGCAGAACTTAGCAGGGCCAGTTGTCGATAAGCTTTCATTTCTACCAAGGGATCCTGTCAATATAAAAACACACAGAGTTGATCATAGAGCTTCACAACAAGCCTCTCTCCCATCAGTCGCTTCTCAGCACAGAAAAATCCACTTAAAATGCAAGTCAGATTATATGATCGCTCGGTCAAGACAAGGCAATGGTGTTGCCCTTCTCTCAGAAGAGAAGCTAAAGTCCAAGCAATGACAGACAAGGGGTCTGACGTNGGTACCTATCATCTCCTTTTCTTCTCCCTTTGCTTTCTCAGCTCCACTTGGCTAAATTCCTTACTTTCAAGTTGTGCTTAGATCTCACCTTCTCATTGAGCGCCCCCCCTCCAACACCCTGTTCGATACTGTATGCCGTCCTAGCCCCATGATTCCTGATCGGCACTTTTTTTTCTCCATAACACTTAGCACCTTTTGACATACTAAACTATAAACATACATAAAAAGCAAGCTGCTCATTTCTGCCTTCCTCTGCTAGAATGTATGCTCAACAAGGGCAGAGACCTTTGTTTTATTCATTAACGGATCCTAAGCATCTATGACAATGCCTAAAATATAAATGTTCAGAAAAAAAAATTCTTGAATACTCTGCAATGAAGAGGACACTACATTCAGCATTTGTAGAGTAATTGGATACTGAGTAAAACCAAGGTGGTCTTTTTTCTTACACATATGTACACTGTACTCCCATTATTTTGAAATGTTATATTACAAACCTGTTCTTGAATATAGAACCCTTTTGCCCAAAACAGCTTCCCTGATTAGAACCTCCTTTGTCTTCATTTACATATCCCATTTATTAAACAACTACTGATTCAAGGAGTATGCTAGGTGCTAGAAGAATGCTAGGTGATGGTAAAGCAGTTCCCAGCCCCAAGGAGCATACAGTGTAACACGGAAGGATCTTATTTAATGAAAGCCTAACAGGTAACATGAAGCAGTATGCAGACGGGGAGCCTCTGCCAAGAAGCAGAAGGAAGTGGGTTCTGTACATCAGTGTGTTTAATTTTGCCTGATTTGTCATGTTTGGGTAACTGTTGAGTCATTTACTCTTTTAAGAAATCTTACATATACCCAGCCTGGAAGAAGGAAGAAAACATACAAAATGCAGAACTGACCAGCTGCGGACAGGACTCCATTTGTGATCAAGATCATACTACCAGTTTACACTCTTGGGAAAGATTATTAAACTTGAGACAGCTCTGGGTTTCTGGTCTTGCCATGAAACCCTCCTTTCTAACTATAATCCTGTACTGTACCTTAAGATTTACATAAAATTTAACTTGCTAAACATTCTAAATGTCCGTTACATTAAATTTGGAAAGATTCGTTCTTACCTTATTATTTATAACAACATAAAAATGAGAGTGTCTAGTAGGGAAGATATTCAATCCAGTTTCTTTCAAAGCAAGAATAAAAGAAATGGGAGTCATCCATCTTCCTTCCAAAATAGAGGAATGCTTTTTGTTATCTAGCTTGATTGATGCTAACATGCAGAGGTTTTCCTAACATTAATAAGAAAGAAGCTTTTGTATAAGTAAGTTATTACTCTGTTATTCCATTTCCAGCCTTGAGGTTCTTTATACTATGTGTTTTTCAGCCCTGTATCATTCTGCATTGAGAAGGATGCAGGGCAGCTATGTTTTAAGCCAGCTCTGAGCTCTGCCACAAAGTCCCCTTGTTACTCACACCATCAGTCTTTTGGGGCTTTATTTGATCAATCAAGGGACTAAAGAGGTCTCAGGTCTCCTCCCATTTTACAAGTTATGATCTAAGAACCTGGATGATGGTCATATTGACTCACACTAGTGCAACTTTTAAGGATACTTTTTTTTTAACACGGAAGATTTAACATAAGAATACAGAATTATGTGGTTTTAAAGTCTGTAAAGTGGTAATTTGAAAGGGTACAGAGTTCACATCTCTCTTCTGGTTTTAAGGAGGAAGCCTCTTGGGAGGGGAACAAAGACTCTCTGGAAGTCCTACTGCAGCCAGGCTGGTAGCTTCATTACTTGGTCTATTTCTACTAACGTCGGGGTACAAAATTGCCTCTATTACATACAGGTTATTACCAAACCAGTTACTATTTAGATTTTCTTTTTCATTTAGAAATTATGGCTCGGGGCATATCGGTGGCTCAGTCCATTAAGCATCTGACTCTTGATTTCGGCTCAAGTCATGGGTTCGAGCCCTGCGACCAGCTCCATGCTGGCAGTGCAGAGCCTGCTTGGGATTCTCTCTCTTCCTCTCTGCCCCTCCCCCACATGCCCTCTCTTTCTGCTTTCCTTCTCTCTCAAAATAAATAAACTTTAAACATTAGGGAAAAGGTTAAAAAACTATGGTTTTTAAATCAAAGTATATTTTAAATGTATTATTTATAAAAGGCATTTCAATATGTAAATCACCAACGATTGATTACTTCAACATACTGTCATCAGAGAGGCTTGCCTCTTTCATATGACTTACTGTAACTGTGACTTACCTTAATTTGTATTTCAATCTCAGTAAATACAGTAGTCACAGTCAAAAGTACTTTATTCACATCCAGTGGTCTTAGTTCCCATGACTGAAATGGCATGTTAATATGAGCATCTTGAATCAAGGTAACAGGGCTAAAGGTTTCTAGGCTGAATGTTATAAGTCTTTCTTCTGATTTGTAAGAGACATTGCTGATGCCATCAGTCTGCCAATGTTTACCTTCACAATAAGAAAGTAACAGTTTCATTTTTTCTATCCAAAAATAACATACGTGAAATCACCCAACTAACTGCAAGTGAATATAAATCCTTTACATTTAGAATAGGATCTCTACCAAAAGCCAACTTGGCTGGGAGTTTCTTTGTGTCTACAGGGATCAAGTCCAAACTCCTCAGCATGGTCTGTAAGGCCTTCAGAATGAAGACCCATGTTTCTCGCTTCATCCCTTGTACTTCCTACACTTGTTTTTAGCTACACTTTTTTCCCCCTCTCCCACATACCTCTGAGCCTCTCTGCACATGCAGTTCTACCTTCCTAGAGTACTTAATCTTTCTGAGTACTTAAAAAAAAAAAAAACAACTTTAAAACTCACTTGTGTTAAGTATACAATTATTTTTAGTAAACTCACCCAGTTGTGCAACCATTACCACAATCCAGTTTAGAACACCGCTATCCTCCCCAAAAGATCTTTGATGTCCATTTTATAGTTAATTACTCCCAGTCTCACCTCCAGCCACAGGAAGTTAATAGACTTCCCATCGCTAAAGATTTGCCTTTCTGGACTTTTCATATAAATACAATCAGATGATAGGTAGTCCTTTGTATCTCTTACAATAATAAAACAGAACCCAATTTAAAAATGGGCAAAAGATCTGAATAAACATTTCACCAACAAGATCTATTAAAGGATAATAAACACATAAAAAAAGATGCTCAACACTGTTATTAGGGAAATACAAATTAAATCCCTGAAATACCACTTCGTAGTCACTGGAATGACTAGAATCAGAAAGATAAATAATCACAAATGTTGGCAAGGGTATGAAAAGTGGGAAACCTCATATAATGCTGGCAGGCATGTAAACTGGTACAAGTTACTCTGAAAAACAATTGGACAGTTTCTTAAAAAGTTAAGCCAATTTGCCATCAACCCAGCAATTCACTATTCATTCCCTAGGTATATACTCAATAAAAAGGAACGCCGACATCCACACAAACACTTGCATGCCAGGATCCTCTTACTCTCTCAAGGCCCAGTTCAAGATCCCACACCATGAGGAGCCTTCCTTAATGCTCCAGGTGGACCCACTCTTCTGCTCCAGAACACGTTTGTCTATGATAGCACCTCACTGCATCGGATTTGTGGCTTGGCCTTTGTGGCTTGGCCTTGTCTGCCTCTCCTTCAACTTTGAAAACTTCTAGAGGAAGGAACTAGGTCTCATTTATTCTGTATTTCTTCTTGTGTAGGGTAATTATGGAACACAGGAGTCATTCCCTTCCTAGAATGCCCTCTCCATCTCCACACGGCTTTCTCCTCACAGGGAGGGTTCAACTCACTATTTTTGACTGTTAAATTCAATATGTCAAATACAATTATATTGATAAACTAAGTTATTCCTAATTATTTCTGTTTTTACAGTATCCAAATTAATTTGTAAGGGCAAAAATTAAGTATGACCTATAGATAAACTCCCCGTATTTGTGGTATTTCCTGGAAGAAGTCCCCACATGGGAAGAATTATCGGAGTTGTATATTGCTGCTAATTAGTGCAAAGTCAAATTTTACACATTTGATTTCTCTGAATCACGTGCGATAACTTGCCTAATTCTAATTTAGTGTGAATAGTTTTTAATGTCATAAATATTTAAGGCTATTACCATTAAAGGAAAGTAAAAGTGAAACTTCTAAAGCAACATGGAGGAAAAAATTATCTATTCATTTTGACGTGTTTTATAATTTAATGTATGACAGACATACTGTTTTTAATACATAAGCTATATCTAGAATATAAATACCTTGTGGCTATGTCTACACAACCAAAATGTGGATTACCGTAGCAATCATAAAAAGGTTTAAACTACTTAATATTTATCCTTCTTGGCAGAGAAATTCTTAAATGCTCTGCTCCTCTAACTGCATAAATATATTAAGTAATAGCTCTGTACCTTGTGATCTTATCTGTTCCCAACCTGCCACCAAGTAAATCGTTCCACAAATAGATGAATGTAAAATAACTCACGCTAAAAGTAAAGCTATATACCTTTCTTCCAGCAGCCACAAACCTGCATACATTAATTCACAAGACCAAGACCTTTCAAAGTTTAGTCAGCCAACCCCAAATGAGGGGTTGATTAGTGAATCATCAGCTTGTATTCTGCTGGTACTTCTGATTTTCTTGATATTTATTTCACATTTTGAATAAGCAATAATTTCCCGTGGTTCGACAATCAAAAGTTATAAAGAGGCATAAAGGGCTAGTTTTCCTCCGTCTCAGATTTCCCAATGGCCAACTCCCCATCTCCAATACTTATTTGCAATAAGATATGTAATTTATAGATTATTAACATTAAATTTTAATCACCCTAATCCGATTTAGTCATTTTGAGAGTAGGTTTTTCATTTATTTTTGATGTTATACTATTTTGATATTTTTGTTATTTTTTTAAACATAATTACATAACCACAAGTAACTGTTCAGAAATTATGGCAGTTAACACTTCAGGAACGAACTCAATAAATAAACTCCAATCCCTATTCATTTCCATCAAGAGCAAACAAAGACCCTAGAATTGCCACAGAAATGTGTAAGATTAGAAACTGGGAGTTTAGACACTGTATTTTCTGTTTTAAGGACCTGTGTTATACCTGTTTTCATGACATAATTATCAAAGCTGATTAAGGTATTGCTGTACCTTCAGCATCCCACCTTGCAACCATAGGATCCTCAAAAAAGATTACATCCTCCTGGACCTCAAGTGTGACCTCGATGGGTGGGAAAGCATTTTCTGTTTCAAAGTCTTCTGTACTTTCTGGAGGATATATATATTTCCTCAGCCCTTCTTTGAGTAGCTTTTAAAAATGACCAAAAATAACATCAAGTTAGAAGCTGACTAGTAGCAAAGATGTAAATGTTGCTGAACAAGCTATATAGTTATTTTTTAATATTTATTTTTGAGAGACAGAGACAGAGTACAAGCGGGGGAGGGACAGAGAGAGAGAGAGAGAGAGAGAGAGAGAGGGAAACAGAATCTAAAGCAGGCTGTGGGCTCTGAGCAGTCAGCACAGAGCCCATCACGGGGCTCGAACTCACAAACCATGAGATCATGACCTGAGCTGAAGTCACATACTTAATAAGCTGAGCCACCCAGGTGGCCCTATATAGTTATTCTTAATAAGCACTGAAGGTTGATCTCATTTAACTACAGATTAACAAAAAGTCACAACAAAGTTAAAAGATAATGATTGAGGGGGGAAAAAAAATCACTAAATTTGAATTATAGAATTTAACCTGTGCCAGGTTCTATCCTGGGACTTACTCATCATTTTAATCCTCCAAGTAATTCTATAAAACATATTTGACAGGGAAGACTTAGAGAAATCACATAATTTGCCAAAGATTACAAAATGACTTCAAGGAGGTGCCACAACTCAGAAACAGAGCTATAGAACCCCCAATCCCATATTCTAATACATTGGTTAGGGTGTGTAGGTGGAGAGAGAGAGGAGTATAAGCAAATTTTGGGAAATGTAAAAATGAATGGATAAAAGTAAATTAAAAATCAGGTAGGTATACCTTAAACTTATACAATGTCATATGTCAATTAGATCTCAATAAAGCTAGGGAGAGAGAGTAAATTAAGCCAACAGCAGATTTCTCTGGGATGAAGGAGATTTGTCCATTATTTGAATGTAGCAGAGAAGGATCTAGGGAAGAAGGGGTGGGAAGATTAAGAATGGCACAAAGTAGAGGAAAAAACTGGATGGGTAAAAATTCTAGACATGGTGGGAGATTTCTGAGAACAGACTTGAACAAAAGCAAAAGACCTCTTTGTTGCTGGAGAGAAAAACAAGTACAACAGAGGATATTCTGGACTCAAGTAGAGAATGTGGAATGGTGGTATCAGGACATCAACAAAATGCAGGAACAGATCTTTGAATAAATTCTTGGAAATCCCAACTCTGGCTGGGATCTTTCCACAGATAAAGAGGGTTTTTTTTGTTTGTTTGTTTTTGTTTTTGTTTTTGTTTTTTATGTTTATTTGAGAGACAGCATGTGCATGTGGGGGCAAGGCAGAGAAAGGGAGAGAGAGAATCCCAAGCAGGCTCTATGCTGTCAGTACAGAGCCCCGACTCAGGGCTTAAACTCACAAACCATGAGATCATGACCTGAGCCGAAATACAGTTGGACGCCTAACCGACTGAGCCATGGAGGCGCCCTAGCTAGAGCGTTTTGAAGGCCTATCTTCACCAAAGCGATGTCTTTCTTGGACCCCTGCCTCATTGTCCTTCAAGTATTCCTGAGGTAGGAAAATCTGATTCAAATAGATTCTTCAAAGTGGCTACAGACCAGATTATCTCCCCCAGGCATGGTCTAAAAATGCATTTTCATTTGTGGGGAGAACGGGAAAGTAATAGCAATATCACCCCAAAGGGGTTGAAAATTAGTTTGGAGGCATGAAAAAAATCATACTCTTTTAGGTGAAGAACATGTATGATACGTGCACAAACATGTTGTATACCTGTGGTATTACAATTTTGTGGGCAGGGGTGGTTAGGAAAAAAATGTCTACAAAGGCTCTTTAGGGGGGTGATAATGGAAAAAAACAAAGCTGAGAAATACCACTCGAATATGAGAATGCATCAAGGTCCTTAATGGGTAGGGCTGTGTGTGAGAAATGCCTGGCAGTCTCTGTACATGATGTGCTAGAGGAGAGAGAGAGGACGAGGTAGACAGACAGGGAAAAAGAGTGAAGGGGATGAGGGAGGCAGGGGAAAGAACAGAAAGGCTGGAGAGCAAGGAGGGAAGGAGGAAGGGGCTATGACAATATAACAGGGTTATCTGGGAAACAAGCCACCATGAAGTAAAGTTAAAACAAACCAAGTCAATACCAAGGCAAATGTTAGTATTCATTGAAACAGGAGAAACTCCTTCAAAAATGATCTAACAATTGCTGTCATTAGCATCCTTACTAAAAGTGTGGGACGTGCATCAGCACCATTGGCATCACCTGGGTCTGTGCTTCTTACCCTTAAATGGGCATATGAATCACCTGAGGGTCTTCTTAAAATGCAGATGCAGTAGATCTGAGGCAAAGCACCAAATTATGCATTTCTAACAAGTTTCTAGGTGATGCTGATGCTGCTGTTCATGGACCACACTTTATACATCAAGGATCCAGACCAGTGGTTCTCAAACTTCAAGGTGTGTTTTGCTACAACAGACTGCCAAGCCTCACCTCCAGACTTCTCATTCAGGAAGATTAAAATGGGGGCCCATGCATTTGCATTTCTAGTAAGTTCCCAAATGATGCTAATGCTTCTGGTCAAGGGCACATGTTGGAAACCACTGGTCTAGATCAGAGTACACAAACTATATGGCCCCTAAAAATTCTGGTCCACCACCAGTATTTGTAAGTAAAATTAAATGATTACATATGGCTTCTTCTCCTTACAATGGCAGCACTGAGAGTAGCAACAGAGCTGGCATGCCCACAAAGCTGAAAATGTTTACCACTTGGCCCTTTACAGAAAAAGTTTGCCAGCATCTTAAAATAGACTATCATTATTAAGACCAAACTGGCACAATCTAAACATAGTGCTATAGGTTTACAATCAACATGTATGATTTATAGTTTTAAAATTTGCACTAATCTAGAATCCTTTCCTTTAGTATCTGATTCAAATTTTATAAATTCAAGACAGTTTAAAATTAGTTTTTCTCCTTTATGCTTGCTTAATAGGGTTAAAGTTCATTAGCTGTTAGATCATTTGAGAAAAAAGTATGAGAGATTATTTTACGCATAAATTTGATTCAAAAATCAACCTACTTCCACAATTATCCAGCCTTTCATTGGTTTGCACTGTGGTGGAAGCTCGAAGATATCCAAATGGTACACTCCACCCAGGGTTGTGAATTGGCATAAATCAACCTCATTGTCTCCAAAGAAACATGGCTTTTCATTAGCATTCTCTATCAGCAACAACTGTGCTAAAATTAACCAGATTAATTCAGTGTCTAAATAGATCATAACATTTTGGTATTAGACGAGAAAGGAAAAAATTCTGATGCTGGAAACAAAGTTTTTCTTTAGCTACTAAAACTTCAGAAAGTGTTTAATTCAAAACTGTTCACAAAGCTAACTTTCAAAGTGGGACTATGCATGTATAATGGTAGGCTACAGGGGAGGGCTCCATTCGTATTTTATATACCAACATTTTAAGAATTTGTATATAATAAGCATGGGTTACTATTAAATAACTTTAAATATGTATTGTAGAGGAGGAAAAATAATTTTCCCTCTACTCTTCTGAGATCTCAGCTGAAACCCCTAGAATAAAAGACAGATTGACAAGAGGAAAAAAACCCATTCATCACATATTATGTATACCTCCTGTGGACATGGGAGATACCCAGGGAAACATCAGTAACCCAGAGAGGGGGCTCAGAACTCTGGCTTAGAGAGCATCTGCAACCAAGAACAACACATTTGTGGAGAAATGACAAGATAAAGGAAAGCAGTTTTAGGTTTCTGAGGACAAAGAAAAAAGACTAGTTAGTAAAGTCTGTTATGTGGATTCCTCTGGTCCCCTCTCCAGGCTGATAGGGTCTGAAAGGGTCTCTGGAGATTAACCACTGTCCTTCCTGGAAGAGAGGGAAGAAGGGACACCTTTGAAAATTTATGTCTCGGTTTTAGGCAGATAGGGTGAGGGTAAGAAGCTTTCCTCGCATCTTCATCTTTTCAGTTGCTCTCAACTCAAAATATCCTTATGCCAATGACAGATTGTGGGGTGGCATACTCTGCTACCTTCATTATATCAAAAATGGCTTAACACAATAATTTGAAACTGATAAATTAATGTCTAAAAGTTGGACATTAAGGCACTAAAAATCTGAAAGAAAATAAAATGCTAAAAAAATAAATTTTGGTGCATATATTAAGGCTAATTTTTTTCCAACAAAAATAAGGGACAGAGGTTTAAAAGTGAAAAAAACTAAATCGGCTAATCCCTCTGTTTAGACTTTTTATGGGGAAATTCTATCATTCCATAATTCTCAGTGCACAATCAAGGGAATATTTTAAGTCACGTATCACTAGGACCATTCCCACCTGCTACCCAGAATCTTTCCATGTGGTACAATCAATAAGAAAGGGAAATCAGATCATTTATAGGTTCCACCCTTTACTAGCTTATGCAAGATATGCTAATTAACATGTCTTTTCTTCCCTTCCTCTACAAAAGAGATGTTAGTGTCTATCTTATAGAATTGGGGGGAGTTGTGAGTTAATACATGTAAAAAGTTTAGAACTGGTGCCAGACACACAGTAAAACTTAGAAACTGTTAGTCTTATTATTTATCATTACAATTTTCCTCTCCCATAAAAGGAAGCACACTGAGAAGTCACTGAATTTAATCTATGGAGATCAGGCACTGGTAATTAATGACAATTAAAAGAAAATTCCACTTAAGCAATGGCTCTTTTCCCCTTCTGTACCTTCAATCAAATGCAGGCTTTAAATTTTCAAAGTATCTAATTAATTATCCATTTATCTAGAAAGAAAGAATACTGTATCCAAATTTAAACATTTATGATATATATTATTTGGGGATCACTATGTAGAAAACCTTAGTATTATTGACATATATTCATGAATTGACTATAGTATCCTATCTCTAACAGGAAAATTACCTCCTCAGGGTTATAGAAAAGTTATAAAGATATAAAGCTAGTTGGATGCTGACAAAGTGTGTTGCAAAAGGTGAAGAAATAGAGAAGAAGTTTGTTATGAAAAATATGCAAAGAGGGGCGGCTCAGTAGGTTAAGCATCTGACTTCAGCTCAGGTCATTATCTCAGTTTGTGGGTTTGAGCCTCACATCAGGCTCTGTGCTGACAGCTAGCTCAGAGCCTGGAACCTGCTTCAGATTCTGTGTCTCCCCCTCTCTCTGACCCTCCCCTGCTCACTCTGCCTCTCTCTCTCTCAGAAATAAATAAAAACATTAGAAAAATTAAAAGAGAAAAATAAAGTCATTAAAATATATATATATGTTAAAAAAAAAAGAAAATATGCAAAGAAACCTATCAAAAATGAATTCCTTAGAAGTTACTGGGAAGTGATGTACATAAATCTCAAACTAAAATATTTGCAAATTACATATCACTATCATTTTGATATTTTTAAACTATCTCCAATTGCTATTTTCCAAGGTAGGATTTAATACAGAAGGATTGAACAATTTATGGTTGTATGTGTGTGTTTGTGAATATTCATTGCAACACTGTTTGTAATCATAAAGAATTAGAAATAACTTTACTATCGGTAAAGATTTAAATAGCATTCCATTGCTACTAAAAAGCAAGGTTATTAATGTGTTCTGACTTAGGATAGTGTTGAATATTATTCACATAAGAAGAATAGGTATTATGTTCTTTGTATGGATGTAAAATATGTTCCATAACATAACAAATATTATTGATAAAAAGGTAATTTTCAAACATTTGTACGGCATTTCATGGTTTCATCATAAATCAGAAGACAGCTATAGAGAGAATGAAAACAAACAGCAGAAATTTTTGTTTATCTTGGTTCAGAAGAGGATTTTACGAAGAATTTTCACTTCAAACATATTTCTGTAACATCTGAATTTTTTTTTGTAACGACCCTGCATTTCTCTTGTAAGCAGACAAATCCCAATAAAGTTAAATTCTGAAAACAGGATTTAGAAGATTACCTGCAAAAACTGTCTCACTTAGTAATTTCGTCTCCAGTTCACATTTTGTGGCTTCAGCTTCTTCCTGGACAGAACTCTACAGAGGACACAGGGACAGACGGGTAGGACTGTGAGTGGCTGCTCCAGCCCAGATTCACTCTTCAGCCTATTTTGGCTCCAGTTGCCACTTCAGATGCCTGCTCCCTTGATTCCAGGGCCCTAATCTGACACTTGCTCGGCCATAAAAACGACTTAAAAAACAATAAATTAAAAATCAGTTAAAATGGGAGCACATCTCCATAGGCCCTCACGAGGGCAGGGGCTGGCCTGCTCAGATTTTCTGCTGACAGCCCTCAGGTAGGAAATAAACTAGGAAGCAATGCAAGCTATGAGGTTTTATTTATATTTGTATTTTGATTGTATATTTGATTTTATTTTTGAGTTTTAGATTTTGCTTCATCTTGGCAATCTGTTCTCTGATAGAGTAATTCCAAAGCCTGCTTTTGGGTAAGCCTCTCAATGGAATTAAAGACATCCTGCACCAAATAATATAAAAGATACTATACGGTATAGTGAAATGAACATTTTAAGAGGAGGGCCTTGGATCTGGATTGTATATCTAAATCTGCCACGAACTTACTTTTGCAACCGTGAGCAAGACACTTAACCATTTGGGGCCTCAAATCCCTGCTCTAACAACGTACCTGTTACTTAACTGTGTGCCAGACACACACTACATCTTGTAAACAACCCTCTGAGATGGTATCACCCTCGTTTTACAAAGAAGGAAACTGAAGCTTAGGAAACCAACTGTTCTAAGAGTCAAATAAAATAATAGAAGTAAAGGGTTTTGTACCCAGTAAAGTGCTAGAAAAATGCAGTGTTGTTATTGTAAAAAAAAAAAAAAGGTATGTGTGTGTTAATATTTGCAAACTGGATGGTACCCAGCAAACTTAATTTGACCCCAAATGCCATCCGTACTTCTAGAGCAATAGAAAAACCTTGTACCCAAATTCTAGTCAGAAGCTTAAAGCTAGTTAATGCCATCATGTCTCTCATCCTCAACCATCATACACAGCCAAGTCCCCCTTATAAATTCTTTCCCTTATTCTTGTCACTGCATTGCTCTGTGTCTTCCTCTTGACCAGTTTTAACACTGTTGCAACTCTCTGCCAACCCTTTCCACTGCTCCTCTGAAACTTCTCATTTACTAACTCACCCTTCAAAGGATTTTAATAGAGTGCCTAAATTGTACAGGCTTTGCCAGATAACTAGGAGTAAATAACAAAAAAAGACAAGGTCCCTGACTCGAGGAGCTCCCAGTCTATTAAGGAAAGCAGGTGAACAGTTATAATACAGTTTTGTGGGTGCTGTAGTAAAAAGTCAGGGGGTCCACAATAGGAGTACAAGGGAAGAACAGTTCATTCTGTGGGGAAAATATTCCTTGGATGGGTGAAGACGGGAAATGCTACCCAAAGGTGGTAAAATTTGAACTAAATCTTTTTTTTTAATTTTTTAATGTTTTATTTATTTCTGAGAGAGAGAGAGACAGTGTGAAGAGGGGAGGGTCAGAGAGAGAGGGAGACACAGAATGTGAAGCAGGCTCCAGGCTCTGAGCTGTCAGCACAGAGCCCGACGCGGGGCTCGAACCCACGAACTGTGAGATCATGACCTGAGCCGAAGTCGGACGCTTAACCGACTAAGCTACTCAGGTGCCCCAAATTTGAACTAAATCTTGAAAGATAATTAAGTCTTCCTGAAAAACGGTGGGAGAGAATTCCAAACGTGAGTGAAGGCAGAAAAGCATGAAGCAAAACAGTTTCAAGCACCCTAAGTAGTCAGGTGAGGCTGGGGTGAGACATGTTAAGCGGGTGTTAAGATCTGAAGCTGGAAAGATGCAGAGCCCAGAATGTAGAGTTTAGATGCTACTCTATTTTAGTATATGTGCTGCCGAAGCGAGCACTGGATGCCACTCTAAAGGTAAGAATTTCTCCTATGGGTAAAAGAGAGCCCACACAAGACTTAGTAGGAAAGTGACATGAAGAAATTTGCATTTGGAGAGACTATTCTAGTGGTCAGCTGATGAATGGAGTGTTTAGTGAAGAGTGAGAGGATCAGGGCCTAAATAAAAGTAGAAGTAATCAGGGTCGTTAGAAGGAGCATGTATGAGAGAGGCCACAGAGACAGAATCAACATAACTTGGATGGTAACTCAATATAGAAGGCAAGGGACAGGTGAAGACTGACTTCTGGGTGTCTGGCTTAGGTAATAAGGTGGATGGTGATGGGATTATCAGGAAAAGACAAGGAGGAAGGACAGGTTTGGGGGAAATGTAATGAATTCAGTCGTGGATATGTTGAATCTGAGGTGTCCATGGACATCTAGGTGGCCTTGGACATTATCTACCATTAAAAAGCCAGTTGCATCTCCTTCTTATCATTATGATCATTAATGATTATATCATTATATATGATCATTATATATGTGATATTATATATCACATATATTATGATCATTAAAAATACCAAAGATATGAGGCCAATAAGCAAGTCAGGTTTTCCAATTTGTAATTCAAAAAGTTGAGAATTCTTCAGAGTTTAGACCAAATTGGTTTCTTACCTTGCAGGAAAGCTAAGAATTTAGGTTTCTCAACAAAACTTTCCCCTTGATAACCACAATACCATTACATGCAACAATAGGAATTTATCAGCTTTTCAATGAGACCTTGGCTTAAAAGATACAGGAATTGACTTATAATATGGGAAGAACTTCGTAGAACACTAGCAAAGGAGTTTTCATTGCAACTTGATAAATGTGCAGATACTGTAACATGGAAATTTTTAAAAATATATACGCAATTTGAATTTAATATGAAACACTCTGATCATGAATAAGATCAGTGGAAACAGAATAGAGATTCCAGAAACAGATCTCATGATCCACTTGGGAATTTAGCATTTGGCATTTTGGAACAATAGGAAAAGCCCAGGTTCATATGGTGTTTTGAGACAGTTGGCTAAGCTCTGAAATAAAATAAATTTGGATTCTTCTCACTTTACACTAAAATGAATTCCAGATGGATAACAGATTTAAATGTAAAAACATAACTAACCCAATCAAAAGCCACAAAAATCATGAAATTACTTGAAAAGAACATAGGAGATTGATATCAATGGTTATCAGTGAAGCAGAGGATCTTGATACTACACATCTGCAAAACATCAGCACTGAATACACATTTGATAGAATGTCTAGAATTCTGTTGTCCCTCAAAAGAATATCTATACAAAGAAAACTTATGGATCTGAAATCCAATTTTCTCATCAAAAACGATGTAAATTTAGACTTCAGAATAAGTGGTTGGAATTGGTTCTTCATCAGCAATTAATGATGGATTTTGAAAATATAGTGTCATTTGCTTCACTTTGTCTAAAAGCTAAGAGTAATTATCGTGAGTTTGCTGAGTTTGTTCCTATGGCTTTAATACCATCTGTAGGTCAGTGGTTTCCAAACCTGTGCTACTTTCCCCCATAACCAGAATAATTTCCTTCTCATCTAAACTCCTCCAAGCCTATCAAAATATTTAGATCAAATTTTACCTCATCAGAGAATTCCATTCTATTCACTCAAAACATTTTTCTTTTGCATTAGATTTTATGTCTTAACTCCCATCCATCATCTCTCTTGTTGCACATGTAAGAATATATGGCAACTGTTACTCCCTCCTCCACAAGAGTGTTATTAGCTCATTGAAAATAATGATCGTATTGAATTTCTTATAGAAGGTACCACTTAGTAAATGTTTTACATCTATTATATATACTCCTATTTATGTTAAATCCTGTATCTGTTTAGAGTATCTTAAAGACAAAGAACCTCACAAATTTCAAAGATACCTTTTAGATCACTAAAATATTTCTGAAAGTGTTTATTAGAAAAAAACATTTCTCATAAATGTGTAAAATTTAAATTAGGCTTTTCTAAAAATTTTGTAAGATATATGAATTGGGAAGACAATATTACCCACTACCTATAATTTTAACATATTATCATTATCACACCTTTAAATTAACTAAAATATGGTATTAAGAGCCCTCTACTGGCAAAGTTCTTAATAGACCTATGAAAAAAGATCATTTAGATCTAAATCTAAGAGATTTAATTTTTTAACAAGGTACTAAATACTTATTTGTGATCACAAATGGCACACAACTCAGGTATGTTGGGTAATAAATTACTGAATTATTATACTAACAATTTACCTTGCAATGAGCCTCCAAATTCATTAAAAGATATGGGAAATATATTTATATTAAAATATGCCAACCTAAAATTTTACAGGTAAGTTGTTTGCCCTAAATTAAAAAAAAAAAAAAGTTGTAAAAATAAAGAAATCTCTTCCTCTAAAACCAAAACATATTAAGTTTACCTACTGATGTTGTAGGTAGTCCCATACTCTTACACAAACACAGGTACACAGATACATGCAAGTTAAATTTCATGAATTTACACTCCAGTTAAAAAAATTTTAGAATATACTAGCCACACAAAGAAAACAGTGTTGTGAATTTAGGGTTATGATATTCCCTATATTGCTGTGATTATAAAGGAATACAAACCTAACTGCCCTCCATAAATATTGCTTCAAAAATACTCTGAGTTCCCACAGGACTGCAAGGGGGCACACTTCCTGAGGCGCTGTGGTGGGGAGTGAAGCCCGGTTATCACCACTCGTATGAGGTCAGATCATTACAGAGATCAGAGCTGCTGAGGGAAGGGTCCTGAGAATCTCTAGTGACAAGCGTGCATTTAACCATCCATTCATTCACTTATTTCTTCACTCATTCAACAGATATTTACGGAGCCCTTATCTTGTCTGTAGCAGGTCCTGTGCTTATGGCAAATACAAACTCTGTCAAGATATTCTTGTCCTCAAGATAATACTTTAGTGTTTAAGGTAAGAATTCTGATAATCAGACATCATAAGAATGAAGTAGAGACATCTAAATTTAGCCCGAAGGGGAAAACTTTGTGGAGGTAAAATTTAAGGTAAGTCTTTAAAGATCAGGAGCAGGTAGGTGAAGTGGGAGAGGAAGATGGGTGAGAGAATTTCACAATGACAAGAGAGCAAATGGGTCATCATCATAGGGGCTTATGAACTTTCTCTCTTTAAAACCAAAAACAAATACACTCTGTTTCATTTTCTATTAGAAAAGTAATGTGTGTTCAGTACTTGCTTATTGGAAATTCATATAATACAGGTTTAAAGAAAACTTTAAAAAATCAACATGGATGGAACTGGAGGGTATTATGCTAAGTAAAGTAAGTCAGTCAGAGAAAGACAGATACCATATGTTTTCACTCATATGTGGATCCTGAGAAACTTAGCAGAAGACCATGGGGGAAGGAAAGGGGGGGAAAAAGTTACAGAGAGGGAGGGAGGCAAGCCAT
>NW_027531905.1:7157846-7176693 GCF_008692635.1 Crocuta crocuta | reverse complement strand
GGGAAGGGGGTGATGGGCATAGAGGAGGGCACTTGTTGGGATGAGCACTGGGTGTTATATGGAAACCAATTTGACAATAAATTATATTAAAAATAAATAAATAAATAAATAAATAAATAAATAAATAACCACCAAATAAATTCTCAGTATTACACCATATTTTACCAAGTCTGTATCAAAATTAACCACCAGAGGTAGAAAGTAAATTGAGAAACTGAAATAAGTCTTAGAGTGAATGTGAAATCACATCTTCAGGGTCTGATGTAAAAAGTCATTTAATGGTTTTTTTAAAACAACTTTATTGAGGTGTAGCTGATATAACATACACTGCTGATATACCATAAACTGCACGTATGTGTAGAATTTGATTGATGCCTTTGGCATATAGTATATATACCAAGGAAACCATGGACACAAAACAAAATAAAGAAATCTGCATCACCCCACTCCAAGAAAATAAAAAATCACCGATAATATAGTGCCATCTTACCTTTCTCTCACTCCCCACACCTGACCTCCACAATAGCCATTATTGGGTGACTAGGCTTTCAGCTTTTCTTCTATGCATTAACAAATAAAATCCCCCCCTCACAAAAAAACAATCCTATTGCAAATATGGTTTTGTAACTTGAATATATATCTTAACACATTTTAGGTATTTTTCCACATAAAAGTAGGATAGGTTCTAGTTCAAGATGGTGGTATAGGAGAATCCTGAACCCATCTTTTCCCACAGACATATCAAAACTACAGCTACCTATGGACCGGGGGGTGCCCAAAACTAGCTGAGTGACTCCTACACATTGGCTGAATGAGAAAAACCTCACATCAAAGTGGGGAGGAAAGGCTGAGACATAATCTTTCCGGGAATCCCACGAGCATGCAGGGACCCACAGTCAGGAGGCAATGCACAAATACCATCTTCACCCTGAGGACTGAAAGATCTGAACCCCAATTCTGGCACCCAAACTTTTAACCTCACGGGTGGCACCCTCATCTGGCACGTGAGAGGCCAGCCCCTAGAACACCTAGCTCTGACAGCCCGTGGGGCCTGCATTCAGCAGACCCACAGAGATACAGCAAACTGAGTATCAGTTAAAAGGAATCTGTGCCTGGACCTACCAGACCCAGGGCTCAGTGCGGAAGCAGCCGACTGAAAAGCACCCAGGCTTTCTGTGAAAGAGGCTTATTTGCTTAAAGCCTGGGTCTGAGGGCCAGGCATCTAAGTTAACACACATCTAGGGACCTACTGAATTACTCTTCAAAAACAGGCCGTTGGGCACCATTTCTGTGCCCTCCCTCGGTCCAGCTCCAGGTCCCAGGATCTCCCAGAAAGGAGCCTGTAATCTTTTTCTGTGTGTGACTTTTGCAGCTGCCACCCAGGGGACACGTCTAGATTGCCTGGCTCTGGTTACCAGCAGGGCTTACACAGGAGGGTCCCAGAGGACTATAACAAATGGAGAAAAGGTTCTTAGCTGGCTACTGTCCCCAGGGCACAGCAGAGGGGCAGGAGACCCTGGAGCTTAGTCTTTTGTGAAAGAGGCCTGTTAGCTTCTGCTCATAGCTGTGGCCTGAGGGGCAGGTTGCTAATTAAACACACGTCTGAGGGCCAACTGTAATCCTCCACAGCAACTGCAGAGGGTAGTCTCTCTCTACTTTATCTCCACTGCACTCTCTTTGTGCTTTCTCTACTGCACTCTAGAGCACCAGTATTTACCAGAGACAGAAAACAACGCCTTAAATGACTTGTTAGACCAGATGCACTGAGCAAACATATACAGGACATTCTATCCAAATACAACAGAATACACATTCGTCTCAAGTGCACATGGAACATTCTCCAGTGTAGATCATATGTTAGACCACAAAATAAGCCTTAGTAAATTTGAGAAAACTGAAATCATATCAAGCATCTTCCCCAGCAACAATGTTAAGAAACTAGAAGTCAACTATAGGAAGAAAACTGGAAGATACATAAATATGTGGAGATTAAACAACATGTTACTGAACAACCAAAGGGTCAAAGAAGAAGTCAATTGAGAAATTTAAAAAACATACTTTGAGACAAATAAATATAGAAACACAACATATTAAAAGTTACAAGATGTAACAAGGGCAGTTGTAACAGAAAAGTTCATAGGAATAAACGCTGACATCATGAAACAAGAAAAGACTCCAAATAAACAACCTAACTTTACACCTCAAGGCACTAGAAAAGGAACAAATGAAGCCCCAAATTAGAAGTAAATAAAGATCAGAACAGAAATAAATAAGACTAAGACGACAGAAACTATCAATAAAACTAAGAGCTGGTGTTATTTTTTTAAAGATACATAAAACAAATGGACAAAACTGTAGCTAGATTTACAGTTAAAAAAGGGAAAAAAGGGAAAACAGGGAAAAAAGAGAACTCAAAATCAGAAATGAAAGAGGAGACACTGTAACTGATACCACAAATATAAAGGATCATAAGGGACAACACTGCACAATTATACACCAATAAAATATACAACCCAGAAGAAATGGATATTCTTAGAAACATATAACCTGCCAAGACTGAATCTTGAACAAAGAGTCTGAACAGATCAATTGCCAATAAGGACTAAATAAAATTTAAAAAACACCTCCTAACTAACAAATCCAGGACCAGATGGCTTCACTGATGAATTCTACCAAACATTTAAAGAATAATTAACATCAACCCTAGACTACTTATATGAAGACAGCTTCAATATTCCACAGAACGCGCATTTTACCTCTAGGTGAAATGCTTTTGCTGGGTTTACTTTTGTGGCATTATCAACATTACGCATTGGCATACTGTTAGTTATAAGTTGAAATTGTTCAATAAAATACTAAATAATAGAAAAACCAAATGTAAACACATTGGTAAGAGCCATTTAAGCTGAGGAAATCTTTGTTTGGTACCCTCAAGCTCATTAGCTAAAAGTAAAGGTAAAGGAAAGTACTCCTTACTGGAAATAACTCCCTATTGTCTAATGAATGACAGGCCTTGAGAAAAATACATAATTTCACTTTCTAGTATTTCAGTGATTTATATGCTTATATATTTAAAAAAATTATTTAGTGTGGGGGAGGGGGAGGGGGAAGGGGAGGGAGAGGGAGAGGCAGAATCTCAACCAGGCTCCACATGCCATCAGTGCAGAGCGGGATGCAGGGCTTGAACTCACGAACTGCAAGATCAGGACATAAGCTGAAATGAAGAGTTGGAGGCTTAACCAACAGAGCCATCCAGGCACCCCTATATGCTTACATTTTTTATATATAACTATTTCCAACATTAACAGCACATAATAAATCACTGCATGAGGCCCCTTTAACAGACATGTGCATAAGAGAATTCTGTTAGCCATGTAAATTCAACTACTCTATCAAATTATGTTTTCTAATTTTAAAATTTTTAAATAATGTGAAATTCTTGAATAAAATGTTGATGGGTTTTCATAAAATAATGATAATAAAGGAGCCTGAGAGAAGAGAAATTATCCAATATTTTTAATTAGATCAAGATCAAATATCTTTTAGAAAAGATACTTTTCTCATCTAATGGTTCTGAATGTTCAACCATGAATCCTGTCAAATTTTAAGTTAATGGGTTTTAATTTTTTTTTTTCTTTTACTGCCTATTTAAACAATGTCAAGTCCAGGGCCCATTTACTCATTATTTTTCCCATCCTTAGAAATCAGTATGTCCCTTCCACTCCTGTCTTATTAGGTAAAGCAAGTCATGGTCATGCCTAACTTCAAGGTGGTGGAGTGTAATCATCCCGTATGTTCAGGAAAGGAAGGATAACAGGTAATATGAACTCTAGTAAGCCACCATGCTACCTATTTTTTTTTTTTTTTTTTACAAATAGTTTATTGTCAAATTAGTTTCCACATAACACTCAGTGCTCATCCCCACAAGTGTCCTCCTCCATGCCCCTCCCCCCCCACCTATTTTTTTTTTAAGCTTTAGGATTTTATTTTTAAAGTTATATTTTTTATTTTTATTTTTTTATTTTAAAAGCTACAGGATTTCTCAAAGAACATTTTTTTTTTTTTTTTTTTTTTTAAAGGGAGAAGGTTTTAAAGAACAAATTATTTCTGGGGCACCTGGGTGGCTCAGTCAGTTGAGTGCCGACTTCAACTCAGGTCATGACTCACAGTTCATGAGTTCGAGCCCCACATCAGGTTCTGTGCCGACAGCTCAGAACCTGGAGCCTCCTTCGGATTTTGTCTCTCTCTCTCTCTTCCCTTCCCCTGCTCACACTCTGTCTCTGTCTCTCAAAAATAAAATAAACATAGGGGTGCCTGAGTGGCTTAGTCGGTTAAGCATCCGACTTTCGCTTAGGTCATGATCTCGTGGTTCCTGGGTTCAAGCCCCGTGTCGGGCTCTGTGCTGACTGCCAGCTCAGAGCCTGGAGCCTGTTTCAGAGTCCGTGACTCCCTCTCTCTCTGACTCTCCCCTGCTCACGCTGTCTCTCTCTCTCCTAGAAATAAAGAAAAAAAAAATTAAAAAACTTTTTTAAATAAACATAAAAAAAATTTATTTTAGGAGGGCAAATCATTTCCCACCTCTCTAAAATGTCAGCTATAGAATCTTTATTATGGTGTAATATTTAAAATGGAATTTTTCAATTACATATGTTCTGAGAATATCTAATAAATTCCTATTCTGATTTCAAGTTTGTATACAATCTAATTCTTAACCCTTCCCCGTGTTTAAAAAAAATAAACCAATAAAACAATACACATCATGTCTTAGGCACTTGTAGGAAAACCTGCTATTTTTTGAACCTTCCTAAAATGCAGATTGTTTATGGCCAAACATAAAAGCCACGGAGTTCTGAAAAATTTTAAAGAGATAATTAATTCAAACATAAAAATTAAGTGGCTTAAAAATCCTGGAAATGGGGGGGAGGGGGGATGGGCATGGAGGAGGACACTTGTGGGGATGAGCACTGAGTGTTATGTGGAAACTAATTTGACAATAAACTATTTGTAAAAAAAAAAAAAAAAAAAACCGGGAAAAAAAAAAAGAAAAAACACCTTCGGCGANAATTAACTGCCCAAATATGTTATTATATCTAAAGATGTAAAGTTTTAAGAGAGGAGTACAAAGAAAATCAATTTTACTTTATAAAATTCTGTCTTATAAAACCAAAAGCTGAGAAAGTAATGTAAGATAATCCCTCAGCTGGTGGAAGTATTTACTACAAGTTTCCATTTAATGGCACGTTCCTTTAAGGGAGTTGGAAATAAAATACACAAAAATTAAATTTGCCTCAAAGCTGTTCAGGCATATCCCTAGAATAAAACAGAGCAATTCCTGTGCTGAATTTTAGGATGTTGAAACAATAGGCTCAATTATGAACAGTGACTATTAATAGAAGGCAAGAAGAAATATATACATTCAAACCTGAGCCATTGGCAAGAAAGTGGCTTTCGGACAATTTCTAGTTGTAAGGAGAAAATCTTAAGAATGTTTCAAGGGAAACTAATACATTTCTACATGAAGACAAAATGTATACATTTAAAAAAATGTGTCCTACCGTTTGTACTTCAATATCACCTTCTTCCTCAAATGTTGTTTCTTCCTCCTGGACTGATACAGACTCACATTCTTGTGGTTTATTTTCTTCTTGGAGCTCGTCACTGATTTCTGCTTCTCCGTTCTTAACTTCATCTTCGACAGAGTCAGTTACTGTGGCAACTCGTTCTTGTAATGGTGTTAAAACAGGCCACAGGGGTGTGACATGGTCATAGTGAGTATGTAGGAGTCGTACAGCAATGTCACTTGTTGCTAAAATCCTTGGAATTTCAAATCCAATTTGTGTTTCAGAGAATCTGATACTTCTGTATCTGTTAATAATTTTAACAAAAAGAATCAGACTGTAAGAAACAAAGTCTGCTGAGAATTTATACCTAAGCAAGATTTCTCTCCACTTTAATTTTGCCACAATTTTGAGTCCCAGCCCAGGCTTGCTTGCTTTGCAGCATTTGGACCCAGTTTCTAGTGTGATCTTTCTCAAAAACACTCTGTTGGGATCTATGACCCCACACTTTTCTCTTCCATCTCAGGCAGGTCCTTCTTTGTTTCCCCTGTATGGCCTTCTTCCTAACTGTCCCTTAAATGTTGACATTACTCAGCTCTCTATACAGGCTTCTTTCTCTCTCTCTCTACCTACTCTCCTTGGATATTATTTTGATGGCCTCAATCATTACTTATGTTTTCAGGCATTTTTTTCTTTTTTTAAAAAATTTATTTCTGAGAGAGAGACAGAGTATGAGTGGGGGAGGGGCAGAGAGAGCAGGAGACACAGAATCTGAAACAGGCTCCAGGCTCTGAGCTGTCAGCACAGAACCCGATGTGGGGCTCGAACCCACGAACCAGGAGATCATGACCGGAGTCGAAGTCGGCCGCCCAACCGACTGAGCCACCCAGGTGCCCCTGTTTTCAGGCATTTTTAACATGAGTTCTACATGTACCGGAATGGGGTAGCAACACAAAAGAGGGGTCCCTGAATGGGCTTTAAGAGGTCCCAAAATGTCCTTACCTATGATGAGTGTATGTAATAAAGTTCTTAAGAGTCTATGACTCCCAAAAAGTTAAGAAGTACTAGTCTGTATGATGACTCCCGAAAACAGATCTCCAACTCAGATTTTTCAGTGCCTTCACACAGCTGCACTTTGATATTCCATAAGTACTTCAAACTCAACAGATCCAACATTAAACTTATCCTGCCTGCAGCCCCCCTCACTATCATCAAATAAAACAAAACGCGTTTCTGCCTCCACTATTCACTATCTTAGTAAAAAGACAACATCTAATTCTCTTCTAATTTTCATCTTAAATCTAGGTAGTTAATATAGGGCTATTCATTTTACTTCTTTTAAAATAATACACAGTAATTTCTATAGACAATAAAACAGGTGATATTAATACACTGTTTCATTAGATTTAAATCACAGTATCTTACAACAAATGTAACTTGAAAAGTATTTTGTTCCTTCCTGTTACAAAATATCAAAATTAAAGTCCAATTCTTTCCATTGTCATATGACTAGTCTTTTCAGAGCTGGGACCAGAACCTAGGACTCCTGACTTTTACTTTGCTATTTTTCCCCCCTGGAACTCACTACCATACTAACTCAATTAATTTGAACTGCTGATGATTAAATAGCAGAAGTGATCATAAATTTATCATTATTACTCTAATTTCTCTGAAAGAGGTTATTAGCTGTAAAGAATTGGGGAAACGTCACTTAAATATCTAAAAAATAATATATATTAAAGTATTTTTAAAGTATTAAACAGTTCACAAAGATTTTTACAGTTTTAGATTGCCATATAGAAAGCACCTACCTCCCCCGCCCCATGGGGGTGTGAATTAAGTGGGTAAAGAAAAGGAGAAGACATTTGTCTATTCAGCATTTATTTGTACTAGACACCATGCTATGATATTTACATTAATATGTAATCTTCAACCCAATCCCATTAAGTAATATAGTCATCATTTGACCACTGATATAATGAAGCACAAGAAGGCTAAGTAACTTGCCTCAGGTAAATAAACGGCAGGTCTGTGATTCAAACTCCAGCTGGCTGACTCCTAACATAGATTTTATCCAAGTATACCATGCTATTATGCAAAAGACATATGCTTGGTCATCATGATGTGATTCCCAATGTCTTTTGACCTACAGTATCACCCACGGGAATACCTTGGATTCTTCTTGAGGTTTGCCCACACATACAGAGTAACATTTTCATCTTGAATGACTTTTTCCATATTTCCACTGTCCAGATCTGCTAATGTACTAGCTTGCTGTGACAGAAAATGAAAACATTATAAAAGATTAGAGGCCTCATAAATTATGCAACTTACAGGAGTCATTTCATCATTTAGGTGTTAGATTCCCTTCATTACTTAAAAGAGTAATATGGGTAGAGTAATATGGGTAAAAGTCTCAAACTAACAAAAAACTGTTTTAAAAAAACTCTGGATGATACAAATGAATTTATTTAATTAAATGTGCTTCATCTTTGCACTCAGTTGCTTGCAGTGTCTAAGGATTAAAATTGCTCCTGTATTCCCAGGATTACTGTTGTGTTACCCTTTTCGATTTTAGCATTATCATGACTTTTCATTTTAAACTATAGATCATGCTACTGCAAAAATTAGTTCATTTCTGAACATTATCAAGTTTAGAAAACAAAATATCCCATTATGAAATCTAAATGAGTCATGTTTCATTAGTCAATCCAACACTTGATGTCTAACATTAAACACACAATTTAAGGATGTTCTTAAGAATGTTAAATAAAAGCTAATAGAGCTTGATGTATATTAGCTCTCTTAAATGCCTCAAATAAGTCAATATTGTATGTGTTTACTTGCCATATTGTAAAACCTTAGAAGCACTGGAGACTGATGCAGTGTCCAGAATAGTTGTGTTGTAGAACACTGTGAATTTATCTCATTGTTTCCTCATGGTATTGTTTAACTTGCTCTTCTATCCCCGTTATTTTTTGTGATTTTTTTTGGAAGTTAGGTGTAGGTAGGTTTAATTATTTTTGGCAAGAAGGCATTGGAGGTTATGTTGTGTTCTTCATGTTGTGTCTTATCAGGAGCTCTATGACATCCCACAATTAACAATGTGGACTTGATCACTTGGTCAAGGTATAAGTACCCATATTCTCCCAGTTACAAAGTACACTTTTCCCCAATTAATAAGTAATCTGTGGCCGAATACTTGGGCACTAGGAGACTCATGTGTTCTTCAACAACGTTTCACCTAATTACCTAGGTGAAAATGATCCTTATCACTTATTACAATTGGGAATTGAAAACTGGTGACTTTCTGACAATTCCTTCTACATTTATCAGATGGCATTCTTCCATAAAGAACTCTTCTTTCCCCTTACCCCACTGTCCCCCTTCCTTTTTGGAGTATCACTTTAGACCCGTGGATTTTTTCTTTACTTAATGTGTTATAATCAATTATGATTGTTCTTTCTGATATTCAAATTAGTCTAAATTTGACCAATGAGAGCCTCTTTAAGCTAGTTCTGTCCCTTTGGATACAACTCCAACAGTCTCTGAGTATTTATTTGCTTTCTAGCACAAGATAACTCAACCTCATCTTTCACTTTCCTGACTCCAGACCTGGAATTTGCTGTTTACCCCAGTTAGACTTCATTCCATTTTAAGAATTAAAAAGAACTCTGGTTCATACTGATATTTCCACTTCAAACTTAACATTACAGTATTTTTTTTCCTAGTCTGCTTTTCTTTTACATACTGCATTTTTTTCTCTTAAACTAGAATGCTAATAATTGTAAGACACTTCCTTGTTTTTTCTTATAAATAAAATAGTTGCAAAATTATAATAAGAACATTACTAACAATAAGTTTAGTGAAGTTTAAGCCTTCTTTGCAGTTCTTCTTGTAATTAGAACATAAGCTACCAACCCTATTCAGAGGACTGTATTCTATACCAAAATAAACCAAAATACCCAAAAACAATGTGTGACCTTAGGCTGTTTTCTGATTTAAACAATAAAATAAAACAAGAACAGTTACAGAAGACATTGATGGGATATTAGCCAAAATTTAAATATGGACTAGATACTAGAGTATGGAATTATTACTTTCTACGGTATAATAATGATTTTACAGTTATTTGAATATTATCATTAGTGATAAAATATTTGGGGAAAATAGAGTGACTACCAACAATCTTTATCAACTGATTTATCTAGACTAGTGAATATCTAACATATGTTTTACAAATTGATTTTCATAGTGATCCTACTAAACCTTAGCAAGTATAAGAAAAAAGCTGGACTTTAACTACATTGATAATGGTGACTTTTTTTTCCCTTTAGATATATTTACAGTTGGGGGCACCTGGGTGGCTCAGTTGCTTGGGCATCTGACTCTTGGTTTCGGCTCAGGTTGTCATCTCAACGGCTCATGGGTTCAAGCCCTGCATCAGAGTGGAGCCTGCTCGGGATTTCTCTCATCCTCTCTCTTTGCCCCTCCCCAGTTTGTTTGCTCACGTGCGCTCACGCTCTCTCTTTCTCTCTCTCTCAAAATAAACATAAATAAAAATTTTAAGAAATATTTATGGTTGTTAAATCTGGATAAATATATGCCTCAGATTATTCTACTTTTCCATAGCCTTTTAATGAAAAAAGTGAATTTTTTATTATATAGCATAAAATTTTTATTCTTATAAAAGTTAATCATAACTTATGGGTAAAATAATCACACTCACTCTGAGAAGTATTTCTGTGGCTGTGTTAAACTTAAGATGAAGGAGCTCCTGCAGTTCTAGAATTGATCCTTGATATTGTTTTATAGTTTTATCTTCCAAATCATATGATGGCATTTGCAATAAAAGTAATCTCAATTTCTCAATTAACTATAAAGTAAAAATATAAAGTAAAAACTTACTATAAAAATAAAACTTCTGACAAATAGTCAAAGAAAAAGTGAAAAGACGATGTTCTATCACATTAGAATTGACGAACACATCATATCATCAGTAAAACATTAAAAAACCCTTTTATTTACTGTATTATTTAAGATTATGGAAAAATAAAAACTAATTCCTACAGATTATCCATTATAAGAATTCTATAATTCTGTAACTATTGGCAAGTTAAAAGAGGAGGCATAGCTTGGATACTGAAGACAATGAAACAACAGAAATGATTATATAATAATGAGGAGGAGGGGCACCTGGATGGCTCAATTGGTTAAGTGCCCAACTTCAGCTCACAGTTCGGGAGTTTAAGGCCCGTTGTTGTCGGGGCTCTGTGCTGACAGCTTAGAGCCTGGAGCTTGCTTTCCATTCTGTCTCCCTCTCTCCCTGCCCCTCCCCGACTCACACTCTGTCTCTCTCAAAAATAAACACGTGGGGTGCCTGAGTGGCTCAGTCGGTTAAGTGTCCGACTTCAGGTCATGATCTCACGGTTCGTGGGTTCAAGCCCCACATCGGGATCTGTGCTGACAGCTCAGATCCTGAAGCCTGTTTCAGATTCTGTGTCTCCCTCTCCCTCTGCCCCTCCCCCACTCGTGCTCGCTCTCTCTCGCTCTCTCTTGCTCTCTCTCTCTCTCTCTCTCTCGGTCTCAAAAATAAATTAAATAAATAAATAAATAAATAAATAAATAAAAAATTTAAAAAAATTAAAAACCAGCAAACAAACAATAATGAGGAGGAAGGTGGAGGGGCAGATAGTTACTAATATGTACTGAATGTTTATATGGGTGCCCAGGGCAGGCTACCCCCAAATGTACCACATGGCATATTGATCATTTTGAATCAAAGCTACTTGAGAAACAAATAGTATAAAGACACTTGGACCCTCCTCTGTCTCCTGAAAGCAGGAAACAAATCTCCCATATGAAAAATACCCTTCCTGTACTAAGAAGTAAAAAGACCTCTTTATTATCAGAGATAGGGGCTTTAAAGTCAAGAAAACTATAGGAATAAACCTTGTTACTGTTTTTACTAATCTACCACCTCAGACCAAACTCCACTTAGAATTCCTTACTAATTAAAGTTCACAAACACCTATTTTCCTTATCTTACAAATTCCTCACAAATCTATTGTCTCTTTATCTAAAATGTATAAAAACTGCCTGCCTTGGTCATTTCTTTGGGTCTCAATTTCATTATTGGGTCTCCATGTGCATGTAATAAAATTTTGGGTTTTTTCTATTAATCTGTCTCTTGTGAATTGAATTCTCCATCCAGGTGAAAGATTTTGAAGGATAGAATTTCCCCTCTCCTACACTTACTATGTGCCAGGAACTTTTCTAAAATGTTTATATGTTTTAATTCATTCTATCTTCATCATAACTCTATGAGGTAGATACTGTTACACTTATTTTTTATTTAAAAAAATTTTTTATTTTTGAGAGACAGAGTGAGACAGTGTACAGGTGGGGGAAGGGCAGAGAGAGAAGGAAACACAGAATCCGAAGCAGGCTCCAGGCTCTGAGCAAGCTGTCAGCACAGAGCCTGACATGGGGCTCAAACCCACAAACCGTGAGATCATGACCTGAGCCCAAATCGGATGCTCAACCGACTGAGCCACCAGGCGCCTCCTATGCCCATTTTTTTGTTTTTGTTTTTCATTATAGTTTATTGTCAAGTTGGTTTCCATATAACACCCAGTGCTCATCCCAGCAAGTGCCCTCCTCCATGCCCATCACCCTCCTTCCCCTCTCCCCCCACCCCCATCAACCCTCAGTTTGTTCTCAGTATTTAAGAGTCTCTTATGGTTTGTCTCCCTCCCTCTCCCCAACTATTTTGCCCCTATGCCTATTTTTTATAGATAAGGAAACCGAGCCAGTCTGGTTAAACTGGTAAGGAGTTTAGAAGACCCCACTCCTTCCTAACAGCAAGTAAAAAGCTCAAGAGACTGAAAAATCGACAACTCTTCTTTGATCAACAAGAAGGGAGGAGCCCCCAAGAAGGGAAGGGACCGGGCAAATGCCTGACCTCAAGACTGGAAAGACCTATAAGTGAATAGAGAAAGTTAGCTTACCAGAGTGTATATTCAGGAACAAAAGCCACTGCAGACACCAGTGCCAGATAAGAACATCTGAACTGCAAATGACAAATTCCTGGAGGCTTAGTGTGGACAACTCTTGAGACTGAAAAACTCCAGGAGAGCACAGTCATAGAAGGAAGAAAGCTCACAATAGGATGAGATTTGCCTCCAAATGCTCCATCAGGTTCTTACAATAAATATGGGAGCAGAATCCCCTCCTACTTCTGGCAGAGGGAAGCGAAAAGGAACGGTTTTGAAATACACCAGAGTACTCTGTCCTTAACAAGGCCTGATCTTAGGGAAAACTAATTAACTAGAGACTAATCTCCAGGAGTTTTATCATAGCCTCACTCACCTGGGAGGAAGGAAATAGACAACTTCAGCTAGCTCTAGCCATCCCCTCCCACCTAAGAACAATTTTTTAAAAAATTAAAAACACTTGTGAAGCTCACCATGCAGAGACACAGGCTTATTACAAGACGAAGACCTAATTGCAGGACTATAGATAGGATTCTTCCCCTCCCCATCCCCAACTCACAGCCATATTACTAAAGCCCTATTTATACCACTTCCTTACACTCAGTACATCGTGTCTAGCTATCAGATGAAGATTACAAATCCCACTAAAAGGCAAAAAAAAAAACCCCACAATTTAAAAGACAAAGCAAGCATCAGAACCACACTTGGCAGGGATGTTGAATTGTTAGACCAGGAATTTAAAACACCTATGATTGATATGCTAAGGGCTCTAGTGGATAAAGCAGACAGCATGCACAAATAGATGGGCAACGTAGGAACTCCTAAGAAAGAACCAGATAGAAATGAATGAATGCCTTTGGTGGGCTTATTAGTAGACTGGACTCAGCAGAGGAAAAAAATCTTTGGGCTAGAGGACATATCAACAGAATTCCTGAAAACCAAAAGTCAAAGACAACAAAAACCGAACGAAAAAGTTTTTTAAATAGAACAAAATAGCCAAGGACTGTGGGACAACTACAAAAGGTACAGCAGACATATAATGGGAATACCAGAAGGAGAAAAAAGAGAGAAAGGAACAGAAGAAATATTTAAAATAACAGAATTTCCCTAAATGAGCGTCAGATGCGAAACCACAGTTTCAGGAAGCTCGGAGAACGCCAAACAGGATAAATGCCCTAGAAAACAACACTTAGGCATACCATTGTCAAGCTATAGAAAATCAAAGATAAAAACTCTCGACAGAAGCCAGAGGAAAAAACACCTTACCTTTAGAGGAACAAAATGAAGAGTTAACATTTAACTTTCCAGAGATAATCTAATCAAGAAGAGAGTGGAGATATTTAAAGTGTTGGGAGAAACTGAGGCACATCATGATCAAGGAGCAACTAGTAAGTGGCAGGATTTAGTTTTGAACACCGACACAGATAACACCTAGAAAATTTCTGAATTAAGAGAGGCGGCATCGTGGTGTAGGGCAGCATGGACTTAAGCCAGAATGCAGGGCTTCCATCCTCACCACGCCTTACCAACAGTGTGGACTTGGACAAGTTTGTAACATCTTTGTGCTTCTGTGCATCACTGTGCCTTCTTCATTTGTAAAATGAGAATAGTGATACCTAACTCCTAGGGTTATTATAGGAATTCAGCAAGTTACTATATCTAAAGCCTGGAATAGTAAGTATTATATAAGGGCTGGCCAAATACATTTGGTAATTTGGAACTTGGTGTTTACCACGGGGTCACTGCTATCCAATTCTTTCTGTTCCTCAAGTGCTGCCTGCTTTAGTTTCCTATGGCTACGATCCTCCTCCTCTCCCATCTCCTGTTTTGTTTTACTTACCCTTTCCTCATTTTCTCTACCATTTCTTACTTCTACGTCTGTAACTCACTCTCATAATAGGGAGATTTCACCCCCAGCTCGTCACCAGCGAACTCTAGTGCTGCTTCCCACTCTCTCCCAGCTCCTGCAGAGCACCGGGTTCCTGGACCAGCATCACGCCACGGCAGCCAGGCAAGAACACTGCACGATGAATCCGCTGGCGTCCAAATACCTCACAGGGGACAGGAGGCTTGGGAGCCTTTGGAAAGTCAGAGTGAGACCCATCTGAAAAGTCTCATAGGAGACTCCAAGCAAGTCACGGTTTCTCTCTCCATATGCAAAATGGATCTCATAAGCTTGTCCACATCAACCTAGGCAATGCATGTTATGAGCATGACAGTCTGGAGTTACTCGATCTTATAACAACATGTAGAAGAAGTAAACCACGGTGACAAGCGGCACAAAAAGTGCAGTGACGAATTGTAACAAAATCATTAGAGGATAATCGGACCACGAGCAGTGAATTCTTTCCAGTTCCTACTATTATGTAAGTGTACCTAGTATGGGTTTCTTTCTATTCATCCTAGCGGGATTTGTTGGGTTTCTTGAATCTGAGGATTTGGATCTTTCCTCAATTCTGGAAAGATGTCAGTCATTTTCTCTTTGAATACTGTCATTCCCTCATTCATCTGCCACTCCTTCTGGTAGTCCTCCTCGACGCATTTTAGCCCCTTTTACTCTATCATACAGATCCATTAACTGCTCATTAATATTTTCCATCTCTGTCTCTTTCTGTGTGCTATATTCTGGGAAATTCGTTCAATACGACCTCTGATTCACTTGTGATTAAGAATCCTCAGTAGACACATTTTTGCTTCCCTTCACTAAGCTAACGGTGAGCCAAACAAGTTCTTACCATCTCCCTTTGCACAGCAGGTATTTTCCCTCTTATCCACAATAACTTTTTGAGGCTCCCAGCCATATAAGGAGCTTCTGATCCAACCTGCCACCTTGCATGCACCCTAGGCTTTGCTTCCTGATGGTTCTTTAAACCAGTGCTAACCCAAGAGTTAACAGAAAAAGAAGCCTCTGGGAAAGTGGCATCTCTGGGAAGCCACTGACTCTGAGACTGGACCACTTTTCTGAATTGTTTTATGGCCTCCAAGATTTTCTTTTACTTTCTTTTGAAATAGGGAATGAATTTAAATATCATTTAAAACATTTTTTAGCATTATAATGTGGTAGTTCCTCAGCATAGCCTGTCCAATCTATTTGCAGAAGTGGAAGGTAGGATATTCTTTAAATGTTGATTTATTTTTGAGAGAGAGAGAGAGAGACAAAGCATGAGCAGGGGAGGGGCAGAGATAGAGACACACAGATACAAAATCCGAAGCAGGCTCCAGGCTCTGAGCTGTCGACACAGGGCCCAATGTGGGGCTCAAACTCATAAATCACGAAATCATCACCTGAGCTGAAGTCAGACACTCAACCAACTGAGCCACCCAGGTGCCTCAAAGGTAGGATATTCTCATTCACCTTTGTTCTTTCATGCCTAAAAGAGGAGGTGCCTGGCACACAGTTGACACAGAAAAGTAAGTGTAGTGAATCACTGAATAGTGGAAAGTTTCAACTCAAGATAAAATCATGCACTTTTCTCCTAAGTTATTTACAAAAATGGATGCAACTTGATTTTTTTTCCTCGCTTGGATTAGACACACATAATGTTTCACATTTATTTTATGTTGGCCTTATCTAAGGTGGCAAAGATAAAAAATAAAAATAGGAGTTGTAAAAATTAAAAAAAATGAAAAGGTTAACAAATATTTTTCTCAACATCCAAAGAAGCAGTAGTGTTATTAATTGGCAAATACAAATCTATATTTATTTATTTCAATTTTTGGATTGATACAATTTGTAACTCAAATAATTTAAAATTACAGAGTAATTTTCCAGTACCTACATTTAGCACTAGTTTACTTTTTGCGATGACTTCCTCTAAAGTCTCATTTGTTTCCTCTTTCCACAAACTAATGAAAGTGTTAATTTCTGGGGATATTGAAGGATCAGGACTCCCATCACATTGAATGTAGTGATTCCACTGTAGAATAAAAATGGTGGAAAGGTCACAATGATGAAAATGCAAAGATTAAATAACTTCTTTCAAAGTATCAGTTCTCATTACCTAGTTTTCCCAATTTAGGCAAAAAAAAAAAATGATGACTTTAACTGTCTACTTGAGATATCTCTAAAATAGCCAAAGTCTCTTCATCAAATAATTTATAAGCCTCAATAGTTCAAATAAATAGCAATTCTAACAATTGTCATACTTTTAAAACAGTATTTATGAGTTGGTTTTGTTTGGCTTTCCTCTCTAATCACACAGCTCCTGTATTTATGAAAGCCAATACTTGGGCTAACTTCTACTTACCAAATTATTACTGTTTTCTGTGGGTTTCTTTTCCAAATTATTACTAACAATGTCATTTTAGTATGAGCTCTTCCATTCATTTTGCAGTCTATGAAACTTCTACACTTGTAATCATATTGTACTTAAAAATTTTTGCTTAAAATTATACTGCAATCATCTTTTGCCATATTATTACAATTTTTTTCTCCTTATAAGAACCTGTATTGTTTCCAAAGCTACACTGTTTCGAGCAATGCTAGATTGCCTTACGCTCAGAGTTTTCTATTTTAATTTAGAATAATTTCCTCAGTATAGATTCCCCCAAATTAAATCAGAGTCAAAATAAAAAATTTCAAGGGTCTTATTATTGACAATAGTTTGCTACAAAGCTATATGAATTTACTTTGCCATGTGCAATATGAGATTTGTCAAATTAGAGATGGTTTACAGACAAATGAAAAGTTCAGGGGGATTAAAAAGGATATCAGAGTATAATTCCCACTTGGGGCACACACACAAAATCAATCTTACCTGAGACAGCAATCTAGTATCTTGTTTCAACTTCTCTGCTTCAGAAAAACATGCCTCTAGTAAATAAAGTTCTTCAAGCTCTTCTTTCCTCCTTTCTAGATCCTGTTGCATGGGGAGAGATACATTGGCGGGCTCTTTAATTTTAGCTTTATGTTTCACAAGTAGCATCTAAACTTTACTTGGCAAAATACTTAGTTTCAAAATGAGCACTAAAGTTAGTTTGAATGTAACAGGTATTTCCACAAGGTTTCCTCTGAAACAGTGGTGTGCAAGTTATCTGCAGACTCCTGGTGGATCCCCAAGACTCTTTAGGGATCTGTGATGTCAAGTATGTCCTCATAATAATACTGAAGCAGTATTTGCCTCTTTCGCAATGTATACAGTTACACTAATGCTGCAAAATGGAATAAAATTGCTGGTGTCGCAGCACAAATCAAGGCATAAGCTATACTAGGGGTCATATTATACTTTTGGGGTCTGGAGGTGGTAAACAGCAAGTTTCACATAAGAATGACCTGAGGAAGTGAAAATTATTAACTTTATTAAATGTCAACCCTTCAGTATATGTCTTTTGACTGTTCTGTGTGATAGAATGGAAGTATGCATAAAGCACTTCTGCCCCATATCAAAAGACAAGGCTGTCTTGAGAAATTACTGCTTGCACAATTATTTGAGTATTTTGGCAGACACTCTCAAGAATGAATGAATTGAGTATGACACTTCCAGGAAAGAATTAAAAGTATTTGTTACTTTTCAATTCAATTTTTACAATGCAAGCTTTCAAATAAAAATTCAAATTAAAAAAAACTTCTATCTACCACTGTGAGCTTGCCATTTTCTCAATCCTTAAAAACCTTTCTGATTTGATTGAATAAGACATTAATGCATTTGATTCTTTATAAATACTAATAAAAATGTGTTAACATTTAGAAGGAAATAATTCAGTGAACCAAATTTTTCGAAGCAACCAAAGCATGACATTTCAAAATCATACATGGATACAAGATCAATTTAAAGTGTAAGACAGATCAATGCTTTAGTATAACAGTATGAAAACTTCACTGATATGATTTCAGATTCCATACTAAGAAACTATGACTTACTGAGTTTTGGTATACAATCAAAAAGAATATCCACAATTATCTGAAAGGCTATTATCATATTCCTCTTTTTTCCAACAGTGAATCTGTATGAGGCCAGATTTTCTTCATACACTTTGATAAAAACAACACATTGTAACGGATAGAATCCTGAAGTAGATATGAGAATCCAGTGGTCTTTTGTTAAGTCTGACATCAAAGAGACTTTAAAAATATAAATAATGCCACTTGTTTCCCTAATTTAAAAAATATATAATGTGTGGTGATGAATGCTAACTAGACTTATTGGAATAATCATTTCACAATATATACAAATATTGAATGTTGTATACCTGAAACTAATACAATGTTATATGCCAATTATAACTCAATAATATATATTATAATTATATGTAGTTTTATTTCTTAAAATATGTTAATATTTTTACTAGTTTCTT
>NW_027531905.1:7151930-7157803 GCF_008692635.1 Crocuta crocuta | reverse complement strand
ATTAATATAATGTGTCTTAAAATTTCTCAGTTTTAGTTTCTAATATGGTAAATATTGAGAGATATGACCCACATAAATAAATCTCCTTGGGGGGTCTTCAATTTTTAAAAGTTATGAGGTTTGTCTTGAGATCAAAATATTTCAGAACTACTGATCTAAAAAATTCTGTTAAAAAAGAGAAATAAAACTAAAATAGAAGTGGTAGAATTTGAGTTTTGGAGGAGGGGGCGGGCCCTTGTTTAATTATCTATAAAACAGATTAAGGAAAATAACTTAATGCTTACAAGCAAGGGCTCTAAATCAAGACTATTTTTGTCTATGTCCTGGCTCTACAACTTATTAGCTGCTTACTTTCCCTATTCCTCAATTTCCTTATCTGTGAAATGTAGGTAATAAGTTCACTTCTTTATGGTAGGATTAAAAGAGTTAATCCATTTTATATAGGCCTAAATATTAGTGGTAGGTATGGGGGAGAATGACATTAAATGGCCAAAGAGATCTGATAGCTATAAAATTTGTCTTCATTAATAATATTACTAATGTTTATATACTAGTGCTTCAAGTTGATGCCATTTTTCTCTGTCAATCCGTTGTCTTTCAAGTCTTTCCATTTCTTCTTTTTCATGTTTCACACGGGCTTCCTCTAAAGAACCAAAAAAATTACTTTCTCAGAGACTAAATCAATCTAATTTTAAGCCCTTAAAGTTACTTAAAATATTTTCAAGATATAATGGTGGTAAAATATTTTTAGAACTTACAGCCTATATTATGTGGCAGAAATAAGACAAATGCTGGACTTCTTTCAAAAAAGTAACATGACTCAAACTTTCTGGCCAAAAAAATAGGCCCATGATGATATTTCTCTTCCCAAAAAAGTTTATAGCAATCTAATAATAATTTTAACCAATAAAAAAATGACAGAACTATCATGAGTAATTAAGGAGAGGTAAAATCTTCAGATTTCCCGAAGTTTCTGACATCTACATCATCAGAAGCAATTACCATTTTTTTCTAAGTTTATTTACTTATTTTCAGAGAGAAAGAGTATGCACCCATGTAAGCAGGGGAGGGGCAGAGAGAGAGAGAGATAGAGAGAGAATCCTAAGTAGGTTCTGTCCTGTCAGCTCAGACCTTAATCTTCTCTTGCTTTCACTATTAAAAGAAAAATATGAAAGACATCTTGAAAAATATGAGTTTACTCCAATATAATAAAACTTTCTCCAAATTCTAGATCCTGATACTATATTCTTATCACGGGCCACCTGAAAGGGATTTAATAATGATTATATATAAAAAATCAACATGGAACCTGAGGACAGACTTTAAAACCTGAATTTGAATCCACACATGTTCTTTAAAAAAAAAAAAAGTTTATTTATTTATTTATTTAGAGCACAAGCAGTGGACAGGCAGAGAGATGGGGAGAGAGAGAATCCGAAGCAGGCTCCACCCTGTATGTGGAGCCCGATGTGGGGCTCCATCTCACAACTGTGAGATCACAACTTGAGCAGACATCAAGAGTCAGATACTTAACCGACTGAGCTACTCAGGCACTCCCACACATGTTCTTAATGCTAAAAGCTACAATCACTTGAAATATTCAGGTTTTTGAAATCTTTTTGTTACTTTGAATAACAGATATTTTTATTAATTCTTAATTGATTTTTTTTTACAAATGAAAATCCTCTTTAAATTTGGCAAATATATACTATTAAACTATAATAATTTAGGCTGCTCTGTGTATTTCTTGCTAGCGTCTATTTCCCATATTTAATGAATTTAAGTTTCAGAATCCTTACTGTAGAATTAGCACCAAAGCCCCTAATTTCATCAGTTAAGTATAAACACTTCAAGATAGGGTTGCCAGAGTCAGCAAATAAACATACAGGATGCTCAGTTGAACTTGAATTTTAGATAAACAAATAGACTTTTTTGGGGGGGAGGGGGATTAAGTATATTTCATATAGTATATTGCATGGGGCAGATTACCCCAAATCATCCATTGTTTATCTGAAATTCAAACTTAACTGGGCCTTCTATGCTTTTTTAAATGTTTATTTATTTACTTTGAGAGAGCATGCACACGAGCTGGGGAAGGGCAGAGAGAGAGGGAGGGAATCTGAAGCAGGCTCCGCACTGTCAGCGCAGAGCCCTCTGGGGGTCTCAATCTCATGGCTCTGAGATGATGACCTGAGCCGAAATGAAGAGTTGGATGTTTAACAAGCTGAGCCTCCCAGGCGCCCCTCCCTGGGAATTCTGTATTTTATCTGGCGACTTCACTTCCAAGATATATCTCAAAGTGATTGGTGTATACTAACACAACTTTCTGGGTGCCCTTTAAATAGCAGATATCTATTTAAAAAACAGATGAAATTTGAAAAACTGAAGAATTTTGAAAATTCTTTTTAAAAGTATTGATGAGAATATAGAAATACCAACCTATTGTTAAAGTCCCTGTGTACGAAAATAGTATCACTATGTATTTTGTACCTTCCTCCTTTTGCCGCCTCTCCTCCTCCTCCTGTAGCTGCTTTAGTCGTTCAGCTTTGGTGATTTTCTTCATCTTCCTGGCAGACTTAAATGTCACAACATAAAGAAAGGCTGTTAACGTACACATCTTTTAAATACGTAAAATACATATCTCTTACATAGTGATTATGAAAAACACTTTTACTTCTATGAATCCAGTCTTTCACTCCTTCAAATAAAGGAAACCTATCCTGTACAAAGCCTTGACTCAATGCATTGAGGACAAAGTATGGAAACAAGTAAGAAAAATAAGTACATAAGTTATTAAAAGGCAACAGTGACAGTGACAATTTAATCACTATACAATTAATTAATAGTATACAATTTAAATAAGTTTCTTATTCCGAGTTTCCACATCTTTAAAATGATGCTAAAGAAGACCTCATTTTATTGTTGTAAGGATTAAAATAAAATGTATGTTAAAAAAAAGTTTTAATACTACATGTCTATAATTATTAAAAATATTTTTATGACTACGATACAGAGATAGCAATTTTGTAAGTTTGGAGGAAGGACAGATTATTTTCAACAATGGGAATGAAGTGAAATTGTTATAGAGCACGTAATATTTAAGTTTGTGCCCAAGAGATGTTAACATGCAAATATGCGGAGAAGGTATTTCAAGAAGAGGGAAATGCAGGCAATAAATAAGATATGGAGATGGGATAGCACTGGAAAGGCCAGCAAGTTCACGGGCCCTGGGGAGATTCCAAGGAAAGGTGATAGAAATGAGAATGAAAAAGAAGGTTGGAGCCTCTGCTATAGAGGTTGGACATTATTCTAAAAGAGCTGGAAAACTAAAAGTTTTGAGAAGGGCTGTGGCTATGAAGAATACAATTTTGAAAACTAACCTTGCATTAGGAAAAAAAAATGATTATAAAGACGAGATACCATTGGAGTGACTATTAACAGTAGTTACTAAAACTAAAGTCATGACTGTAAATATTGATAGAATGGGTCCAATAAATATCATACAAACTAATTCGACAATAATTAAAACTGGAGACGAAGAGAGGAATGAGTTAGAGAAGAGTAAAAAAAAAAAAAAAACCCTGTAGTCTAGAACACGTAAATTTTAAAGAAACACTGTTGAAAGAAGTTTGAATATAATGACTATGAAGCGCTAGGAGAGCATCCAGGCAGTGTTTGCAGACACTGAACCTGAGGAACTGAGGTTTAGCAAAGAGATCAGGGCTACAGAATATAAATCGGAGAGCTGTCTTGGTGGTAACCACCTCCCCTCCATTTTCCCTAAAGGAAAGTATAGAAAGAAAAGAGGACTATCTAAATTTAGCAATCATTAGAGCGGTTAATCCTTGGAATATACAGACTTTTAGATGATCGTCATCTCTTTTTGGCGCACCTACTGCAGAATGCTCCACTGGAATCTCCAATCCATTAGCCCTACTGCTTCTTCATTGTTTATCAACCCCCTCATACCTTCACTTCTTTAACTCGGTTAGATTTCAGAGCTCATCCCCACAACCGCTAGTTTATATATTTCCACTTCCCCTATTTCTCTGTCCCTCTGAGAAGCTCAGCAACAAATTCCTCGTTCTAGTTCAGCTCAGTTCTACATTTATTCTGCATTAGCAATATAAGCAGTTGAACCTTGCCAGAGAAAAACACATGAGCACAAATTTATTAACACAAATTTTAAACAGATTTGGCACTGTCCGGTATTCCTCCTATTTCGTTCTCCTCACTCTTCAACCCTCCAGAATCCTCTCCTCTTTCCTGTTCTTGGCTACTGACTTTCTCTCGCATATCATCAGAAACTCTAGAATAACCTCGGTTCCACACCCAAATCTTTGTACCTATTTATATCTTTGTCTGCCTTCCCTCCCATTCTGGTGTATGATATAACGTAATATACTTCTGCTATTTAAGGCTGAACCTGCCACCCCTACACTGGATCTTGTCCTTTATTGCCTACTTAATAAGTCCTGGCTTCTGTAATTAATACCTCCAGTTATTCATAAAGTTCTCTCTCTCTTGATTTCACATCCCTCTTCATTTTCTGCTTGAATTCTGTTTGTTACCCTTTATATCAAACCACCTAAAAAGACCTGCCTACTGCTTCCACTTTCCCATTTCCTGCATGGACCACTCCAATCGGGCTTTCATTTCTATTGCTCTATTCAAACCTCTCATCAAGGAACCACGATTGCCATGTTTCCAATGCCAATGGTCAATTTGCAGCCCTCATTTTACGCATCTGTCATCATCATTGACCAAGTCTTTTTCCTCCTTCTAGAATTATTTTATTAGGCTTTTAGGTTAGAACTGTCTGATTTTGCTTCTTCTCTCACAGGTCCCTCCTCTGCAGACTTCTTCTCTGGCTTCTCCTTCACCTTCTGCTGTAACTGACCAGTAACTTTTAAAATCATTTGCTAATATATTTCCTTAACATTTTTTGAAAAACCAACTACCCCCCTTCACACATTTTTAATCTGGCATCGAAAACTTTTTATCATAAGCTTAAATAGCTACAAATGTTGTACTTTCCAGTATAAAATAAATCTTTTATATCTTTCTAAAATACATTTACCACTATATAAAAATATATCCAATGGAATCTGTGTATCATAGTGACTTATAGCCAATATCATATATTTTTTAAAAAAATGAACAAATTTCTTTAATAAAAATGTTAATCCTTTTCCTATTTGACCTCATATTCCACTCGACTTCTCTCACAGAACCGTACCCTAATGTAATATACTTGAAAACCCTTTCTTACATTTATCTGTTACAAAAATATGTATAAAAATTTAAAATATTTATTTCCTTGTCTCTTAAGTTCCTGAGTAATAAAAATTTTGTTCCGGATTTAATCTTATAACTATTTTCAGTATACAAATGAACCAAGCAAGATATTATATTACAAATTTTGATAAGTAAACTTGAAACATAAAATTTTACTAAATATGCACCTTTCTATGAATACTTGGGTTTTCTCTTTTTCCTGATTCATTAGCTATTGCCGAATGACACAAGGCTTCAAATGGATTCTAATTTTTACAAATAAAAGAAATTAGAACTCTGATTTATATTTAAAAACCAGNTGTCTGTGCCCCCCCCCCCCCATGCTCATGCTCTGTCTCTCAATAATAAAAAAAACATTTAAAAATTAAATAAATAAGACAGTGGAAACAGGTTTGCTACAGCTCTCTCATGCAGTTCTTTGCATCCTTCACATATCATATACCAAAAATTACATTGATTTACCAAAAAAGAGCCCCCAGAGATAATCACTGACATTTGTTAAGATTGTCTTTTCCTTTTTTTGACTTTTTAAAAAATTTGTTCATTTATTTTGAGAGAAGGAATGTGTACCTGAG
>NW_027531905.1:7090142-7151917 GCF_008692635.1 Crocuta crocuta | reverse complement strand
GAGAGAGAGAGAGGGAGGGAGAGGGAGAGGGAGAGGGAGAGGGAGAGGGAGAGGGAGAGAGAATCCCAAGCAGGCTCCACACTGTCAGCGTAGATCCAGATGCAGAACTCAAACTCAAGAGCCGTGAGATCATGACTGAGCTGAAATCAAGAGTCAGATACTTAACTGATCCACCCAGGTGTTCCCATCTTGTTTTTTCTTTAAAGTTTCATTACATATATATTGATTCCTGAACAACACAGTTTGCTGACTTTTTAACTTTACATAAATCCAATTATACTTTATGTATATGGCTATAATTTCTTATTGTAGTAAAGTATACATTACACAAAATTTACCATTTTAACCATTTTTAAATGTGCAGGCCAGTGGTATTAAGTACATTTGACACTGTTGTACAACCACCACTACCACTCATTTCCAGAAATCTTTTAATGTACCTCAAACACTAACTCCCCTTCCTCCTGCGACCCTAGCCCGATAACCACCATTCTACTTTGTCTCTGAATTTGACTACTCTAGATATTTCACATAAGTAAAATAATACAGTATTTGTCCTTTGGTATTTAAATACATGTCTTTAAATACATGTTATGGCTTGTAAGATTCATCCATATTGATGGATATAGCTGTAGCTATATATTTTCACTGCTGAATAGTAACTCATTTTTATACTGATAGATATTGGATGGTTTCTAGCTTGTTACCATCATGAACGATACTGCTCTAAACCTTCAAGTGGATGTAACCTGGTGTCCATTTGCAAGAGTTTCTCTGTAGTGTATAGCTAGGAGTAAAACTGGTAGATATATGCATTTTCAACCTTATAGAAGATGAACTTTCTAAAGTAATTATTTCAACCTGTAATTCCATAATCATTATACAAATCAACATTTGTTAATTTCAGTACTTTTGTTACTCTAGTAGTTGGATTTAGTTTTTGTTTTTTTCCCTCAATACCTTTATCAGGCTAAGGAAGTGCCCTTTAACTGATTAAATGGTAATGCAGAATAACTGAATTTCCAGTTCAATCTGAGTCCATTCATTCAATTTCTAAATCAAACCAATTCTGCCTTCCAGGGATAAAGGAAGTGGGTTATAATTTATTAACACTCTATATACTTCCAGATTGAGCTTCCTAAACTTTTCTTCAGACTTAAGTTCATGAATGGGCTCCAATTTTCCTTTCTCATACTATTCTCAGGATACCCAGGTAACTAAAAATGAATTAGGAGTGTTCCCTCTTTCTATATGCTTTAGAGGAATTTCTATAAAAATGAAAATATTTCTTTATCTTTGAATGAAGAACAGGCTAACAAAGACTTGGAGACTTGGAATTTTCTTTCTGGGAAGATTTTAAATCACTGACAGAATTTCTTAAATGATTATAGGACTATTCAGGTTTTCTACTTTATGAAACAGTTTGAGTAATTTTTTTCCTAGCTATTTGTCTAATTCATCTAAATTTTCTAACTTACTGACACATAAAGTTATTCAAATAATGTGACTTATTATTAAAGTCATATTTCCCTTTTACTTACGCCTTTCGTTCTTCTTGATAAAATTTACCAGTCAATTGCCCATTTTATCAGCATTTTCAAAGAAATAAATTGTGGCCTGTTCATTCAATTATTTTAGAAATACTGAGAATATAACATGTGATGGGCATTTGAGATATCCCAGTTAAAAAGATAAAAACCTTTGTACTTCCAAGCTTATATTCAAATTGGATGAGATAGATAAAAACAATAAACAAGATTTAAAAATAAATTACAAAACATTTTAGAGGGCGAAAGTTATGGAGGAAAACAAAGGAGCTCCAGACTGCAGGCATAGTTAGGGAAGGGATGTATGACAATAGCAAATAGAGTGGTTAGGGCAGGCCACAAGGAGAAGGTAACATTTCATTGAGGACCTGAAGAAAATGAGGTTATAGATTCTCTTCATTGTATGTTTTCTATTTTATCAGTCTTTCTACGTCTTTATTATTTCCCTCCTCTCCTTACTTTGAATTTTCCTTTTCTTACCTCTTGAGAGGATGCTTCATTCATGTTATAGTCTTTTTTCTTCTTCTAATAGAAGTATTTAGGGTTACACATTTTTCTGTATTACTTTAGATACATTCCACAAAATTTGAAGTATTTTCCTTATCACTGACTTATATCTTCTGACTTCCATTATCTTATTTCTTGATCCACTAGAAAGTTTTAAAAATTCCCAGCATATTGGATCTTCCTGTTTATAACTGATGTGATTTTTTTTAAGTTTAATTTCACTGAGGTTATAATACATGCTTTGAATTGCTTCAATCGTTTGAACTCTGAGACTAGGTTTATGTCACAGTACATTGCCAATTTTGTGCAAATACGTGTTTTTAAAATTCTGAAGTTGTTGGGTGCAGTGTTCTAAATATGGTTACTTCATTAGATTTGTTCATCATGTTATTCCAATCTTCTAAATCCTTATTTATTTTTTAATAGTTGTTCTATCAATTACTGAAAGAGGAAATCTTCTACTATGATTGTGGACTTGTCTATTTCTCTTCTCTCTAAATTTGTGAATTGTATATTTCAAGGCTTTGTAATCAAGTATATACAAACTTAAAATTATATTTTCTTGGTTAGTTGAATCTTTGTCATTACAAAATGACCCTCTTTGTTTCTAGAAGTATTTTCGGTTTTAAAGTCTATTGTGTCTAATATTAATATAGCAATATCGGCTTTCATTTTTCTAGTACTTGCATCACATATCTTTTTCCATCATCTTATCTTTAAACTTTTCTATATCTTTATTCTTTAGATGATGTTTGTTAAAAGATTACTGTTGGATTTTATTTTTTATCCAATCTGGCAATGTTTCTCTTTTGATTTTGGGATGTTGTCTTACCTTCCTTTTGTAAACTTTCTTGATATTTTCTCAATTGATTTTTTTTCNACCCTCCTCTCCCCCCCCCCCCCCCCAATTTGGAAGTTATATACTCTGTTTATATCATTTTAGTGACTATCCTAGAAAGTCAACATACATACCAAATACAAGAATATCTTTAGGGGCACCTGGGTGACTCCGTCGGTTAAGCGTCCAGCTCTTGATTTCAGCTTAGGTCATGATCTCACAATTCATCGGTTCTAGCCCTGCATCAGGCTCTGCGCTGACAGCACGGAGCCTGCTTGGGATTCTCTCTCTCTGCCCACTCCCCTTGCTTGCATGCACTCTCTCCTCCCAAAAATAGACTAACTTAAGGGGCTCCTGGTGGCTCAGTTGGCTGAGTTTCCAGCTTTAGCTCAGGTCATGATCTCATGGTTCATGGGTTGGAGCCCCGCATTAGGCTGTGTGTGGACAGCGCAGAGCCTTGGAGCCTGCTCTGTCCCTCTCACTCTCTGCCCTCCTCCGCTTGTACACTGTCTCTTTCTCTCTCAAAAATCAAATAAATAAATACACTTAAAAAAAAAAAAGAATGCATTTATCCTACTACCAAACAGTACAAGAACTTTAGAACATATTAATTTATACTCTTTCTACCTAGATTATATGTGATTGCTCTCATGTATCTTTTTATAACAGTTTTACTGAGATATAATTCACATACCATACAACTCATCCATTTAAAGTGTACAATTCAACGGCCTTAAGTGTACTCACAGAGTTGTACAACCACCATAATAAATCTTCATCATTCCTCAAAAAAGAAATCCCATGCCCATTAGCAGTCACCTCTTTCCCCATTTTCTCTCAACCCCCCAGGTCAAGAAAACTACTAATCTACTTTCTCTATAGATTTGCCTTTTCTGGACATTTTATATAACTGGAATCTGGCAATGTGAAGTGTTCTGTGATTGGCTTCTGTCATAGAACATGTTTTCAGAGTTCATCCATGCTATTGTATGTATCACTTCCATGCTATTGTATGTATGTACTTCCACTTTATAGCTGATTCCACTGTATGGATACACCTCATTTTGTTTACTGATAAACATTTTGGGTTGTTTTGTTGTCATGTATCTTAGTTTATTTTTTAAACCTACATGTTATTTTGATTATTGTTTTATATCTTACACATATAATGTGTTTTGCAGGTGGCAAACTCAGTTTTTGCCTAAGAAAGTATTTTTTCCCCTTTATTTCTGAAAACGATTTAAGCTCAGACATAATTCTAAGTTGGCATTTATTTACTTTCAGCACTTTGAAGACATCATTGTCTGTGGCTTCCGTTTTGCTCAGTTCTGCAAATGCCCTCATGATAAAAAGTTTTAAGTGCTTCTCCTTTACTTCTTTGCTTTAGGTTTTCTCTGATAATTTCTCACTATCTTATCGAATCTTACTTGCTTTTAAGATGACAGTTTTGATCCAAATGTACATATTTAAGTCAGCATTATTTATTGTTTTTAGCAGAAAGTTTGATCCAAAAAAATCTTACTAGATATGAAGAAATCAAAATAATATTTTTGATAAAATTAGTTTTTCTAAGCACTTCATTTAAGTTGATTGAAACTTTAAAACTGCAGATTTCACTCAAAGTATTTTTTAAAATTCTATTTATCTAATTAGCAACTCTCAGCCTTCAAAGTTAAACAATAGGCCATATCACAGTTACTTCCTACCACAGATACTCTGACTTCATTTTTCAGGACAAATAAATGTATTAATACATATCATCATAACAAGCTACCTTATGTTTTATAATGAGCCAGGAATGAATTGATTTTCTCACACGTTGTTTTCAAATTTTAATATTTGCAACTTAATACCATGTACATTTTAGGATCAACACTGAACATTCCATAGAAACCAGGTATCAAATTTTAGGCAACCCAAGTCTGTTTATGAATACAGATCTTTCTTGAGATGGGGTTACATCTTGGCCAACGCATTTGAAGTTGAAAATATGGTAAGTCAAAAATGCATTTAATACACATAACCTACCAAACATCATAGTTTAGCTTAAACACCATAGTTTAGCCTACCCTACCTTAAAAGTGCTTAGAAGGGCACCTGGGTGGGTCAGTCAGTTAAGCGTCCAACTTCGGCTCAGGTCATGATCTGACAGCTCATGGGTTCAAGCCATGCGGCAGGCTCTGTGCTGACAGCTCAGAGCCTGGAGCCTGCTTCAGATTCTTTGTCTCCCTCTCTCTCTGACCCTCCCCTGCTCACGCTCTCTCTCTCTCTCCCCCAGAAACAAAACAAAACAAAACATTAAAAAAGTGCTTAGAAGGGGCGCCTGGGTGGCTTAGTCGGTTAAGCGTCCGACTTTCGCTTAGGTCATGATCTCGCGGTTCGTGGGTTTGAGCCCCGCGTCGGGCTCTGTGCTGACTGCCAGCTCAGAGCCTGGAGCCTGTTTCAGAGTCTGTGACTCCCTCTCTCTCTGACCCTCCCCTGATCACGCTCTCTCTCTCTCTCACTCTCCCTCCTAGAAATAAAAAAAAACATAAAAAAAAAAAGTGCTTAGAATACTTACATCATCTAACACAAAGCCTATTTTATAATAAAGGGTTGAGTATCTCATGTACTGTATTGAATACTGTACTGAAAGTGAAAAACAGAATAGGAGTATGGGTACAGAATGGTTATAAATGCTTTGGTTGTTTACCCTTGTGATCACGTGGCTGGCTGGGAGCTGTGGTTCACTGCTGCTCCCAGCACACCAGAGAGTACTGTACCACATATCACTGGTGCAAGAAAAGAGCAAACTCAAAGAAAGGTTTCTACTGAATATGTATCACTTCTATACCATCATAAAGTGAAAAATCACAAGTAGAGCCATTGCAACTTGGGGACCATAGTATTGCATTCTAAAATTAAAATAGGATTTAAAGTACAGATATGAAAACNCCCCCCCCCCCCCTCCCTTTGCTCATTCTTTACAGTTCTATGTATGCCTGGCGGTACTCAGGCACCATTCTTAACCTATTCAAATAAAATAAATTCAAACAAAAGTATTCTAAGTCCTGTAAAATCTTTTTTTATTGTTGTACACTAAAGCTGTATTACTAAAAAAATTCAAATATCAAAATTTCATTAATAACGCTATTTTCTTTACTGTAAGAACAGTCATAATTATTAGCCGGGAACAACTGGAATCATCTATGCATTCATAATCTGCACTGCAATTCTCCCCTACAATCTAATTATAACTCTTCTGCTATTTCATGTATTCTATGAAGTATAGTAGTTTCTGAAAAAAAAATACTGACATAAATGCAGTGACAGATCTTTTAACAGTGTACCTTTTCTGTAGCCTTGTAAAATTTTTCCTAGCTTTTGCAACAAATAATTCTAAATTATGTAAAGTTTCACAAGCATCTTTAGGGTCTATGTAAAAATAGTAAGCTTATTTACATTTTTATTGATACCCTGAATCTGTCTTCATTAAAAAAATTAATATTATTTTTGGACTCCGGATGTGTTATCAATAAATTACAGGAGCGCCTGGATCACTCACTCGGTCGGGCATCTAACTTCAGCTTAGGTCATGATCTCGCCGTGGGTTCGAGCCCCATATCAGGCTCTGTGCTAACAGCAGAGCCTGGAGCCTGCTTTAAATTCTGTGTCTCCCTCTCTCTCTGCCCCTCCCCTGCCTTCGTTCTGTCTCTCTTTGTCTCTCAAAAAAGAGACCTTAAAAAAAAATAACAAATAAATAAATAACATTGTCAGAGGGTTTCTTGCATCATCATATCACAATAATTTCATGGGTATTGTCACTAAAAATTATTACCAGCTCCACAATTCAAGACAACAATTTATAAGAAATTCTGAACATCTCCATACCTCTAATGCCACATTTCGCCACAAAGAACAAAGGACAGAAAGTCTCTTGGTAGCCTGATTAGAGAGACCTGTGCCAACATCAGTATCTGAATTGTCCCTTAGTTTCATAGCCCAGGCCCTGGGGCAGTGAGCCACTAGGATTTAGATAGGCTTTTGTTTTGTAAAGCAAAAGGGTAACTGTGAAAAGGGAGGACTTTAAGATAGTAGAGCTTTCCCAGGCAGGGGGGAGTATGGAAGCTGATGATCTGGAAATTGATTTCCATAAAACTATCTGTGTCCTGGCATCACTGGAAGATCTTTGTGTATCTGTGAGAGTACTTTTTATGTAGCAGAAATGGGTTAATTTCCGTAAAAGGACTTGTGATTTGGATGCTGCAGTAGCTTCACAAATGGTCCTTCTGCTTCTACTCTTGCTTCCCTTCCCCTCGCTTTTAAATATGTTAATCAGACCATATCACTCTTCTGCGTCAACTCTCCCATGCTATCCACCATGCTCAGAATAAAGCCCAAACATCTCACCATGGCCTACTTGGCTATTTTTGCAATAACCGTCTCTTCTTTCTAGAATGCTTATCCCCTAGATAATTATTGACTAACTCCCTTGCTTCATCGAGGTCTCTTCTTCAATTTTCTTTCTTTAACATCCTGTATGAAATAGCATCACCACTATCCTCCACCCCACATTTCTCACTGACCCCTTTCTTGGTTTTCTGTATTTTCAAAGCTGTCTGATATTATATTATTTTTCTCGTTCTTCTTTTTTTAAATATTTATTTTTGAGAAAGAGAGAGAGAGAGGGAGGGGAAGTGGAAGCAAGTGAGCGAGTTGGGGGAAGGGCAGAGAGAAAGGGAGACACTGAATCTGAAGCAGGCTCCAGGCTCTGCGACGTCAGCAGAGAGCCCAACATGGAGCTCACACTCATGAACCATGAGCTCATGACCTGAGCAGCAGTTGGACGCTTAGCCAGTATTATATCATCTCTTCAATTCCCCTCCCCAGATAGAATGTAAACTTAAGAAAATGAAACCACTATCTCAAAAAGATATCTTCATCCTCATGTGTACTGTAAGACATGGAAACAACCTAAGTGTCCATCCATAGACGAATGGATAAATATATGTAAATGGAATATTATTCAGCCATAAAAAGAAGAAAAATTTGCTATCTGTGACAACCTAGAGAAATAAGGGCATTATGCTAAGCGAAATAAGTCAGAGACAGTCACCGTATGAGCTCACTTGCATATGGAATCCAAAAAAGCAATATCTTCTATAGAAATAGCATAAATTGGTGATTTCCAGGGGGTAGGCCATGGGGGAAATGGGCAAATATTTGTCAGAGTATAAACTTCTAGACATAAGATGAATAAGTGATGTGTACATCAGATGATGTGTACATCATGCTGACTACAGTTAACAATACAATATAGTATTGTTAGAGTTCAGGCAGTAGGTTCTAAATGCTTTCACCACACACACACACACACACACACACACACACACACACACACACTGGTAATTACATGAGGTAATAGATGTGTAATTAACCTTAGTCTGGTAATCACTTCATAAGTATATCAAATCATTATGTTGTATGCTTTAATCTTACACAATGTTATAGGTCAATCATATCTCAATAAAGCTGGATTTAAAAAAAAGAATATAAGCTTCATGAGATCAGGGACTCTCTCTTGCTACAGTTCTCTTAAAGTCTAGAACACTGCTACATCAATGAAATAAGTATTCTCCCATATTTCTGCAAGGCCTTATATACAAAGATCTTCATTTCTCCTTTGTTTGTAGTAGCAAAAAATAGGGACAACATAAAAATCAGAGTACATACTTTCAAGGAAACATGATGCAGCTATGAAAAGAAGTGACATTATCCTGATGTCCTGAAGCAAAAAGTTTCCAAAGACATACTTATTCTATCCAAACTATGGTGCCATTCGATGTAAGATGTACCTTTAAGTAGGGACTGCCCAATGTGGAAGTCTAACAGGAGATGACTGTATAAAGCTGGATATGAGTAGAGAGAAATGAACTCACAACACAGAGAGATACAGGAAGAAAATGTGCAGATCTCCATGCAGAAAATGCATGGAAAAAAAATCCCTCAAAATTTAAGCCACAACCCAGTTCATGTGGATTTGCTGTCTGACTCATACCATTAGTGTGACCCAAAAACTCACAGGCAGAGAACTGAAAGCAGTATCAGGTTGTGAGCAAGCCCACGTGACTGGCAGAAGTAAACCTCCTCTCTGGAAGAAATGGATGTCAATCCAAGACTAAGATGATTGTAAGATGATATGGATACATCTCAGTTTTAGTAAAGTATAAAGAGATGAGTATCCTAGAATATATTAAATACAGTATCATTAAGTGATAAGTAGAAGGTGCAGGATGCTCCCACCTGTGGGGAGAAGAGGGATGTGTGTGTTCCTTAATGCTAAGACAGTTTATGAAAAGACATGCAATAGTTCTTCTAGTCTTGAGTAAGAGAAAACTTTCCGTTTTTTATGCTATTTTAATTTTGTACCATGTGCATATATTACTTTTCCCTTAAAAATCTGTGACAAAGAGAGAATAAAATATATCTTTCAATGTTTTATTAACTATACTTACAGACTCAATTCATCCTCCAAACCACAATCTTTAAGAATGGAATAAATAAAAAGGGAGTGATTTACTCCTTACATTTGGACTCAAATTTCAGAGGCTTACTATGACAATTCTCTAAGGGATACAACACTCTGAATAAAAGAAGACAGAAGTATTTATGTAGCACCCTTCCATACACAGTTAAGCGCCAAGTCATTTAGAACAATGAATTTTCAGATTGAAAACAATGACTCTAAGATTTCACAAACTGAAGCCAGAAAAAAATACGCACAAATCAATAAACTATTATAGACCCACATACAAATAACTGTAGTCCTCCAGAACATTTCCATGAGAATGTGTCTTGAGCCTGCATAAATTTTGTTCAGTTCACAGCCCTTAAAACAATATCCAAGTGACTGAGTCCAAGTGACTGAGAGAAGCAAACACTGAGGCACTCAACAGTATCTCTTGAAGAAATGCTTAATTGTATAAATATTGAATACACACATTAGACAAGCATTATCTTTAAATAGTCAAGGCCTGAGGTATTTTTAAATAGTGGCAGGGTAAATGGGGTTCCACATATTCATTAGACAAATATTGATTCAGTGTCTACTATGTGCCAGGCACTGAGTTAAATGCTATGAACATAAAAATGAATCACATGATCCTGACCTTGAGCAGCTCATAATTATAAATTCTTACAATAAAATGACATAAGGGTTATAGTTGACATATGTACAAATGCATGTGCTATGAGAACATAGAATAACTGATTCTGCAAGAAAGAATAGTAGAAAATTTTAGGGAAGTGACTTTTGAGATATACCTTAAAGCTGGCATTCCAAATCAAATTCCTCCTGGGATCAAGCAGGTTAATAAAGTAACCTGAGTAATCTGAGTTTGGTCATAGTCAGGCCTAGGGGAAGCTGGAGAGTTTATGCATTTCTATAAAAGGGGTGCCACTGCTCAGTCTAGCCAACTGTTGCCTTACTAGACTATAGGCCCAATGTTACCAGTATTTCAATTTTTCAAGAACGGGGGATATCACATTTTTGTCTGAAAATAATTTGGCAACCAATTAAAAAATAACTCTTCAGGTCAAACAAAATATGCTTAGAGGCTAAATCCAGCTTGCCAGTCAAGAGGTTATAATCTGTTTTAAAGTCTAAATCTACTGGGGCACCTGGGTGGCTGAGTCAGTTAAGCGTCCGACTCTTGGTTTTGGCTCAGGTCATGATCTCACAGTTTCATGGGTTAGAGCCCCCACATTGTGCTGTCAGCACAAAGCCTGCTTGGGATTCTCTCTCTCCCTCCCTCTGTGCCCTCCCCCAATTGCACTGTCTCTGTCTCTCTCAAAATAAATAATTAAACTTAAAAAAAAATAAAGTATGAATCTACTAAGTGAAAAAGAGAAAAAGGGATTCTAGACCTCCCTAATTAAATTCAAATTTCTACAAAGTACAAAAGAAAATCAAGTGTGCATTACTATACAATTCATTTAAAAATCTATTACCTTAGGGTCCACTTTTAAAGTTTTGTAACTAAATTTTTGTGATTATCTGGAATAAAGAAATGGGGTTCTTAATCTGACATTTTCTAGAGCACAACTAATAAGAAGCCCCAAATTTATGTACATGTAAAAACTAAAGACTATTTTTAAGTCTTGGTGAAACTAGAGTATCTTTTTATGTCAAATATGAAATATATCCTGTTCTGTAAAGGATTACCCATGATTTAAATATCATTAATATCTATAAAGTAAGCTTAGTAAACCCTATAAACCATGATAAAACTAACTAGAAAATGTTTAAAACTTCTGTTTGTACAATGTCAGTGCTTATAAAACTATTTTGAGAAAATAATTTCTACCTACCTTTTTTGCTTTGGGACCCTGAAAGTTAGAAAAACAAAAGGATTGATCAATTTTTAAAAACTCAGATATTTTAACAAAAGTACCAAGATTATGTAAAATGTGAAAATTAGGAGAGCATAAGGAAACCCTCTGTACCATCTTTGCAACTTTCATGTAAATCTAAAATTATCTTCAAATAATATCTTTTAAAAAACAATTTAGACAAAACTACAGGCAGGTATAGGAAAAACTAAAGTCGTTCACCCACTGAAACATCTTTTTAAAATTATACACTCTTTAAATCTTACACTCTTTCTTACGACAATCATGCCATGGTCTTTGCAGAATGACAGGACCTATCCCCACACACAGCAGCGGTCAGGAAAGAGCTAGTTTAAAGGGTTCCAAAGAACAATAAATGATTAAGTACTGGTACTGATGTCCAGTTTGAAAGTGTGGAAATGATCTCATAAATAAAGAATCTTTCTGTAATTAGATTGCTAAGTTTATAGAAAGAAAATCAGTTACATAAGGCAAGCAAATCTATGATCAAATGAGTCTGTTCAGCAATGTGTCTTAATGCAGATCTATTCTTTGGAAATTATTTTGGAAAGCACAGTATTTCAACAAATATTTACCACTAACATTACCATTACAAGTGATTCAATAACACTACTTGTATTTTCCTGATTAGGCTCACGTATCCATTAAGTGTCTGATAAGGAATCTATAAGAGATCATGTGACTATATGATTATACACTTTCCACATCTGAAGAGGTATACAGGAGAAATTACTGGTTCAAGCTATAAGATTTTCACTGTATTAAATATAAATGCTAAAATTCACATGAGGCAGATTTTATCTTCTTGGAAAGTACATTAATTCATTCAGCAGGTATTTAAGATTTAATTTGCACACAAGGTGTTCTGGGACACCAGAGATTGATATAAATAAGAATGGTAGAGCCTTTGCTCTCATATAATTTTTACTGTTGGGTTCTATATTTATAATACTTACTATCAATTAATAGTTAATACACTTTCATCTTGAACTAACTACTATACAGCAGAATATGCAAACAGTATTGCTCCTGTTCTCAAGTAGCCGTATTTTAAGATTGACAGATTATCATCTCTTACTAGTGCTTTTAATATGAAGCAGGTTTGGGATTAGTATTTATCCTAATCCCTCCTACAAATCATAAGAAGAACATCATGTGTGGGGAAATAGGTTCTACTTACATAAATGGGTTAGAAAAAAACCTTAGGGGAGAAAGCCACCGCCACAGGGCGAAAGCGCAGAGGTTAGCTAGGGAGATATTGTAATACGATCACGAGTAACTTGTTATATCACCTGCAGAAAATTACTTTCCATCTGACACCAATATACTATTGTGCTTTGATCACAAAGTGATCAGACACTTTGCTTCTTAATCACACAAGTGATGATTACTATTTGATTGTTTTCTCCACGTTCACCACGTGTGTAAGATCTTGTGCTCTCAATAAATACAGAGACGAAACCTGTTTGGGGGCTCTTGTTTCCTCTTGGACATTAGCCTTTTTTGTATTCAATTCTGTGTCTGCTCTCTTGCTGGACAAGACAGAATTCCAGACTCCTAGTCTCTGACAATCATGTAGTATAGTACAGTTGACCCCTGAACAACACAAGGATGAGGGGTGCTGACCCGTATGCAGTCAAAAATCCACATATAGTTTTTGACTCCACCAAAACTTAACTACTAATAGCCTATTGTTGACTAGAAGACTTACTGATAACATAGAGTCAGTTAGCACATATTTTGTATATTATATTTATACACACTGTATTCTTACAATAAAATAAGCTAGAGAAAAGAAATATTAAGGAAATCATAAGAAAAAATACATTAACAGTGCTGTACAATATTTATGGAAAAAAAATATCAGCCTGTAAGTGGATTCCCACAGTTCAAAGTGGACCATTGTTATTCAGGGGTCAACCGTAGTTCTCAAAGTTCAGAGGGCATAAAAGTCACCTGGATGCTTATTTAAAAAATGCATATTTCTTCAGTAAAAGTGTGCACACTCACTTCCCCTTCCCCATTATGATTCAGTAAATACTAAGTACTGAATTGCATCCCCACAAAATTTATATGCTGAAGTCCTATCTCCCAGTATCTCCAAATTTTAGCTTATTCGGACCTAGGGTTGTTGTTGATATAATTAGTTAAAGTAAGATCATACTGAAACAGAATGGCCTTTAATCCAATATGACTAGTGTCCTTATAAAAAGGAGAAACTTGGATACAGATATGCACCCAGCAGAAACAATATAAAGAATGGGGGTATGTTGCCAAGGAACCTTCAGAGCTAAGAAAGAGGTCTGAACAGATGCCTTTCTGGTACCTGCAGAGGGAGCAGAACCCTGGAAACACCTTGATCTTAGATTTATCAGCCTCCGGAATTGTGAAACAATACTTTTCTATTGTTCAAGCCACTTAGTTTGTTTTACTTTGTTACCTGGCAGCACTAGGAAACTAATACCGTAGACTTGGAATCCAGTCTATTCCTGGACTCTGTATCTTAACAAGTATTCCAGATGTGGTAAAAGTAAATGTTCCAGGGACATTTTGAAAAACAATGCTAGAGGGATGACATTTATGTTCCATTGGAAAATAAAGTAAGGGCTATTCTTCCCTCAATTTACCAGTGATGTTAAGTCAGTTTAGAGTCCAGTCATTTACCTCCTGGTCTTCCAGACATGAATGTTCTGCATTCCTTATTTCTTTCCATCAATTCTGGAAACTCATATTCATACTTTAAAACACACTTCGAAAAGCATTGTTCTTCCCTTTCTATGTCCTTCCCCACCCCAATTTCATCATTTCCAATTAATCTTACTCCACTGTAGACATTTCATTCGTTACAGTTAAAAAACTGTATTATTATTAGTTTAGCCTGTCTCCTGTAACAGGGAGGGGCTGCAATATTCACTTTATTTTTTAAAATTTATTTCTGAGAGAGAGAGAGAGACAGCATGAACAGGGGAGGGTTAGAGAGAGAGGGAGATACAGAATCTGAAACAGGCTCCAGGCTCTGAGCTAGCTGTCAGCACAGAGCCTGACGCGGGGCTCGAACCCATGAACCGTGAGATCATGACCTGAGCCGAAGTCAGACGCTTAACTGACTGAGCCACCCAGGTGCCCCTACAATATTCACTTTTAAGATCCTTGACTTCTAGCCTAGTTTCAAACACACAGAATGTAATCTGTATTTCCTCTCAATTAATGTATTAAATTAACTAATTACATTTTCTACTTCCTTTTGTTTTAGCAATAGAAGATGGAAGTCCCATTTAAGAAAAGGGGGGAAAAGATAATCTTACAGCTACAGGGTTGGTCTGTGTTTGTGGAAGACATGACAGCTGAGGAGTGCATTAAATAAGACAAGAAGCTTTATTGTACTTAATAAAGTCAAGGCAAGCTGAGTAACTTGCATCACAAAACCACTCATATTTCCACAACAGACCACATGAAATAACTTTTCAAAGAAGAATAAACTGCAACAGCTTTTAATTTACGGAGGAGGCACAAAAAACACATTTTCGCCCAGCTGCCAATACATTTTAAAAACAAAAGCAATTTAATGGAAACGTCTCTCATTACTGGAAATTACCAGGCTGAAACCAATTCTTGAACCTAGCAACAGTGCCAGATTAGGACACCATCTGACCGCAGTGGCCATCCCCCGTTTGCCGAAACCAGTTTGGGACTCTCATCTGTCCCTCTTCCGGACGGGAAGGCCACGGATCAGAAGGCAGATTCCCCAGAGGGATATGGGTTCTTTCTTAAACCGATCCGCTCCCTTCTAAAATATGACATGCTCTTATTATATCACTTTACCACGGGTGAATCACTGCTCGCCCCTCCGCCACTTTCCCCGCTCACCATGCTGCAGCAAGCACGAACTCTGTAGTGGGCCAGATCTGAGCTTAGAGCTGTGTGGACAAACGCTCCCGGGTAGCTAGGACGACAAGCCCCGCCCACACGCGCCCTCGGGAAGGAGCGCACATCCTCGCGAAAGGGTCCGCGCAATCGCGCTCGGGTTCTTCCGGGCGGCGCCCCGCCCCCTTCTCTGACTGGCTGGCCCACACCGACACCGCCCTGTTCGCTGTTGACCGACCCTGGAGTCGAAGCGGTCGGGGGCCTTTACGGCTGTGGAACGCCGGAAAGTGCGTGAGTGCCGCTGCCGGGGCGTTTTATTCTGTTTTCCAGATCCTGGGGTCTGGAGGTCGTGAAGGATGCCGTGGGCAGGGACTACCGGGTGTGGCAAAGGGTTTCTGAACGTCTTCCGACGTTGACAGTCTCTCTTCCTCAGTTTCCCCAGAGTGTTTTGGGGCAAATCTTTCCGTGAGAGTTTCGAGAAGGAAGGGAGCCGCCCGCTATGCCAGTGGGTCAAGTGACTTGACACCCGGGTGGGCTGAGTGGGGACCGGGGCTCAGTTTAGAGAAGAAGTAAATAAATTAGTTCCAAGAGGGTTATTTTAAAATTAATGACCTTCGGATTCTTCTCTGGGCACATGGTTCAGTTTACCTTCTGTGCAAGTTATGTATATGCCGATTTTCCTAAGAGCAGCTCTAAACATGAAGAAATTATTTGAAGCAAATCCTGGATGAAGTATTTCTTACGGTTGAAGGTCGCTGACACCCAGAAAGGCTCATTAAGCCACTCGCCCAAGGTCACAGGCTCACTGTACTCGCCAGTAGCACAACCTTCAGAATTTCAGTCTTCTCCCGTATGAAGAAACACTACCAACTTAGACCCACGGGGAAACTAGAAGAAATTTAAGTGATTAAGAATTTAAGCTCCCTCCAAATTCTCGCCCAATTCTCTGACTTTAGGGCCTTGTTTTAGCATGACAAAACATGGAATACTTTCAAATCATTGGCACCATTTCTTATCTCTGAATTGTAATTTTATAATGCTCTCTCTCTTCCAACTTCATTGATTAAATGTATTAGTAAGTATTATTGAGCTAGCCCTATGGGTTGAGGTCTTATTATCCCCATTGTAACAGAAATCCGATTGTAAATTAGGACATTCCATCTGCAAGCCCGGTAGCAAGATAAAAAACATCTTAATGTCGACTTCATATACAGTTCTGAAGCCATTTGATAGGAAAGCAAGCTTTTGTTTTAGTGTTTCCGTCAAACTACTGATGTTTATGTTATAAAACTTCAGTCAATTCAGTTAGGATTGATGGGCCTAAGGAGGTGTTAATGGTAATCCCAATTACCTTAAAATGGTAGGCCTCTAAGGCACAGGACTGGCTGTAGTGGCTCACTCTAGGCCACCTCCCTCCTAGTGAGGAGGAATTGCTATGGATGTGTGAGAACACGCTAGACTGTTCTAGGGGTCTCTGTGCTATAAAAATAGATTATACCAGTGAATTTGGTTCTTTCCTACTTCTCTTGCAAGTTGCCTAAGTGTAAGGGCGATTTTCCTGTTCTCTCTTCTTTGCCTTCAGACAGGTGTAATATCCACCCATTCTGAACATATACATAAACAGCTCCTTTCAACTCACTTCTATAATCTGGCTTCTAGGCAGGGCTCGACCAAGCCAAATACCAACTTAGGGGCAAAAATCTTCTTCCCACCTACCTCTGTGATAACATATCCTTCGGTGCTGGTATTAAAGTTTTTTGTGTGAAGCTTTTTCGGCTTAGTTTGGGGAAATGTGTTTCAGCTGTTGGAGTCAAATCGAACAGAACCCTATACATAGTAATATTGCACTGCCTTTCTTTGCCAGTTTTCCTTTAGCTTTTATTGCCTTCTGAACTTCATGAGGAAGAGTGATTAACAACAGCTTTGGCTACCCGTAAAATGACAATTCTTATTTAACCCAAGAGTGGAGTTGGTTAAATCTGAACTCCTCAGTCCACAGTTACTAGAAAAGAGCTATCAATGAGGATTGTACCTTCTTCCCCTGGCCTACCACACACATTCTCAGAATGGGACTTCTCTCAGTCCCTAACAGATTGGCTCTTTACAAAGAGCAGTAACCTCCATGACTTCACGCAGGGTTAAGGAACAGCCCCTGGTCCCTGCTGCACTTCAGCTTCACCAGTTGTGAACCCAAGGAGACCTCTTTCTCCCACTGGCTACTCAAATGCCTGAAGGTCAACACAAAATAATAATGATAAACTACCTTAATTCCTAGAAGTTAACATATCCAAGATTGGGACAGTTTCACTCTAATCAAACCAGCTACAGTTTTTGCTGGGCAAATCTTTTATTATGTATAATTTGTAAACTAAAAAGACAAGCCATATCTCTACAGGTTTTTACAAATGACAAGTTTAGAGTTAAATAAAGCTATGCTCCTTGTTAGAAAATTAAACAGGCTATAATTTGCAATTTTAAAGTATGTCTGTGTTGATTGAGAATCGCTTTTTAAAGCACGTGGTTCTGAAGAGCCATTCTTCAGTAAGATTAAATCATACTATAGATAGGCTCTGAGCAAAAAAAAAAAAAAGGAAAAAGTTTTAAAGTTGAAATTAGGCATTAGTATAGTAGATTAAATTCATTCCCTCTCAAAACTCCACTAAGTCTTCAGTGAAGGGATATAAAAATAAATTGGAAAAATAGAAGAGAGACGATGACAACAGTAAAATTTTGGAAGCCGCAAACCAGATGAATGAATGTGACTCAGACACCAGAAAAGCCCAATTTATACTGCATAATTCTCAAAAGGCACTGGAGCAGGGCCAGTGGAACTAGAAATGAGGAATGAAATAAAAGAGATTAAATTAAAGCTCTTTGAGAAACACCTCTGGAGGGACCAAACCTCTCACTCCCTACAGAAGCATGGAGGTTTATTTCTGACAAAATACTACTATTCTAGACACTGGGGTGTCTTCAGGTATACTAAGTACGAGAACCACACTGGAAGTAGAAATTAGGTACATTTGGTATACATACTGCTGCGTGCAAGTCCCCATTCTTCTTCCACTTCTGAAGATTGAATAGGCAAATGCTCAGCAAATTGGAAGCTTCTTCTCTGGGGACTCTGGCCAGCCCAGGAGGAATGCTCTAACACTCTGACTTCAGAGGTTCCCCAACAATGGCCCACTCAGATTATCCTAAATGAAGCTCAGAGTCTTAGCAGTTGCAACTGCAACCGTGTATACAAATCTTGTAAAAAGCTATTTTTGTCCTTTCACTTGTAAAAATGGACAGAAAAGGATTACCAGACTTGGGAGGAAAGCTCGGAAGCTATGTAGACAAAAGCAGAAAAAGCAATTTGGAGAAAAACAGAAAAAGAGAAAGAATTGTTCTGCTGTATTGTATGTTTGCTGTGTGAATTAGCTCAAAAACTACTAGTGAAGAGGGGAATTACTAAAATGGAAATAATGTTTATTCCTATGTGTTTTTTCCCCCTTAAGAAAGAGAAGCCAGAGAATTAGATTTATGAACTTCAGCAAGAAATGAAAAGGTTTTCATTTAGCTGCTATACTTAAACTTTTTAAAACCTTAAATTTTGGGGGGCGCCCAGGTGGCTGGCTAAGTTGGTTGAGCATCCAACTTTGGCTCAGGTCATGATCTCGCGGTTCATGGGTTGAAGCCCTGTGTCAGGCGCTGTGCTGACAGCTCAGAGCCTGGAGCCTGCTTCACATTCTGTGTCTCCCTCTCTCTGCCCCTCACCCACTCGTACTCCATCTCTCTCTCACACACACACACAAACATTAAAATAAAAAAATGTAAAATCAGTGCTTACACTCAGGACTCCCACCAGAGAGAGGCATACCAGGTTTTAATGCAACTTAACTGCTGGCGGTTGAACCATCTACCCCAATTAGCAGCCTTGGGGTTTAGATAGATCTCTATTTCCATATCTATCTTACTACCTCGCAGCTCTACTCCAAACGTTTTGCCAGCATGTTTACACCAACTTTTTAAAAGTTTTACTCGGGTATAATTGACATGAAGTTTTACTTCTTTAAAATGTAAATAGTTTGATAAATTTGACGTCTATAAAATCATCACCACAACCACAATAATTAACATCTCCATCCCCAAAGATTTCCTCCTGCTTTTTGATCCCTCCTGTTCTCCAGCCCCTGGCTCATCCTCAGGCTACTTGCTGTTTCTGAGCATTTTAAACATTTCTGTGGTAGTCTCCAGCTAGTCTACAAAATAAATGGCCTGTGATCTTCAAAAGTATGAAGTTCATAGAAGTCAAGGAAACCATGAGGATCTGTTTCAGATTGAAGGCTGAAGAGATAAGAAAACTAAATTCAGTGTGTAATGTTTGGACCTTTTTGCTATAAAATAGGGCATCTTTGGAATGACTGCCAAACGTGTAGGGGTTGTGGATTTCAGTAGTAATGTAGCAGCATTAGTTTCTGATAGTTGTACTTTTCTGTAGGAAAATGCCCTTGTTCACAGGAAATATACTTTAAAGCTGTGCTGTCCAATATAGCTGCAACTAAGCCATGCCTATAAGCACTTGAAATATAGCTAACATGACATATTGAAATAATATTTTGGACATAAACAAAATATATTATAAAACTAATTTCACTTTAATTTTTTAAAGTTTTTATTAGAGAGAGAGCGAGAACGAGTGGGGGAGGGGTGGACAGAGACGGAGACGGAGGATCTGAAGGAGGCTCTGTGCTGACAGCAGCCAGCCAGATGCAGGGCTCAAACCCAGGAACCATGAGGTCATGACCTGAGCCAAAGTCAGACGCTTAACTGAGCCACCCAGGCGCCCGTTTTGTTTTCTAATATGAGCCACTAGAAAATGAAAAATTACATAGGTGTGTTGGATTGTATTTCCTTTAGATGGCACTGCAAAGTACTCACACTGATATATCATGTTAGTAACATTCTCTCAATTCTCAATTTCCTATATATTCTTACTCTCAAAATCCTGTTCAGGAAAAATGGTATTAGTATTATGTTGCTAATAACTTTCCTGCAAGACTGAAATTATTTCAAAATAATTCTGTTAATGAGGGACATAAAGTATAAAAGTTGTCTTAGGTCATTGGAAAAATAGGAGTAAATTTTAAGGAGGGTTACGGATGACATGAACATTTACTTTGGACTTATTACGAACTAAAATGCTTATGGTGTTAGGAATTTTACAGTTTAATCCCCACAACCATAACAAGTACTGGGAATTATTTTCTATGTTTAGGCAATCATGTTGCCTTTAAAGAGCCACCTTTCTCTAATAGCAGTAACAGGTTACACATACAGAAGCACAGTCTACTTCACTGGATGTTGCTTGCTTCTCGCGTAAGTACCTGCTAGGGTTTGTTCACCCCGTCTCTTTCCCACCACTCTTACTGCCCATCTACCATTAGTCGAGAACCTGCTTGACTCCCACACTCAGCTTCTACTCTTTAGCCTCTCTTAGGATAGCACCCTTCTAGATAGGATTAGGCCTCTTCTGTGTCCACCAAACAAATCTGGCCTTGCCCTGAGAGCAACATAGACACTCTTTCTTGACAGAAAGGAAACTGAGGCTCAGAAAGCTTAAGTAATTTGTGTAACGTTATGCAGCTGGGATTTAAATCTCATTCATTTCACTCTGTATAAAAGGACATCCATTTTTGACAACTCATTTTCTCTCTCATTATTCTTTTTCCTTCATAGAAAAATCCTCTTCATATGTCTCCCCCAAGAGATGTTAGTTCTGTGAGAACACATATCTGACATTTCATAGCTATGTCAGTGCCTGGAAAATAAAGTGCTCCAAAAGCTGAATGAAAAACAAAAAGGTAACCATATTCCCAACATGTACAATCACTTTTCTTTGATTCTAAAAGAGACTACGATGCAGTTCTTTACAAAAATTTTTTTTCTTTAGGTATGTTATGTATAAAGGTGGACACTTTTCATAATAAATGAAAATGGCCAACAATTCTTTAAGAGGAGAAGTACTGAACCTTTATAAAAATGTAAGTACTTACGTTGCCAGTTTTATACATATGTTATTGAGATACAGATTGCTTAGAAATATATAATTTTTCTTTTTTAAGCTGCTGTATCTTGGACGAGACTATCCAAAGGGAGCAGACTATTTTAAAAGGCGTCTGAAGAATGTTTTCCTTAAAAACAAAGATGTGAAGGACCCAGAGAAGATCAAAGAACTTATCGGACGAGGCGAATTTGTAATGAAAGAGTTAGAAGCCTTATACTTTCTTAGGAAATACAGAGCAATGAAACAACGCTATTATTCAGATATCAACAAAACTAACTGATTACAGTTACTATAATTTGATTGAAATGCAGTGTCAGCTATTTATGTAAACCAGATATGATAAAAATAATTGTGCGTTACGTTAAAATGGCAAGATATACAGGTTATGTAAAAAATACCTGCGCTGCCTTATTGAACTGAAATAGGTTTCAATCTCTATTCACAGAGCTTTATCAGCAACCCTTTATGCTTAATTTTTATACAAAATTAGCAATATAGCCAACTACCAATTAAAAAATAATGAGCAGCCATTTTGAATGAAACTATAGTGCACTTGAAATAATTTTAATTTAGTAAGTTTTTGCCAATTATTCTTATCCCATTTTTCCATTTTACTGACAAGAGAATGCCACTTAATATACATTTAACTAAAAATAATTTCTTGCACATTAATTCCCCTTAACTTTTGAAGGAATACCACCTTATTTTTGACCCTATGTGGCACTTAATTATCAGCACACACTCAAGATTCACTACAAAGCAGATGATAGATAGCACCTGGCGATGATAGAAGTGTAGTTACAGAAATAATGTGTGTGTGGAGTAAGATTATTTCTGATCTTGAAGTAGGCTGCCATTGATTGGCATTACATACAACCTGTTTAATATCTTCCATTATTAATTTTGCTGCTGGTTCTCTTTGGGTCTTAAAACAAGTCACCTGTTGTGTATCAATTACCTTTACTGATAAAAAGTAATAAATAATGTTATTATTCTATTCTTTCATCATAAAGACAGGTCTGTTTTGCATCTACTTTTAAATGAATTAACATGGTAATGGACCTAAATCTATCATGGTTTTAAGTAAACACTTAAAACCTTTATAGAATGTTCAAAACACCTTTCACAAATAAAGAATATATCTAACTTATAAGCTGCAAAAGATTCACTAATATACTATAGGGTCTGTGGTTTATGAAGTATTCCGTATCAACTGTGGCACAAACGTTTCAAGAAGTACACACTATCATAGTCACCATAACTATTTTTATTACATTACAATAATTAGGAGCAGTACAGTTCATGACAAAAATATTACAAATTTCAGATCACTTCACAGCACATACTCCTATAAACATTTAAAAGTTAATTTTAATTAAAAGAGTGGTCATTTTTAAATTTAATGTTTGATATGACCAACATTCCTAGGTCAGCGCAACCAAATGATGGAAAACAACTGGATCACACTGCATATGTCCCACAAAAAAAAGCACAATGTACAAAATGTGCATGTTTCAGTTTACACTATACAAAAATAGTTAAAATACATTCCAGGTAAACATGTTACATTAAGAAATAGTACTAGTAAGAAATTGGCACTCAAAGGAAAAATGCAAAAGTATTTTCAACATGAAAACACAAGACAGTGGAATTGGAAACTTTTGGATAAAACATTACATAACCCATTTAGCTCTATGGGGAGGGGGACCCTCTGTAATTGACATTTCTGCAAGTGAAAACTTTTTTTTTTCCTAAATTCATATAAATTGCCTATCATCATCCCAAACAGGCACTTAAAACTATTAAACAAAAACAATTATTAACCTAGTTATGACTATTCCTCAAGAACTCATGTAAATGTACCTTTAGGAAGAAATAATTTTCATTTTCTGAAGGAATTTACAGCTATCAGGTGTATGCTGTTCAATTTCTCAATGCAGATTTCACGCTACCCAATACTAACACAGAAATTACTAAATACAAATTCAGTTTTAAAGAAACTGATTTTTTAAAAGAAAACATTAATACAGAGTTACCAAGAAATTGTTATTTTTTGACAATGGAAATGACAGTTTTTATTTCCTACCAAAAAAACTGAGTGTGTGTACATTGTTTAGAAAAAAATGGTTAGAAGAAAAAAAAAATCAGTGGAATACAAATGAGATGAACTTGTGCAAACTGCAACTGAACATGCCTCACAAAGTTTCTATATATATTAGGACAAAATTGTGCAATGGTGGCAAAGATTTTGATAACCTAGAAGTTAGGTTCTAAATTCCTATGCAGTGTGACTCAGTTAAAATAGAGCCTAGAATTCCTAATTGGAAATATTCACTGAAATTATACTACATACTTCTGCTACATTCTTCCACAAACATGTTAATGTCTAAGACTATGTAATTTAGCAATTTTTTTCAACTTCAACAAGGATTTTTATCTTTAAGGCCGTAATAATTACATAAATTTATTTCTAGGATTATGGCTCCCCTTGTAAAATCTCTACAAAAACAAACCTTCCGTTAAACCATTCAAAATTCACATAATAAAGGATAATTACCACTGCCTAAAAAATGTTGCCCAGCTACATCAAAAAATTCAAGAGTCCTAAAAATCCCTCAGTTATGCACTGCAATTCCTGAAGTATGGCCATTTCTTTCTCTTGTGTAGAAACAAGAGGAAGTACTATAAAGTCTTAACACCCTATCTAGATAATGTTCCATAAACCTGTAGTTTAGCACAGCATTTCAGAAACTGGACTGATTTTTTTACATAGAAATTTTCTTTTCTGTGAATTAGTTCAGGCGTCTGTTTATTCATACCCAGATAAATAAAACTATTTTTAAATTCAATTATTTAATTTTAAGTCTATTTTTAATTATTATACAAAGAGACCAACTAGAATAATACACACTTGGGAATTTTAATGTTATTATCTGACATATGATTTAATATGTACTATTAGTTGTCCCAAGAGAATCACATAATTATCCCAAATAAAAAACAATATATAGTCAAGTTTACTCCTTTAAAATAAGGAAGTAAAGTGATTTATATAAAGTAGCTTGATTGAACAGCTTTACTGGAATCCGCAAAACAATTATTTAATTAGAACTGGAAGAAACCTTAGAGACCATATCCCTTCTTGCAAAACTACAATATGCATTATGTTATCTCTGGGTCATGTGCCACATGCCTCACTAAGATATTACAGACCACTCTAAAATATCAGCACTACTTAAGGATAGGGATTATGTCCTTTTTGGAGGATATGTAATATCCCCAGTGCCTTCTGTAGTACCTGGCATCTAGTAGGCACTCAAAATATTTGTTGAATAAATGAATTCTGAAAAGTAAGCTTTGTGAATTAAATTTTAAGGTAGTTTTCATTGTAAGAAGATTTTGCTTATCAAAATACTGGAATGTATCACTGTTACCAGGGCTAGTTCTAATTTTAGGTTATCTAAGGAAATCTTTCAGTACTACCTTTATTAAATTCTTCCACCGGATAGGGTTCTGTCTACTCATAGCAGGTATGAAAATTCCTACTTAGTCACTAATGGACCAGGTAGCAAAGAGATGATGTTCAAAAGGATCAAAGTTAAATTGCTATATAGCTACCACCTAAAAATTAGCTATTAGGTTCAATCTCACTATAGTATCTGTCAGATTATGTTGAGCCTGACTAATGTGACTTGATGGGAAGCCTTCACAGAGATATCCAAAGCAGCAATAAATCTTGAGGTTAGAGTAATTAGAAGTATTAAAAGGAAAGCATCAAGTCATGGGGCATGTAGAAGGGTAGGCAGGCAAGATGACATGAATGTGGGGGAGAGTACTGATACTGACACTGGAGAATGGATACTCAAAAATAAACTTCACCTCTTGCACAACTTTGCCTAAGACTGGCACTGAAGATAACACAGGTAAAAAGTTACAGATTGTGCTGAGATTGACAAATAGGTATATCTTTATGTAAACTGAATGTAAATCACATAGCTGTAATGCTAGATATAGCCTCTGAGATGACTTCTTTTAACATGAAGAAACGGATAGTGATTTGCCCAAAATTGAATTGTAAAAGACACGTAACTAGAATCTAAGTCACCTTCCTCTTAGTCCAGTGATATTTTCACCTCAACACACCGTCTCACTTCAGATATTTAAAAATACATCTTAAACGCATTGTAGGAATCATGTTATTAATTTATTCTTTAACCATTATATATTCTTAAATATGGACCATACTTGTAAAGTGTTTATGAAATGTTACTTTAGCCAGTAACATTGGCTAATGAGAACTAGCCAATACTAGAGATTCTGAAACTTTTTCACTTCATTGTTTTAAAAAAAAAATTAAGATCTTGCCACCCCCTACCCCAAAATCTCATTTAAAATAATGTTTTTAAAAAGTTGTTGGTTGTTGTTTTTTAAAAACAAAAGTGATGTGTCTGATCTGTCAGCAAGACCACCACATCGTGAGAATGTATCTTATCTAAACTCTGCTAGTCCCCACTTTTGACCACCCAGTGCATGACCACACTGAGAGGCCACAGGTATGCAGTCCATACCATGAGACTCTTAATGAAGCTCAAAGGTTCACACAAGGCCTGGCCTTGCAGCCTTGGTCTCTTTAACATCTACTACAGCTAACTGGCCCAAATAATCGTTAACGTCACTACCAGAATTAAAACTATTTTCTAAGACTGAAGTTCAAGAAAAGATTTAAAGTTATGCTAAGAAAAAGCAATCTGACACAGGGAGACTATACTTAATTCCTATGGGAATTTTTTATACATGTTAAAATTTTTTCAATTATTACAAAAATTTAGTAGCATGTAAATATAGCCCCAAAATGGCTGCTATAATCCTCATCACACACTGGGTCTGCCTTAACAGGAAAAGCTATTTAGAGTATTATAGGAATTTATCTAATATGGAAAGTAAATGCCTTTTAATATTTTCCATTGCCTTGTATTTTTTTCCATTTTTTCCCTTTTTATAGAAAAAATATAATATTTTGGGGAGCATGACTATGACAAACAGCAGTGAAAAGACGGAGAAAACCTTTATGAACAGTGTAACTTTACATTCATTAAGGGTGACTGAAACTATAGGACGTTATACCTACAAGATGAATCTACAAGAAGCCCATAAATTCATGTTCCCTCAATGTTTCAGTAAAACCAATCATGAAATCTCAACTGAAGTTATAATTAGTAATTAATCCATATATGTGACTAGATAAAACACAGGATAGGGATGATTCAAAAGCTTCATTAATTTGTTTCACACCAAAGTTCACAATTGGTAAGAAAAATAGGAAGTAATCAAATGCATGCACCAAAAACCCCAAGACAGAAATCTTAGGTATTCAGTTTCCTTTTCACAGGCATTGCTAGTTCAAAAACCAAAATCAGGGAATACTGGCACTTAGAGGAAAAAAAGTTTCCACTGTCATTTAAAAGAAGCATTCAAGATAAAAGCTAACAGTTTGGATGGAGCAGAAAATTAGGTAATGCTAAAACAAATGCTAATAATTTAGTGTAATGTACAAAAATTACCACTTTTACTTAAGTATGCCTTAAGAAAAAAGTACAAATTGTATTTACATAATTATACACTTTGTCTTTGACTTCTTTTTCTTCTTTTTACCATCTTTGCTCATCTTTTCTTTATGTTTTCGAATTTCTCGAACTAATGTATAGAAGGCATCGTCAACACCCTGAAACACATAACAAGTATTAAAATGTGAATATATATGATGGATTGAGGTATACAGATAACAGAAAGGATATATCACTACTGGCGACACTGATACTGAGAAAGAATAAGGACACTTTACATTTCTCTTTAGGCAACTGAATATATATCAGACTTTTAGGATTCTTAAATGTTTTCTTCTTATTTCATCAACATTATAAATAGGAACACTGATTTTTCACAAAAGGCAAAGAAAATCAGTGGTACAGAATCTTACATAAGCTGAACAAATACCTTTTTCCCAATACCTTTTTCCCAGAACTTACTTTGCTACTCATTTTTCCATATTGACACAGTCACCAGATCCAAGTGCATTTGTGCATGTGTTTTTATGTGTGTGAATATGCATTTACACTTAATTATCCCTGAGTTTCTAGATGTTAGATATAAACCATGCAAGTATATACTACTTTCATAAATATTGACAGTAATAACATTTTAGCTCTGGGCTCAATACTTGCTTAATACCATTAGATTTAAATAATTCCCAAGAAATAAACAGTATTCAAATATACTTACAGTTTTGAAATAGTATATATTAAGGCATTAGTTTCAATTCATATACTTAAGATATAAGAAACTTAAAGTGACCCCAAAGAAAAGACACAATACTTTGAAAAATGCAATACCTCTGACTTGTAGAGAAATGAGATAAATCACTTAAATGGTGGTATAGTTACCAATTTGGAGGAGATTCTCTTTTATTTATTATTGTTTTAGTTTCTGTTTAATATATTACATATTCAAAAGTTTGCCATATATAGCCAAATGCTGTAACTTCAAAAAGATTTCCATTTGGTCATTTTGGGACATCTACTCCTGATCAAAGCAAGGTATATAAATAAATAATGCTGAAAGTGAATTCAAATAGGATCATTTTCAACCAAATAATTCATAAAGTGAAAACTAGCACTCTGAAAGTGGTAGCAAGAGATTTTAACCTTGAAGTACTGAAATTATAAAATTATAGAAGTCAATTCCTGTCATGACCCCATTAAAAAACAAATGAAATATAAAAGCAAAATTAAAATATAAAAAAGTATGATCCTCTATGAATTTTAAAATCTGTGAGTAGTAATTCTTTTAAAAAGCTGTTAACCGGGGCGCCTGGGTGGCTCAGTCGGTTAAGCGTCCGACTTCGGCTCAGGTCATGATCTCACGGTTTGTGGGTTTGAGCCTTGCGTCGAGCTCTGTGCTGACAGCTAGCTCGGAGTCTGGAGCCGTTTCAGATCCTGTATCTCCCTCTCTGTCTGACCCTCCCCTGCTCATGTTGTCTCTCTCTCTTTCTCTCAGAAATAAATAAAACATTAAAAAATATTTAAAAAAAAAAAAAGCTGTTAACCTACTGATGCTTTCAAAGAGAGACACTAGAGGGAGTCCTAGGAACAAATACCTAGCAAATAAAGTTGTATAAATCAAGCCACTTTAAGAAAAATGGAAACTGAATTTTTATTTATTTTAACCACTTCTGTTGAATATTCATATAAACACATTAAGTTATATTATCTTGAAAATAAATTAAAAATTTTTTAATTTATCAATGATATGATTCTATTATACTACAAAACTCTACAATTAATATTTCAAAACTGTAAAATTAATTCAAGGGCATTTTCATTTAAGTTACATTTAACTCATTTTCACAACAGATCTAAAAGAAAAATATCATATTTTTAAAGAAGTAAACAGGCACCTAGGTGGCTTGGTCAGTTGGGTGTCCGATTCTCAATTTTGGCTCAGGTCATGATCTCACAGTTTGTGGGATCAAGCCCCGCATAAAGCTCTGTGCTGACAGTGTGGGGCCTGCTTGGGATTTTCTCTCTCCTTCTCTCTCTGCCCCTCCCTCACACACTCTCTCTCTCAACATAAATAAACTTAAAAAAAAAAAAAAAAAGAACGAAAAGCAAACACAGAGCTGGAATGAGAGGCTTGCTCAAGGTTTAAATAAGTAGTTGTAGGATGAAAACCAGAATAGGGGCACCTGAGTGGCTTAGTGAGCTTAGTGAGCTATCAACTCTTGATTTCAGCTCAACAGTGGGATTGAGCCCTGCATTCAGCTCCATGCCTCCATGCTGAGTGTAGAGCCTGCTTTAGATTCTCCCTCTGCCCCTCTCCCCTGCCCCCCCAATTTTTTTTTTTAAAACACNTCTCTGACCCTCCCCTGCTCATGCTGTCTCTCTCTCTCTCCTAGAAATAAATAAAACATTAAAAAAATTAAAAAAAAATAAAATAAAAAAATAAAAACACACCAAAAAACCCCACCAGAATTATTACATGAACAGCGGTGAAAAGTTGAGTGAAAAAAGTCCCCAACAAGACCCCCAAATTGCACTAAATGATGTTCCCCACTTTCTGAAATCATTCATTACTGGTACAACACATGCTTTTCCTTCACCCAAAGGAGAGGAAGAGTGATCAAATATAATTTATCGGCAATACAATCAAGGCTTAATATATATAAACCTTTATATTAACTTTTTTTTTTAATGTTTATTTTTGAGAGAGAGAGAGAGACACAGTGTCAGCAGGGGAGGGGCAGAGAGAGAAGGAGACACAGAATCTGAAGCAGGCTCCAGGCTCTGCGCCGTCAGCACAGAGCCCGATGTGGGGCTCGAACCCACAAACTGAGAGATCATGACCTGAGCCAAAGAGAGAGGCTCAACCGACCGAGCCACCCAGGTGCCCCTATGCTAAACTTAACACATAAAATTCAAAACATTCCAATGATATAATAAAGAACCATTATTTCACAATTCACCAACCCTTGACTAGTTTATAATCCATTCCCTTAGAATGGTATGGAATCTTAAAAGAGGACTAATCCAACTCCCCTACCCTTCACAAATTCCCTTTGATCACAAATGCTTATGATTTCAACTACTTCTATAATGAAGAAAAATGTCAATGGTATATTATAGATAAAATAAAAGAAGAGATAAAATGAAAAACCACGAGACGGGTATATAGATGACACTCTAAGTTAAAAAACAATACACAAATATTTAGGGGACAATGAAAACAGAATGTGGTAACATTTCTGTCTTCTAAGATTCTGACAAATACTTTAGGCTAATGTTGCACTCTTTCTTAATACCGAACTCTTATGTAACTTATTAAAATTAAACAACTGCAATGACTAAGGATACATTACAATTAATTGAAACAGGGCACTGAATTCTTTTTTTCCATATGGGAACTTGTTTTCATACACACTTATGTTAAGACAAAAAATTATCCCAGTAATTTTGTTTACACCCATCCATTTTAGGACTAAGAAAAACACATTCGTGTATTTATTACTGTCAAATTAATTTTGTAAAAATATTTTTATTTAAAATTTTAAGTATTACCAAGTATAATTTTAAATAAAATGATATTCATGCCCACTGAAAAAAGCAAGGATTCATCATACTCACTAGTTATCTGACATTATACTACATAGTCACAAATTAGAAATCTTAGAAAAGTATATGCCTCCACCTGTTTTAAATAAAAATTAAAGTGTAAAACTTATTCTAAATAGTTCTACTTTTAAAAAAAAGTTCTTTTCAAACTGCATTGTAATATTACATTTTACCACAGTTTTTGAATTAAGATATTGCTCTATCTGATACTCAAAAAATATTGAGTTCATAAATCATAAAAATTAATGCCAGTCATGCTTTATTTCTTCTGAGTTTAGCAGATTAGTATACCATGTATCTTCTGGGACGGACTCTATAATTCAGATGTACATTTTATGCTTTTGGGAGATATACTATTTCAGAACTCAAATCAATATAATAAAAACTACTGAGTTAAATATTTTCTGAGCAAGACCAAATTTAATGTGGGCTGGTTTAGAAAGGATACTCAGAAATTCCACTCAGTAAATCCAAATGGGCAGTTACTTTGTTAAATCATGGTCATGCAAAGATTAAAAATACATGATTCTGGCTAAGATTCTACTGTTTGAGAATCAAACATAAAAGAGGCTATTTCAATTTAACATGCCAAGCATGTAACAGTTAAGAACAGTACATTGGATATTATGCCCATTTAAGGCTATGAAGAACGATTCTTGGATAGTGGAGAATCATGAAAAAAACGTTAGCTAATTAATATGACCACGGATAAGGATACTGGCATTCCAAACAAGAGCAGCAGCCAAGACTCAAGGAAAGGTGAGAAATAACATGGGTTTGTTTTGTTTTACATAGGACAAAACAAAAAACAAAAAAACCCTCCAGGCAAGGAGGTTTTAGGAATCAGGTCAAAAGCCAAAGGTTAGAGGGGTAAGAAGATGTTAAGATATATATGCTATGAAGTTTGAGATTTTATTCCATAGTAACAGGAAGCCAGTGACTGGACTTAATGAAAAGACAATGACATTTCTTTTAAGTGTATCTCTTTGGCTGCACTGTCAATAAAGGCAGCAACAGGTAAACAAATAAGTTATAACAGTCCTATCAAGAAATGAGGTGATAAAAGTTGGAATGTAACATCAAAGGAATTTGTGGTTGCTTCCAAATGGGAGTGCACAAGAGGGATGTAAGGGTCATCCCAAGATCCCCAGGCTTCTTACTTCAGTAAAACAGTGATGTTGCTGCCACCGAGTTAGAGAACACAGGCAAAACGTGTTTGCTTGCAGAACGTCCAAAAGAAAGGATACACTGTAAGAGCGGGCCCTTCCCCACCTTCTGGGCCACTCAACCTTACTACTCTTTACAGTTTCTTTTTTTTTTTTTTTCCTCTCTAGACCCAACAACAAATGTAGTCTATACCTATCAAAACTGTGTCAATTATAATTAATACACATTAGATTAAAAATAAGTGTAGTGGGGCGCCTGGGTGGCTCAGTGGGTTAAGCATCCGACTTCAGCTCAGGTCATGATCTCACGGTTCGTGGGTTCAAGCCCCACGTCGGGTTCTGTGCTGGCAGCTCAAAGCCTGGAGCCCGTTTCAGATTCTGTGTCTCCCTCTCTCTGCCCCTCCCCTGCTTATACTCTGTCTCTCTCTGTCTCAAAAATAAACTATAAAAAAATTTTTTTAAAAATAAGTGTAGTAATGATGGAAACAAACTACTAATTTCTTATCTTTTAATACTGCCCATCAGAATCCCACATGCTAGGTAGTTCTACAGTGGTTGCTACTTGGTTACCTCTGAAAAACATCTGGTTTCTGCTGAAATTAATATGCTGAACTTACCAGATTACATTACAATGCATTTTTTAATTTTCACACAGCCAGGAGTCTTTTCTTCTTTGTTGATTTTTTTCAATCTGTATTGTCGGATCTCTCTCACCAATGTATAAAAAGCATCCTCCACTCTCTGCATTGTAAAACACAACTTCTTTAAAGTCTGTTTCATTGGTAACTGTAATTTATTGGGACAGCCTTGTGCAAGAAGTTTGAAATTATGATCTTGAGAATTTCTTTTAAAAACAGACATCAGATTGTTTCCAAAAAAAGTGGGGATGCAGTTTTAAATATGGGCTTGAATCCTGGTTTGTTCTTTCAAATCACTGTTTTGTAATAGAACTGGAATTTTTTAAAACAATTTAAATTAAGAATTAGGGGAGATCATGAAAAACCTAGGACCTATATTAGTATTTGTGTATCAACTAATACAATCGTTACAGTTTGCTAGTCATGAAAGTAATCAGCGCTTAAACTAAAGTCAGATTTAAATTATTTGACTCAGGAAAAACAAGCATCCCTGCCTCTCCCACCCTACATGGGGAGGGAGAAAAATGGAACAGAAGGGATATTTAAAATTAAACACACACACAAATACCTCAAATTTTATAAAATTGGGTCAAGGGATGGGAATCTTGACGTCTATCTTCAATTAAAACACTGTCCAGACCATTTCTAGGGTCCACGAGTGGAGACGGACTTTTGTAGTGGATAGCTACATTATTTAAATAAAAATGCTACATGAGGGCCATCTACCATAATATGAAAACATCACGAACTGTTTAAAGTACACACACAGAATAGTAACAGTGCATTTTGTTTCCTTATTAGAAAGAAGTCTTAAAAATAATTTTTAGAGCACTATCCAATTATATTGGCTTCATATCTTCCATTCTAATTTAAATACTCTAAAGGGACAAAAGGGATTTCTGCCTAAGGCTACAGTGAGAAGGCTATGACAACAAATATATGATCATATGGAGATTAACAAAGTTTTTAATGTCCTTTCCAGTCTGGAAAAGTAAGCAGTAGCCAAAGGGGTATTCAGCTGACTGTACTCCTAGTTTATCTAGAAAAACAAAGCACCAGAGTTGAAGCTCACATCTAACAGATACCTACAAATACTAATCTCTGTGTAGTGCAAATTAATTTAAAAGATTAGTATTTGTGTCTATTCTTCTGAAAGAAAATGTAAGTATTTAGAAAGATTGGTATATTTTATTGCACATTTAATTTTAAGACATTAAACAGATTAATGTTTTTACTTTTAAAAATGAATTACTTGCTATGGGTATTGGCATACTTGAACTCTCTGGGATTGGTAACATCAGTCTTTCTGAGCCAAATATGACAAAATGAACCCAGTACCTAGAAAGCAAATACATATCAAAGATATGATTTGTGGTTTTAAATTCAATCAGGCACAAAGAAGTGGCCATTTAGATATTAACTGAAGTAAACCAACAACTAAGGCTTTATTTTTGCATGCAGAAGTTAGCATACATTCATTGCCTATATTGTTTAAGAAAAAANCTCAATTCTTGAGGGTATATTAATTTTTATAAATCACAAGAATATATTAAGCACTGCTTCAGTAGAATTCTATAGTTTACCTTTAAAGTAAAACTTTAAAATTCATAAAATTGGGTTTTGTTAAGAGGCATTTAAATTTGCTGTTTATATATATAAAAGAGAATATGATTCTCTTTTAATTCAAAATCAATGCAAGAAATTAAAATATAAATATATACACATAAAAATAAAACAAACCAGGTAAAAGCCCATATTTTTTAAGAATGTAAACTTTTACTCCTGTTTAATAAAAAGTCATAAGATCAACAGAAAAGTAGTAAAAAATGCTAGGGTGTAGGGAACAGGGTTTTGGTCCCCTGCTAATTTAGCAGAAGCAAGTTTTGATTGTAACTTATTTCTAAGATCATTTTGAACATTCTACTTTTTAGGTGTGCACATCCCCATCACCAGTACAAGATAGATGATTTTTGTTTCCAGCAATGCAGAGAGAGAACTGGAGGCCAATAATTAAAAAGAAGAGATTACGACCCATCACCAAGATTTTCAGCATTAGGGCCTCAGTGGCTAAGATAATAGTGAGAAAGTTATTCCAGAGTGACTCTGTTCACTTTTTATTTTTACTAATTGGAAATTACATTAGATTTTAAAGTTAGTTATTTTCTCAGACTTAAACTGTTATTTCTCAGACTTCTCATTTTTCAATAATATGACTTAGAATGATACTGACATTAAGAAAACATTATTTATCCTTGTGTGTACCTTCAACCAGTGGCACTACCAGAGAAAACTGGTTTCATACCCCAAACTGTGTAGGTAAATTTTAAAGACAAACTGTAGCTGAAACAGATGTCCAATATGCACTGTGGCCAGCTGCTCTAAGCTCTTAACTGGCACCCAATGATTTATTCTTAAGAATATGGCTCAGTGCCACACATACTCATTTTCAAATGTTACTAAACTTTCAGAACAACTGAAAATATTTATGTAAGAACGAAAGTGTACAAAATGTATAATTTTTTTTAAATCAGGAAATTTGACAATAATTTCAGCTCATCTATGATCTGAAAGCACACCTGTGAGACTAAGGAAATAAGAGTACTCCAAGCCAGAAGAGGAACAGTCAACCAACAGCATCACTCTGTATCCTGGTGCTTATAATGCTTTCACTAAGCGACTTCATTTCGCACAAGTTCCTGATGAGTGGCTTATTACCAGCAAAAATTCTTGCAAACACTGTCAAGGAAATAACACTTGAAATACTCTCAGTAAAGAGAGATGCAAGACTACTAGCTTTTTTGGTGGACAGGCATGGGAGAAATTAGATGTACTCTAAAAACAATTCTGTATTGCTGTATTTCTCAAGAAACATGGCTAAACTCTACTCCATCTCTGGTACTACTGACATGCAGCAAAACCACTACAAGGGAGGTTATGCATGGTGCACAGCAAGTGCTCAGTAACTGTTTTATCTTTAACTTGTAAAAAGTTAAAGTTCAAGATATTTATCTCATGTACACAAACTCAACTACAAACTATTAAACAGAAATATGGCACATAAGGAGTTTCTTATTTGGTTTGCTTTAAAACAATTTGATCAAAAGCCTTCTTTAATTAAGGTCTTCTCACAACTAATTTTAAGTATCTAGAAATTAACAATAAAAACCAGGAAATTAATCACTCAACATTTTTAAGTCTGTAAAACTAATTTTCCCATTATGCTCAATTCAAGACCTCCAGAAAGCAAAAATGGCTGAATCAGGAGTAGCAGATATGCTAAGAATTCTGCTTCTGTCATCCACTTGACCGAATACTCCCCAATTCTGATTTTAGCAGACTGGAAAACACACAGCTGATTACCATGGTGTCAATGTTTTGGTTTCAACAGTCTTTGCCAACACTGCATCCACTGCCCAATGCCAGAAAAATCTGGCAATTACTAAACTACCCAGATAAATGTGAAATAGGGGTAGCAGTCTTTATATAGGAACATAGAGACCACATAAAGCGTACTAGCAGAAAATAAAAATTACTCTGGCCATTTAGATGTAGACTAAAATATTAGAAAAATATACAATTCATTGTATTCTAGCCTATATGATGGGCTTTTTAAATTACAAATCAATTAATTTCATAAGATATATATTCTGCAATTCTGTCTTAAAAAGTACTAGAGTAAAACTCCTAGTTTCCCTTTCATAGAATATGTAAGTTTTATTTTAAAATTATGAATGTTAGCCTGTAAATTTTAAGTCAAAAGTCTGGCCTAACATCTAGCATCTTATCAAACAATATGGTTCCCCAGAGAATCAGGGATCAGCACACTACAGGCCGCAGGCCAAATGCAGCCACAGTCTATTTCTTGTACTGGCCACAAGCTAAGAATTATTTTTGCATTTTTAAAGGGTTGTAAGAAAAAAAAAAACTGAAACAGAAACGGCTTGTGGCCCCCAAAGCTTAAAATAACTTATCTAGCCCTTCTAAATGAAAGTCTTATTCCTACTAACTTGACTCATAATTATGTTTGGTGTTTGTGTTTTAGGTTCATGCTCAAGGCTAAAACTTAGAGCATGAAACAAACTGCTGCTGATAAAATGCAACAAGTGTATATATATTTATTCTGTTCTAATAGCAAATAAATAATAGCAGATGGGTAACAAAATACCCTGCAGAAAACAGAGCCTCAATTTTCCAGAAAAACTGGAAATGTAAATTTTTAAAATTTTTACATATTTCATAACCTCCACAAATACTTGGAATAGCTCTGTAAGGTCTCCAAAAGCATGCAAATATCAAATTAATTTCAGCAGGGGAAGATGAATAAATCTTTGAAAGGCAATCAACAAGTCAATGAAATAAAAAGAAGTTAAAGATCAGAAACTAAAATATCTAAGTTATAGTTTAGCAACATAAATTATATAAAGATATGAATAGGTTATAAATATTAGAAAAGCTGAGTGTTAGAGGAAATAAAGTACTACAAGTATGCCTTTATATTCCTCTGTATTTTAACTAGACCATCTCTACATAAATATCTACCAAGCAAATTTAAATCAATCCACTTCCATATCATACATACTATATTCACCCTCCCCGCCTCCCCATAAAAAAACTAATAAAACCTACAAATCTACTTTAAAAGGAATCCAGGTAATTTTCAGATTAATTATGAATGCTGTGATCTAGCAAAGCATTAACATCAAACACTAAGAATAAACTAGTACTTCTTAGGTAGAAACTGTACATGACACAACTAAAAGGCTCTTATCACTGAGAAGCAGAGGGCAACATTGTTGGAATAACACAATGACTCCCTTTTACCATCTTCTATGTAGTCGGTCCCCTTCCCCAGGTGTGGTCCACACATCAAATCAACATCACTTGAGAGCCTGTTAGAAGTGCGGATCACAGGTTCCACCTGAACCCACGGTTTTAGAATCTCGATTTGAATAAAAAGCCCAATCCATTCATATGCATATTAAAGTATGAGCAGCCCTGCTCTATTTGCAACCCTTTATAACATTAGGCAGAATCTCAGATTTTTTTTTTTTGTAAAATGTGAACTAAAATATTAACTAATGTCTAAAAAGGATCTTTTAAAAGTTACAAGTAATCCAAGTTAATAAAATGTTAATAGTATGATTTAGTAGTAGGCATGTTTATAAACGTTTTCAATAACATTCCCTCCATTTTAAATTTGGGAGAAAAGTTATAAATATTATAATCATGTTTTCCGAGTGCTTCCTCTATAAGGGAAATCAAGAAGTCTTGTTGGAGAACATCAGTAAAAAGAAAACAAAAACCAAACTCTTCCCAGTCTTTAGGACCTGGGAATGGATTTGAATGAAATCTTAACTCCTCTAAAGTGAAGTGCTATATACCAACTTCTTTCTTTAACCTCTAAGTCAGGTTTTAGAATGAGCTATCTGTACTATAATCAAACTGCAGAAATTCAGCTTTTTATCCCCGTAAAAAACTTAAAATAAAATTCATTGTTTTTTCAGTGTGCATCAAATCTGTACAGCCACTGAAGCAGTACATAAGCTTTTCCACTAAGGAAACAGACATATACACTAGCTGAAGGTGTTTACCTTTTACAGACTTCAGTGAAAGTTTTCAAATATGTGTTTTTATTAGTTTAACCTGTTTTATATGTAATGAGTTGTTCATCAATTTTCTTAACTCCTAGCATTACAGAAGTTAAATTCCACAAAATTGTTTTTCTGGGTTCACAGGTACACATAACTAGCAAAGCCCAAAAATAAACATTCAGCTTGTGTGGAATATAAATTGATCAATTTCTTAGTATATGAAAATTATATTCCATCATATCCTTATGTATTCCTTTCTAGAATTTTTTTCTATATGTTAAGCTCTCATTTCATAGGTTAAATAATGTCACCTGAAACTATTTTTATTTCACTTAGAGAAAAAGTTACTTTTAAAAATGAAGATAATTTTTGAAAAACAAAATTCAGGATCAATCTGGCATTAATTTTGGTCGTAACAACACAGCAAATGAATAACTGAGAATTTGTTTACTTTCTAAATATCCTCTCGCTTTAATAAAAACTTTCTCCAAAAATAAATATATCCTTAAAAAAATTCTACCAAAGTAAAATTCTTCAAATACAACAAAATTTAATCTAGAAACACATGACCTAATACTCTTCAAAAACAGTTCTAAAACAGGAAACTCAGTATTTGTTCCCCTGTTCTTTGACTTTATAAATATAACAGTTTAAAAAAATTCCCACATTTCTTGAATGCTGAATGTAAGATGTGCTGTGTTTAAGAGAAATGTTCAATGTGGAAAGAAACCAAAGCCAAAAGTAATACCATGGACACTGGATTAAGAAATGCTGCCCTTTCATATCCTTAAAAGAACATTTATCAAGTAAACATTGTTTTATTTTCTATTTTCTTATTTTTCTTATTTTCTATTTTAGCATAACAGAAAGAAAAACTAAGTTATATTAAATAACGGTTATGCTACAGGTATGAACATTTATCAGTGCTCTTGCCCTTCTGCCCTCAAAATGATGTCATTAGAATAAAGGTTAGCAAATTACGATTAATGATTAAAATTATGATATAGTTTGCAAAGAACAGATTCATATTGATTACAATTTCACTTACCTGTCTTGTCTTTGCTGATGTTTCAATAAAAGGAATTCCATAACTTCTTGCTAAGTCCTGAGCCTGTTTTGTATCTACTGTTCTAGAAGGCAAATCACATTTATTTCCTACTAGGACCATAGGTACATCTTCAGAGTCTTTAACTCTTTTTATTTGTTCTCTGGAGAGAAGAAAAAAGTTACAACAGAAACATTAGTAACAAGCAATCTTTCAAAAATTGTCCATAATTTTGTTTTATAAAATATGTCTGAAAGAAGGCATTTAATGTAATTCCTAGTTCCCACCACACCAAATATTCCTTGCTTCTTCTAGTTATTCTTTTCTCCATTTTAAACAGAGAATTTCTGTGTGTCTTAAAAGATAAAATACCCAGAAATACAGGAAAACTACAATCTAGTAGGTTCATATGCAGGTAGATCGTCATGATAAAACAGAAAACATTGAAAACTTCTAAGCCAAAAAAAGTGCTATGCCTAATTTTCAAAATTATAACTTTACAAATACTGTATATGTTATTAAATGTACGCGTACAAAATTAAAAATGTTTATACAAAACCCAAATTACAACACTGACCTCACTGTCATATACTTTTCTCAAAAAAGGGACCACCAAGGTGGGAAGATTCTGATATCTATGTGGACAACATTGATGTTACTACACTGTTTATTCTGTTAAAATTCCTTCTATAGGTTGATTTTTTTCCCCAATAAGATGTGCATAAACTCTAAATTTGGGGTAAATTTATATTCCTTCACAATTGTGAGTGAATTTCAAAGATACACCATGGAGTAAGAAGCAAGTAGACAACAGAGTCAGAACTGGTTCAGATTCTCAGTTCCCCTACTCATTAGCTAAGTAACCTTTATAGCTTAACAAACATATCGACACCAATTTACTATTCTACAAAAACACTGTCACCCACTCAAACTTTTTTCTCTCTCACCAGACTACAAGGAAAACATACTGTAGGAAATGTATTAGGTAAAATGTTAAACCTCTTAACTGGGCTAACTCGCTGTTATAGAACATAGCTAATGAATGGGATATTAATATGCACTTTTTTGAAAACTGGAAATCCTCAAAGAAATAGAATATAAAGTATACTCAATACAATGACTCTTTTAAAGTAGTCAATTTTACACAGATTTGTCAGATTCTTTATAAACTGTAATTTTTCTAGTATTTCAATCTTTTACAACTTCAGAGTTTGTTTTTCTTAACTATCTAAAGCCAATGTTTTTCCAGTTCCAAGAAATTCTACACTAAATATACTCAATTATTTTTAAGGCGATTTGAGTGGTACCACCTCAATTACCTTTTCATATTTTTGTGGATGGTTTTCATTTTTACGATGGCTCTAGCTTGAGGCCCTGTGACCCTAGCGTACAGTGGTTGAGAGTGGTTAAGGAAGGATTTGAAGTCAAACAAGCCGAGGTTTCAATCCCAGCACCGCCACCCATGCAATCTGGAATCAGTTACTCAACTGCTCTAGTCCTCAAGAACTTCCGTTTGTAAAACAGGGATATAATGCCTACCTCATTATTATTTTAAAATTCAAATGAGATAATTTATGCGTGGTAGTCAGCAAAGACTCAGGAAAGGAAAGATATAATTACTCCTCAAAGTCATTTTATTATCAGTTCAAACCCACCTATAATGGTGAATGTCTTCAAATGATTTAGTATTATTAATGGCAAATACACAAAGAAAGCCCTCCCCAGTCCTCATGTACTGGTCCCTCATTGCACTGTACTCCTCTTGACCTGCTGTGTCGAGAATATCCAAGAGACAGGTTTCTCCATCAATTACTACTTGTTTCCTGTAGGAATCCTGAGAAGGGAGAAACATAGTCTGGATTATTATGGTGCACCTCTTACTTTTTAAAAAAGGTGTTATGCACAACTCAGCAACATAAAGACAACCCAATTCAAAACTGGGCAAAGGGCCCTGAATAGGCACTCCCCCAAAGAATATATGCAAATGGCCATTACGTACAGGAAAAGATGCCTAACATGTCATTAGGGAAATGCAAATCAAAACCACAAGGAGCTACCATTTCACACCCATTAGAATGGTTCTTATTTTTCTGAGTTGATTTACTTTGAGAGAAAGAGAGAGTGTGAGCAGGGGAGGGGCAAAGAAAGAGGGAGAGAGAGAATCCTAAGCAGGCTCCACACTGTCAGTGCACAGTCTGACGTGGGGTTCGAGCCCATGAACCAAACCATAAGATCATGACCTGAGCCAAAATCAAGAATCAGATGCCACCCAGACACCCCAGGATGGTTATTATCATTATTTTAAGAAAAGAAAGAAGGAAGGAAAGGAAAGGAAAGGAAAGGAAAGGAAAGGAGGGAGGGAAGGAAGAAAAGAAAGAAAAACAAGTGTTAGCAAGGATGTGGAGAAACTAGAAACCTTATACATTGCTGGTAGGAATGGAAAATGGTAAAGTCACTGTGGAAAATAGCTTGGCAGTTCCTCAGGAAGTTTAACATAGAATAACCATATGATCCAGCAATTCTGTTCCTAGACATATAACCAAAAGAATTACAGCAGGAAGTCAAACAGATACTTGTGTGCCAATGTTCATCACAGCATTATTTACAGTAGCTAAAATGCAGAATGTATACACAGTGGAATATTATTCAGCCATCAAAAGTTAAATTCTGAGATATGTTACAATATGGAAGAAACCTGCAAAACATTGTGTTAAGTGAAATAAGCCACACAAAAAAAGGCAAATATCTATGATTCCATTTTCACGAGATACCTAAAATAGGTAAAGTCACAGAGACAAAAAATAGAATAGAGGTTATATGGGACAGGAAAAGAGGGGGTTTTATTGTTTAATGGGCACTGAATCTGTTTGGGATGATGAAAAACTTCTGGAAATAGAGCTAATGGCTGCTCAACATTGTGAATGTACCTAATGACACTGAATTCTACACTCAAGAATGGCTGCAATGATATATAAAATATATATTATATATAAGATACATATTCCTTACAATTTAAAAAAAGATTTATAAAAAAGTATTATACAGAGATTCAACAATGCAAGTGTTCATATTATTAACAAAAAGACCCAAATGCTCTATTAAAGAAAATAATTATTACAGAAATGGGATACCTCTACCAACTCTGTTATTCAGGATGATTTAGAATGGCAAGAAAAATCAATAAATTTACAAATAATTGTCACATATCTGTTTACTTACAGTCAAAAGAATGCATAATGTCAGTACTGAGGATTTGAATGCACTTATCCATTTCTGAAATCCTGGAAACATCTAACAGCCAGATATGATAACTCTAGAGAGCATGACTGTTGTATCTGCAAATCTGTGGGGCCTCTGTTAAAAGAGGGATCAAGAAAGGGTGGGGGAAAGATGGATATCTTAAAGAGATTGTGCAACTCTAAGATTGAAGAAGGAAAGTGAGTGGATAACATTATAGAATTTTAAAATGAAAATCTTATTTTCCTCACTTCTGATTAATACTTAAGACTTCATGTACTCTCCGTCAAAACAGGACTCAAAAAATAAGGGAAAGGGATGGTGTAAGGTGAAGTCATGGAATAAGAGGAAGGGCTGAAAATGGGTATCAAGTGTAAAGCAAGGCCTTATTGGTTCTTACTGTTCCACATGTGGGCTGTAGTTTAAAATGCCCTCAGTTCATGAATTACTGCAGAGACCATTCTATCATTAAAGAAAAAGAATGGTCATTAAAAATCATGTTTTTGGAGTGTGGAGGTTCCTCAGGAAACTAACACTAGAACTCCCCTATGACCCAGCAATAGCACTGCTAGGAATTTACCCAAGGGATACAGGAGTGCTGATGCATCGGAGCACATGTACCCCAATGTTCAGAGCAGCACTCTCCACAATAGCCAAAACGTGGAAAGAGCCTAAGTGTCCATCCACGGACGAATGGATCAAGAAGTTGTGGTTTATCTATACCATGGAATACTACATGGCAATGAGAAACAATGAAACTGGCCATGTGTAGCAACATGGATGGACCTTGAGCGTGTTATGCTGAGCAAAATAAGTCAGGCAGAGAAGGACAAATTTCATATGTTTGCACGTATAGGTGGGTTAGAAGGAACTCAACGGAGGACCATGGGGGAGAAGAAGTGGGGAAATGGTGGCGGAAAGGGAGAGAGGCAAACCATGAGAGACTCTTGAATGCTGACAAAAACTGAGGACTGATGGATGTGGGGGGAGGGGGGGATGGGCATGGAGGAGGGCACTTGTGGGGATGAGCACTGGGTGTTATGTGGAAACCAATTTGACAATAAACTATTTGTAAAAAAAAAAAAAATCCTGTTTTTGGTAAAATATTTGAAAATTCTCTATATAACACAAAGATATATACATATGTAGCATGATCCCAAATATATGAATATATCTATATACATATATCTGTACATATTATTTTAAAATAGGTGATACATACATCAAAATGTAAAAAAACTATGTTTTTGACAGAGTTAAAAAATATCTTTTTTTGGTACTAGATGCTATATTAAACATATTCCTTTCTATGATTTTTAATTTTTTCTTAATGCATTGAAATCTTTTTTTTAAAGTTTATTTATTTTGAGAGAGAGAGAGAGCACGAATGGAGAAGGGCAGAGAAAAAGAGGGAGAGAAAATCCCAAGCAGGCTCCATGCTGTTAGTGGAACTCCTGAACCGTGAGATCATAACCTGAGCTGAAAAGCCAAGAGTCAGATGCTTAACCAGATGAGCCACCCAGGCACCCCTATGACTTTTAAAAGTGTGAAAGACTAGCCTACTAGACTATGATGTCATGGTTATCTTTTAAAGTAAACTATATTTTCCAAATTGTCTATAATAAAATTAATTATCTCTTCAGACAGAAAAAAAAAAGGATGGTATTGATTTTCTAAACAAGAAGCTTCTTACTAAAGATTTGAACATCTGGTCAGCATTTTTTAAGCCTATCCTCTTAACTAAGTACTTGAAAGAACTCCTGTATATTATAAATTGAAAACCAGTATTTTTGAAGGGTGGTAAAAGAGCAGGGATTGAGAGCAAAGTACAGTGTCTTAGTCTATCCATTTGTTACCCAGGTGTGGCTACAGACGAAAGACTTACCTTACCTACTGCTATCACTTCATATTCTTCACTTACCAATTCTAACTTAGGTTGACTTTAGAGTTGATAATTTCCTTAGTTTTCACATCTAAAAATTTCTACCAATAACAAAGTTAAAGACCACAGTTTTCGGGAGCCACCAAAGTCTATACCTAAGGTGTGACTGGGGGATTATTCACCATCTGTCCACATATAATTCCTCCAAGATGTACCTCGATGAATTCCCATTTACAAAATTTTGAAATGCTTTGCATTTTTGCTGAATACCCCATCAAAGGGACTGAGAAACTGGAAAGGCAGTCCTTATTCACGGACAGATTTATTCCCATTATCTTTTCCCTTCCAAACCCTAACAAAATTGCCAGCAATGTTAGGAGTCACATTCAGTTACCGAAAAAAGTAATCTACAACCTACTTATGTGCAATGGAGTAGAATATCCTGATTAGAAATAATAGATTTAGGTTAGAAATTCAGTATTTCCAAAGCTAATTTTAACCAGAGTCATCCTTAGAAGTGTAATCAGTCACTGAGCTATATAAAAAAGGCAGTGCAACTTGGTAAAAGCTTAAGAACAAAGTGTTAAATGGTAAAGTATAATCTGAAAAGAACGACAGGTTTGGTGACAAAGCAGAATGCAAAACAAAAATGATATATAAATACTAAAGATTTTGTTCTAACTTCAGATTAGCCATAAGAAAAGAAGTATATGGAGGTAGAAAAAATTTACATCAATGTAGACTCTTTCCCAAGATTAGAGTCTAAATAAAGGTTCAGCAAACTACTGGCTCACAGGCCATATCCTGCCCACCTGATTTTTCACGGCCCACAAGCTAAGAATAGTTTTTATGTTTTTAAATGGCTACTAAAAAATAAAAAGTAAAGACTATGTGACAAAGACTGATGTGATCCTTTAGAGAAAAGTTTGCTAACTCCTGCTCTTAAGCTAATAAAATAACTTCACAAATCTGAAGTATTCTCAACACATATTTTTGTTCTTTTCACCATTAAAGAAAAATCACCACTTTGAGAAAGTACAAGTTATCAAAGATAACAACTTTGAGAAAGTAAGCAATTTAAAAACACAGATTCTATAATGAAACTAGTTAAGAATGAAGCAAGAAAAAGATCAAGACTTTACTTTTTAAAAAATGTTTACTTATGTTTTTAGGTTTTATTTATTTATTTTGAGAGAGAGAGAGAGAGAGAGAGAGAGAGAGCGCGCGAGCACGCAGGAGCAGGGCAAAGGCAGACAGAAAAAGAGACAATTCCACATATAATTCGACGAGGGGCTCGATCTTGAGAACTGTGAGATCATGAACTGTGTTGAAACCAAAAGCCAGATGCTTAACCAACTGAGCCACCCTGGCGCCCCTACTTTTTTGTTTTTTAAAGTAAGCTCTATGCCCAATGTGGGGCTCAAACTCATGGCCCTGCTGAGATCAAGAGTCCCACGCTCTACCAACTGAGCCGGCTAGGTGCCACAAGACTTTACATTTCTAATTATTATCATTTAATAATTAGTATTATTTCCAGCCTTTCAAAGAGAATACACTTTTATATCACAGACAGAAGTTACTAACATCCTTTGCAAATGAGGATAAAGCTACTTAAATTAATTCAACATAATAAAATGAAGGAGAGGCATTCCATATATTTTCCTTCACTCCCAACCAAAGTGCTATTTTTTAATTTACTGAAATGGTAAAAAACTTGTCTAAGTGAAATCTACCATGCTGGCAAAAGTTAATCGTAGACAGAACACAAACATTTCTGGTGATAACAATAAATAGGCACAATCCTTTTGGAAAGCAATTATAGTATTCACCAAGAGCTATACAAATGTTCACAGCCTTTGACAGAAGGTAATACCACTTCTGGCAAATGTGCTGAGGAAAAAGGGTTTAATTTTTTTTTTAGATGATAGTTAAAATGGACATATACCGAACATGGCACCCTAAGATGTCTTACAAAGAAAAGTTACATAAGCATTTAATACGACTCACAACCTTATCCCATTTATCTATTTTCAAAATGTACTTCAAATCCAGGCATCCACCAACACCACTACTCAGTCCATGACAACTATGTGGTCTCATGCAATTTCTTACAACGGCTTCTTAGCAGGGATCCCTGTTGTTACTCTTATGATATGTTCTCCACAGAGCAGCTAGAGATTATTTTAAATGTTGGCTAGATCATGTCACTTGTTTTCTTAAAGTCTTCAAATAGCACCCCTTCCTTTTTAAAAATAAAATCCAAAGGCCTTACCACTCTTCTTCTTGGACACCTCTATATTTCCTCCACAGCGTGTATTGTAATTTCTAACTATGTATTTTTGTGTAATTTTTAAATTACTGTCTATATACCATCCATGACGGCTGGGCACACATCTGTTATGCTCACCACTATACACCTCATGTGTAAAGTCTTGAATACAGTAGGTAATCAGTACTGTCTGTTACATAAATGAATGAATCCATTCAACGTAAATACATGCATACACCATAACACAGTCTTCTACAAATAAGAACAAGTTTAAGACAGTGTAAATTATATTAAAACAATGAAGTTCTAAATTTTAAAATTATATTAAGACTCTTAATAAATTTTGTATTCAAGCAAATTTATATAATATGAAACCTTTAATATAAAAATATAAACAAAGCAATATATAAGAAAGATTTAAAAACATTTATGGGATGGAAGAGAGTAAGACGACAGAGAACACAGGAGCCTTCAACTGTATTAAGTTTTGTATCTTGAAAAAGGAAAAGGATTTACACCATATGTGACAGAATGTTAAGATATGCAAAAGCTGGTTGGTGCATGTACCAGCTTCATCACCACTAACAACAGATTTTATACTTTTCTTTTAATTTTTTTAAACATTTATTTATTTTTGGGAGACACACAGAGAGAGAGAGAGAGATCATGAGCAGGGGAAGGAAGAGAGGGAGACACAGAATCTGGTGCAGTCTCCAGGATCTGAGCTGTCTTCACAAGCTCGACGTGGGGCTCGAACCCACAAACCATGAGATCATGACCTGAGCCGTAGTCAGATGCCTAACTGACTGAGCCACCCAGGTGCCCCTTTATTTTTCTTTAAATTTCTGTCAGTTTAGTAAGCTAAAAATTCTTACTGATTTAATATCCATTTCTTTAAGGACGAATAATGTTATACAGGATTTTTTTCCTATTTCCATATTTATTCCCATCACGTGTCCTTTGCCCACTTGGAATTTTCACCTTTTTTGCAATGACTTGTATAATTTTTTAGAGTGTTTTCCAGTTTGTTAAAACACTTTTAAGTGCCGTTTCATGTATAGAAATGTATCTGTAGAATCATTAAAGAAATCTGAAAATTAAGACTAAATCATTCAAGATGAGATAAACTTGTTGACATCCCTGTCAATTTTCTATTATAATTAATAGTAACCAAGTTACTCAGTATGTTCACGCTTTAACACATTCAATTTAGTTTTCCAACTCAGGCAGTGAAACCCTGACGTGGGAAGATACTATAGTAAACAAACAAACAAAAAAATAATACGTGAGATACGGTGATAAGCCTATCACAAGCATTATCCCATTTAATCTCCATCTTCATGCTACTGATTCCATCAGATGCTCTTGTAAATATGAACAGGACTGCTGAAAATGTCAGCTGAAGTATTACTTAGGGATTTACTTTTGAAATGTTTAATCAGGTTTTCTTAACGCGTTAAGTACCAAAAGTACTTTTCGCATACTGCTAAATAACATCTATAGCAAAAACTGAGAAACTCACTTTTACTCTCTTAATGCTCAAGTATTTTGCTACTCTTCCAAAAGACTGTTTGTATCCATCATAGAATGATGTGTTCCACACTACTGTTTATAAGCCGTCCAGGATTGTTATAGAAAGCTAGTTCTCAAGGACAGCTAGGATCCTGTATAACTGCCTAGCATGTCAGAATTGCAGCAGGGAAGAAACATGGAATCTGAGAGATATAAATGCAGGCTTATGAGCTCATTCCCACCTACCCACTCGATTCTCTCTTGGATCATAGGGACACTTACAAAACATCTACTAAGTATCATATACTATGCCAGGAATTCTAAAGTTTCAGACCTCAAAGAGCTAGGTCTGCTAAAAGAAATACGATATGCAGATAATGAAATAAATGCAACACCATGTGCTGGACAAAGCACATCCGTGGCACACAGGAAGAAGAGATCAACTTTGCTTGTATGAGTTGAGAAGGACAGGGGAGGAGAGGGGCCACTCCAGGCAGTAAGGAGCAGAGAGAATGCAGAGAAACACAAAACACTATGTTGAATACATGGAACCAAGAAGTTCAATACAACTTTAACTCAGAGGAATTACAGGTAAGTAGAAGTGAAATTCCACAATCAAGAGGTCAGCTTATGGAGGGTCTTGTCTGCCACATTAAGACATTTTGAGGGGCGCCTGGGTGGCTCAGTCAAGTGTCCGACTTCAGCTCAGGTCATGATCTCACGGTTCATGGGTTCCGTGCTGACAGCTAGCTCAGAGCCTGGAGCCTGTCTTCGGATTCTCTGTCTCCCACTCTCTCTCAAAAATAAATTAAAAAACATTAAAAAAATAACTTCAAAAAATTTTTTTGAACTCCATCTTATACTAAATTACTGGAAGGTTTTTAAGTAGGAAGCAAAGATCAGATTTAGCAGGTTCACTGTTAGCATTATTATGAAAAATTACGGAAAGGAACCAGGTTGGAGACCAGGAGATGAGTTAAGAAACTATTACAAGAAACGATAGAACCTGAAGGCAGCAACAGCAGTATAGACGGAGAAGTGTAAATAGTTTTGAGAACTATTTAATGGGTAAAATTGGCAGAACGACCCTCATACATTGCTGGTGGGAATGTAAATATTGCAACCACCGTGGAAGAGTCTGACAGCTGCTCAAACAGTTAAACGTAAAGAAACCACATGACTCAGCAACTGTACTTTCAAGTATATACCCAAGAGAACCGAAAATATATATTCACACACAGAAGTGTATACAAACGTTTACAGCAATGTTATTCAGAATAGCCAAGGAGAGGAAACAATCTAAATGCCCATGAACTGATCGATAAACAAAGTATGGTATTATCCACACAACAGAATTTTACTCAGCCATGAAAAGGAATACGTAGTAAACCATGTCGTAACATGGACGGACCTTGAAAACATTACCCTACGTGAAAGAAGCCCAAACACAAAAGGCCACATATTGTATGATTCCAATTATATGAAATATTCAGAACAGGAAAACCCAGAGGCAGAAAGTAAATTAGTGTGGCCAGCAGCCAGCAGGAGAAGGGACTAAGGAATGACAGCTAATGGGTATGGGGTTTCTTTTGGGGGTTGGGGGGGGTTCACAAAAAATGTTAGGGTCATGTAACTTCGTGAATATACTAAAAACCACTGAACTGTATATTTTAAAGGGATGAATTTTATACTGAATGAATTATATGTCAATTTTTTAAATGGCAGTTTACTGACTGGGCATAGGTACCGAAGGGGAAGGGGAGAGGAAAAGAGGAGTTCAATTTGGGTCATGTCAAATTCCCTAGGCGTATGGGTTTGACCTGGAGGCAGCTTGATACAGAGATCTGATGCTCAGGACAGAAATCTAGGCTAGCAATATACTCCTAAATCTTCAATCTGTGGGCAGCTGCAGAACTTCACTAACTTACGGTGTGAGTGGAAACAAATTACTTAATGTCTCACATACTCTAAGATGTTGTTCCCTCAGAGGTAAAAGTAGGAAAATAGTAACATACAGGACTCTGTACACAGATTAGGATTAAAGACTATGAAAATCCTTTATAAAATGAAAAGTGGTATAAAAAGGTTAACTGATATGTATATGACTTTATACATTACATTACACATGGTGTTATAGGCCGAAAAGGTCAGAGGGCAGGCTACTGGCTACTAGAAACTATATGGCAACAGTATCCTGTTTTTATAAGATCACTGAACATCTACACTGAGACTACTTTTTGCAAAACTGGTCACCATATTTCAAAATACATATAATGGAGCTGGGGCAAGCTCCAAGGAAAGAAAGCTAAAACTCTGAAGACTAAAAAAAGATCTGTTTTGGTTAGGGTGCAAGGGTGTTAAAAGAGATTGTTCTCATGACAGAATTTTTGATTAAGACATCGATTAAAAGTAAAAATAAAGAAAACAAACATTCCTTTACTAAGGGAGGAATACTTTAAATTATGAGAATGTTGAATCTTAGCTTAAGACTAGAGGGAATAAAATGTACACCACTTCCAAGAGATGAAAATGGATCAAAAATCTGAATAAACTCAAGGAAAAGTTGCATAACAGATTTTGAAAATCAAGATATAATAAGCATACATCTGTAACCTACTGAAGTCATGTGGCACCCTGCCATAAATGATCACTTGATGCCAAGGACAAAATGTGAAGCAGGATCAATCATGGATCCAATCTTAATAATTACAAATGCCAATATAATTTTCATGTTTTATATTATATATCTCTCAGCTATTCTTTAATTGGCCTAATACCAATTTCATTATCCAAGATACATCTGCATTATTCAATTTGTTGAGTCTTTAAAAAGAAGGAAGAAAGTAAATTATGAAGTAATCTAATGGTGTCCACCATGTTAGTTACTTTTCTCCCTCAAAAATGAGTATTTACTTTTCCCTCTCAAACAGTATACGTTCATTTTTAAAAACCAAATACTACAGGCTTAACTCCTACCACATTTTATGTACACATCCACATTGCTTTTATATACTATATGGAATCACACTCTATACAACGTACTGTGATGCAGCTTTCACAATGGATATTTTTCAAGGATGGTACATATAGATCTACCTAATCTTTTTGACAACTGTATAATACAATTTGTATAGATATACCATAATTTAATTTACCCATTCCCTACTGGTAACCATGTGGATTATTTCCATTTTTAAAAATCATAAACAACACTGCAATTAACATTCCTATGTAATACACATCTTAAACATTTATCCAGTTGAATCCTTGGGATAATATTCCTAGAAGAGAAGCTATTTAGTCAAAGAACATGCAGTTTACATTCTGATACATATTGCCAGTTTATGTTTTGATACATATTGCCAAATTGACCTCCATAAAGTTTATAACAAGGTACACTCCCACTACCTCATAAAGAGTACATACACTTGCCTACACCCTTCCCAGCATCCCTACCTTTATAATCTTAGCCAATATCAAAGTAAAAAGTGTTATTTATTGTTTGAACTTGTATTTCTATATTAATGAGGTATCTTTTAATACGTTTCTAGGTCATTTGTTTTATTTTCTTTATTTTTGATGGATAGGTTGGCTATTTATATCTTTAGCCTCTTTTTTTATTCTGTTTGGGCGTTTGCTTTTTTCTAATTCATCCATGAGAGCTTCCTGATTGATATATGATGCAAATATTTTTCTCAGATTTCCTTGTATTTTTGTTAACGAGGTCTTAATTTTCATGTACCCAAACTGTTCCATCTTTTTCTAAATGTTTGCCTACAGTGGTTTAAGAATACTTTGAAAATGCAAAGGATCCCTACTTTTCTCAATGGAGAAAAATATTTAATCCCAATACCACAAATATAAAAGCCAACCTGATGTTAATTCACTCAATCTGTTTTACTTAACATAATACTGCAAGAACCAGGATTTAAGACTGGTATCATTTATTTCAATACCTGTCTGCTATAGAACTGTAAAATGTATACAAGGTAGAACCAGAACCTCTCACCATGGAAGAAAGACAATTAATGGAGGAAGGTGAGGAAGAATGAACTCACGAGTTTTAAATAAAATACATTCCTCAGCCTTGATCATTGAAAAGGGTCTAGAAGCAGTGACATCCCAGCGGCAATAAACATACCTAACATCCAGGTCTTTTTTTTTTTTTTTTTTTAAGTAATCTCTATTCTCAATGTGGGGCTCAAATTCTGACCCCCAAGATCAAGAGTTGCATGCTCTACCAACTGAGTCAGCCAGATGCCACTCCAACATCTAGGTCTTAATTTCTAAATACCACTCCCCACTAAAAGGAATTAGGACTCTTTGGACAAATGGCTGAATCCACACTGAAGACAGGGAAAGGACAAGGTGAACCTAGAACACTGTGCCAGAAAGTAAGAAAGAGCTCGGAATGTGACAGAGACACGCCAAAAGATACAGAGGCCAGCTTGAAAGGAATTCCACTGGCCACATCAAGAACAAATTTGAGATCAAAATCAATAATTACAGTAGTAGATTTTAACATATCGAATAAAAAGAATCCAGGCATTCACACTAATGCAACTAAGAAAAAACAAATAAGAAGAGGGAAGAGAAAAGAGAGAGCACTTTTTTATTGCAGACTGGCAACTAATAGATGTAGAAGTAATAACAGGGTTATAAGATGACCTGCTATTTTGCAACCACTATGGTGGTAATTTATTCTGGCCAGAATTCGCAGTGGATGCTACGTCCCACTGGGTGCAAGTATGCTGGGAGAACAGGATAGTTATAGTCCCAAAGCGTCTCCCCACAGGGTACATAGTAAAGAAGAAGATACCTTTACATTAAAAAGAGAAAACTGATAGACATCACCTTAACCAAATAATCAATGTAACCAGGTGTTCACTGCATTACTTTCCCATAGTCTGAAAAATTTCAAAATAAGAAATTAAAAAATTACCTAACATAAGCACTGTGTCCCTACTCAATCCTCTCAAATATTTTATTTTTACTACCCATTTCTACTAATTTTATTAAGATTACAATAATACACCTGTTCCATAAACCTACGCACTCTTTGACAATACAGTTAAAAGAGACGCAGGAAATCTAATGCCTTCCTAAAGCACAGAGACTCCAAATTAAATAGATGAGGATCACTGTCTAGAAGCACTGCTCTTCAAAATATATCCAAGACCAGTAAGCTTCATGAAAGCAGTGAGATCTAGTCCCTTTTGCTCAATGTATCTCCAGCCCCTAGGAAGCCTGCATGGTACAGAGTGGGCACTGAAAAATAATTATGGAATTAAGGAATTAGTTGCATTGTTAAAAACAGAATCTTAAGAGATGCCAAATCATAAAAACCTGTTTTTCCTCTCACTTCCATTACCAACTTTCACTGTACGTTTGTAAAGCTTTGTATTTTTAAAAACTCAAGCTGGAATAAAACATGTCTGATAATTTTTAACATTAAGGCCTAAATAAGCAGTTTTTATTATTAAGTAAATATTTATTCTTAAATTGACCCAAACAGAGGCCGAATTTGATGTTACTTTATTCTAAAAGTGAGGTGCTCACAACTATTCTACAGTACTATAAAATCTACAAAATGTGAACTTTCACAATTCGCCACTTTCCAAAGGCCCTTTCTTAACACCCCATGAAGCACATCACTAGGCTTTGAACTCGAGAGTATCTCCTGTGTGCATGAAGAAAGTCAGAGCTGAAGTGCCACTTTTTATTTCCTCAATGTAAACATCAGTGTTAACAACCGACCACCTTATTTTCTCCTTCACTGCCATGTTTCCTTTCTTAGTTAGAAATATTCACCTACACATTTAATTAGTAAAGCCTAACTAGTCCACATAGCAGTCTTAATATTAGCAGAGAATAAAGGTGATATTTTAAACTTTAAAAAATTAATCATATAAAATATGACTTTCAAATAAAAGTTATGGGGCACCTGGGTCAGTTGGTTGAGGGTCTGACTGTTGATTTCGCCTCAGGTCATGATCCCAGGAGTTGTGAGATCAACCCCCATGTTGGGCTCCACATGGAATGTGGAACCTGCTTAAGATTCTCTCTCTCTGACCCTCTCCCCCACTCATGCTCTCTCTCTCTCTCCCCCCCCCAAAAAAGTGTTTTTAAAAAAATAAATTTTATTTCTTTAAAAAATAATAAATGTTACATCGTTATAAATTGATGTACCCACAGTTTAAGTAGGGAAAATAGGGGCGCCTGGGTGGCTCAGTCAGTTAAGCGTCCGACTTCGGCTCAGGTCATGACCTCACGGTTCGTGGGTTAGAGCCCCACGTGGGGCTCTGTGCAGACAGCCAGCTCAGAGCCTGGAGCCTGTTTCAGATTCTGTGTCTCCCTCTCTCTCTGACCCTCCCCTGCTCACGCTGTCTCTTTCCCTCTCTCAGAAATAAATAAAACATTAAAAAAAATTTTTTTTAAATAGGAAAAATAACCAAACTTTGTATCTCACTGTTATTTATAATAAAGACGAGTAAACTGACCAGTAGAGGGCACTCACTTGAAAGGGGAACGCTGGCCAAAGCCTAGAGGAAAAATGCATGTACAAAATCACTGTCTACCTTATTTTAAAAACAATGTCTTAACAGAATGCTAGAATAAGCTAATACACTTTAGTTTAGAAAAGGTAAAGTTTAAATCTGTGTTACAATATCTAACATAAATCCTATTCAGAGACTTGAATTTGACAGAGAGATATGTAAAGCTTTCTGTAACACGTGAGTGTCTCAACCTCAGCACCACTGGCATTTGGGGCCAGATAATTTGTGGTGGCAGCTGTCTCGTGCACTGTAGGAAGTTTAACAGCATCTCCGCCCTCCACCTCTCGATGACAGTAGGAGTCCCCCTTCTCAAGTTGTGTGTGACAACCAAAAATATCTCTAGATATTGCCAAATGTTCCCTGGGAAGCAAAGTCACCCACCCCTCATTGATAACTCCTGGTACATATGTATAAAGCCAGAAAAAGAACAGTTGACAACATTATCCAATGATTTTCCCACACCACTCTTCAACATTGGCTTAATATTATAAACGTTCTCTCTATAATGCCTTATTCAGCAAGCAAATTCCATAATTAATATAAAAAATTTTTAAAAGAGAAACTGATAAATCTTGGTGAACAAATACTCCACAAGCTCAGAGCTCTACAGATGGAACAAATCAATCCAATCACGAATCCATCTTCCTCAGTAGGAAACTTGCATCAAAACGGGGCACAATACGGAGACTGAATTCTAAGTGTCACATTAACAGAAGCATCGAAATGTCAATGAATTACAGCCTGGAAAAAAATACTTCTTTCTACATCTATTTTTACTAGCATATTATATCCAGTAGATACACAGAATATATTTACTAATCGATCAATGGATCATTTTGATCTCGATGTCTATAATAACTTGTATGTTTTTAAAACAAGATTTTTCTCTGTCAAATTTTACCTTGGAAAACACATTTCAGAGAATGTGTTTTGATAACAAGCGATCTCTAAACTGTAAAAGCTTATGTTATTTCTAGCCAGGTACTGTGCTTGGAAATTGCTCTGACGTTTTAATATTCTTGTATCACTAACGATGACTTCATTATCTCTGGATAACTCTGGCTAACTTCGCAAAAGATAAAGGTAAAATGTTTCAGAACAGGAGTAAAGTTGATTATCATGTGCATAGCCTCAAATATAAATGTGCTCTATCTATGCGTCACACCTGTCTAATTCTATGTCGTATCTCTGTCATTAAGATGCCACTGGAATAGTATGCTAAGTTCAAATTTTGGTATACTGACAAATCTGAATCAGCCTCCAATATTAAATATCTTCCTAACTTAAAGACGAATTTTTCATTTTTAAAGTTATATACAAAGGTACAGTGGAAATCCCACTTAACCCAGTCTCAGAAAACTTAAAAGTTCCATTACTTACTAGCTAAGTATCCTCAGGCAAGTTATAACCTCTCAGAGACCATTTTTATCTATAAAATGAATCAATGACCACCTTCTTTATCTATCTTCTAGCATAAATCTTTATAAGTTCTAAGCCACCAGAAAAGGTATTATTTAATTCTTTAAAAATTTCTTTCCATGTGTTTTAGTGCAGGAAAACTGATGAGAATTCCAAATGCGCAGTTCATGTCCTCTCTCATTTTCTCTCTGACCTACATTATTCACCAAAGAAATCCTAACTGCAGTAGTGATACCCCCAAATCTTTTTAACTTTTTACGAAAATACCAAGTCAGCACTTTTGCTTAACTACTATTTATTAAAATAAGCTACTAACTTGTCTTGTCTTTCTTGTATTTGAATTACTCCAAGAATTTAATTTGTAATTTGGGAGACAAGAGACAACCTCAGATAGCTTTGCTTAGATGGCTGAACTCTGGAGGGAATGTCAAAGTTCCAAAGTTCACAGGTAATCAATGCTTTCAGAGTTAAGTCTTCTGGATTGGCAGAAATCATAATCAGAGTTATGGGTCTGAGCTTAAAAACTTTTTCTACTTTCACTCAAATAAAGGGTTAATTTTTGGTTTTACTTATTTTAGATTTACATCATACTTCAACAATTTTGACAGAAAGGCTTCCGAACATGTTTTGTCACATTATCTCGTACAGCATTCATGATCTCTGATAGGAAACTGAGTGTAATGGAATTCCTCAGATTGAATTTCAGAGAAGATGAGGGCACTTCTGCTAAAATCATCTTCCAAAATCCCAGGAAAACTTCCGTGTTTAACCTGATTTCTATTAGAACTTCCTTTTAACTCTGACTTAAAAGGAGTATGCCAAGTAACTTGGTTTTAGAGTTGGGAGAACTATTTAACCCTCCTCGAAGAAAAAGAGAAAACAAAATAAAACCATCATTACAGCACTGAACTGACTTGTCAAGGGGAAACACAGAAGACTATTCCACAGGTGGTCCACTTCAGTTAGACTCTTTCCCTTTACTCGTGCCAATAAAAGCTGGCTCAGGGTAAATCAAATCTTTGCAAATAAGCATTATTTCTCCTTTTCTCTTCTGCAGTACCAAAAATATCTGACATTTTCCCCATGAAGTTACCTAATCAATCCTCAAAAGCTCTAACTGCATAAACATCTTGCCAAGGCCACCAAGGCCCTCAGAATCTACCTCAGTGCAGTCAAAGTGTCTCCTGAAGACATCACACGGCACAGTCCCTTAACAGGGCATCTTAACCTGTTCCAGATTCCACAGCGAGAGACTCAGAGAAAGTTCTGGGAAATTTTTCAGAGCTGATTAAAAAACTGATAGGATCCGCAGATCCAGAATAAAATGCTAAGGGATTAGGACTGCCTAACCTGGAGCACCGAAGTCTAAGAAATGATCTAACAGTATAAGGCAATTCCAAAGACGAGGTGATATATTTATTTCCATCTCCACTGATGTTACAGCTAACATGAATATTCAGATTACGTATAAAATATGCTCATAATTACATTCTGGAAGTGAGTTAACAAGGACAGTTATGTGCCATTCCCTCCTGTAGGTCTTTTGGATTAAACAAATCCTTATCGGCTTGAGATAATTTGAGTACAGCGTTGCCAGAAGGCAGTAGGAAATACTCCATGACCTCTCAAGGTCTCTTGCAGGCCTTTATTCTATTATTTTGCTCTTGGCCTATATACTTTGGCAATTTTTCATGAAGTTAATTTAAAAATTATTCATTAATCAATTTGTAATAAGAGCAATTCTAAAATTTCCTTGAGTAAGTTCAGAGAGCTGCGAAGCAAAGGTAAGGATTGGATGCGGTACCCTTCTGTACGACCTGATATAGATACAGACACAAATACACAAAGAATGAGCATTTTAAAACGTATCATTTGGCTGTAGGTTCTCTACTACTTTAGTGTGAAAACAGGAAAATGCTACTAATTGCGTGTGTTTTTTAAAAACAACCATCAAATGATTACATTTCACCAGTGCAATTCAACTATAACTTCTACATGTGACATAAAAATAGCGAAACACACAAAACATAAAACGGCCACATTTTTTTTTAAATGACTGTAAGGCAGGTTGTCAAGTCACATTTTTACCCTCTCATAAAACTCTGAAATACAGTTATTGTCAAAAAGCACGTATACTAACATACAGTGAACGTTATACATCTTCCTATTCTCTGGAAAGAATAAAGGCTCTCCATATCTCTGGTTACACAATAAAGCCATGGAACCCAAGTACTTTTTAGAAAACTTCACAAAATCATTTTCAGTATATCTGCCCTGTAATGAGTAGTCACAAAAAAAAAAATGATCAGAGAAACGCTTTTTTTTGTACCCAAAGAATGGGCCTGCACAAATCAATATGCATAATGTTAAAGCAAAATTTACCTCTATCGTAGGATCATATTCATCCACAAAGTGATTCTGAATTAGCTGTATCGTCAAGGCACTCTTGCCTACGCCACCAGCTCCAACTACCACAAGTTTATATTCAGTCATTTTCAGCAGGCCTTATAATAAAAATAATGAAAATGTGACTAAATTAGAACATGTGGTTAATATAAATGAGAACACGAGCTTAATATAACCCACTCTATCAATACTTTTCAACACAAATTCACCTTTATATACAAAATCACTTCAAAATGCCTCACAAAATTCAATGATGAAAACTTCAGTTGCCTACAGATGAGTGAATACTGTAATGAACTGCACTTCGCTTACAAACTCCCCCATCAACATCTGAGAAAAATGCATTCAGAGTACAAAGTTCTTTTATCTTCTACTCAGGTTGTTCTATCTAAACAGCCAGTCTGCTGTTCTGTAGCAGTTAATGGCTCTCAAAGGAACACGCCATGACTTTACTCAGTATAAGTGTCTATACCCTGTGGACACACCCACACAAAGCTTGTTGACAGCTACCTCTCCACTGTTCCTAGTTGACTCTGGCCCCTAAGAGTGACAAGTGGACATGCTGAGTGCCTTAGCTGGAGCCCACAGCTATGGACAACCTTCTCAAAGCATCATCGCAGCAGCTCTCCTGGAGAGTTAGCAAGAGTCAGATGGGGGGTGAAGGGAAGGCTGGCCAGTAAAACTGGCCTGTGTAGTGGGGAAATAAAATCCAAGACACTGAAGCAGATCTGATAACATTTCAATCTGTAAAATATCTGCTGGGGAAAATAACGGTGTAAAAACTAAAAGATCTTTAAGAACTGTGAACTATTGAGTGTGGATGATTTCATCACATCACATACATAATCCTCCATTAGTGCTGAAAAACAGCACTCTGCACCAGAAAAATATAATCATACAAAATGTAAAGATAAGCACTGCTTTTAATGAGAGGTATTTTAAAAGCCGTAAGTGAATACTTCTCAGCGACTATTACTCTCTGCTTCTGTATATAGTCTCCCAACAGTAGCAATAAATATTGGCAACTTGTAAGGCGGACAGCACAAGAGAAAGTATTTTTTAATCGGCTGTTCCAAACTTTTTGAAATAAAACTACTTAGTTTTACCTCCATTCCCCCAATAATGGCGTGATATTATTAAAAAAAAGGAATGAACTGCAGAAAGAAGAGCAATAAATAAGCAGTAATCATAGGATAGTAGGATTCATCTAAATTAACGAATGTGCAAATATAAACACTATATAGTACATGCAGTAGCTTATTAAGACCAAGAATTATCCAAACAGGCACTCCCCCACAAAAAAAGATAATATGGTTTTCAAATGGTTACATACTAACCACCTCCTTACGCTATTCCTGAGTCCTCTCACAAAGAACAGTTAGCCTAGACAACTGTGGTATCTATCACAGAATGTTCTTCTACAGCCCCCTGGCCTACTCTGTGCTGCCTGACCTTATTCGTTCTTGTCTAGGGCCACCTCGGGAACTCTATGTATCTTATCCTGTTTGTTCCCACTTTTTATTCCAAATACAGGCCATAAGGAATGGGGAACAATGAGGAGAATCACACCAAAATGCATACTCTAGCTCCCTGCCTACCCCGCCCCTGAAAACAATTTGGATAGCCTAGAAGAGTAGTTCTCAAACTGTGGTCCAGGAATCCAGCAGCTTTCCTGAAACTCTCTGGGGGTCCAAGATATCAAAACCAATAATACTATTATTACTACTACAATGTTATTGACCCTTTCGACTCTTATTCTTTAACAAATGCAGTTGTCCAAATATGATCACAACAGAGTGAGCACAGAAGCAGACATGTAGATGTCTTCTATTCAGCCATATAGCTAAAGAGATTAGCAAAAATGTGAAACAATGCCACTATTCTCACTAATGATCCTGTTTGTTTTGAAAATCGGTTTTCATGAAAATGCTATTATGTTACCAAGTAACAGGCTTATTATTCCTATTTTTAAATGAATTGATCAATTTTTTAAATTCTTATTTGTACCACAGTACCCACACACATACCCCATACTGGGACCTTCAATAATTTTCAAGAGTAGAAGGTGTCCTTGCAACTAAAAAGTTTGCTAGTCTAGGAGATACTGTGGACGGACACTGGATTAGAGTTTAGCTGTGTGAATTCTGAGACACACACACCCCTCTGGTCTACCTGTTTGTGTAGTTGTTGTTTCTGGGGAAAAAAAAAAAAAAAAATCCCTGAATTGGATTTTAGAAACCAAATAATATTTAAATCCACTAGAGAAAACTGTGTTCCCAAGGAGTCTTACTGAAGATCACAGGCAAAAAAGGGCCCCTTCATCCAAAGCTAAAATAGCTACCAAGGGGTGGAAGTGGAACCGGAACCCAACATTTTGTTAAAGGGAAAAATAAAAATTTCAGTTTTGTCATGAAACTGAAGAGATCTAAGATCTCTTAAACTCAAGTATGCCTGTGGATGGCTAAAAAGTAAAAAGTAAACAGTACTGATATCAATCATATTTGATGTCTACAGTCTATCACTACAGACTGGTCGAGTCAGCATTTTGGACCTTAGTCACCTAAGAGTGACATCACTCATATGGTTGATTCTAAGATGATGATTAGGAACAGAATTTTTACCTTTGTAATTTCTTTTTAAATGATTTTTTCCCATTACAAATAAAAAATGTATACTGTATAAAAATTAGAAAAGACCTTTCTGTTCTTAACCCTTGTTTTGCTAAATGTCAAGATTTAAGAGAGCTAGGTTAGGACTTCAGCTATAGCATGCCCATGCCTAAGAGTATTTTAGGCAGTTGGCTGGAAGATCGCTACAATTAACTCCTCTTGCAAGTCAGTTAAAAAAAAAAAAAAAAAAAAAAACCCCAAAAATGTGGGAGTGCTATTTAGGAGTACTGCAATAACTCTTGGGATGGGGGTCAAGTTTGTAAGGATGAGGGTAATATATAAGAGACGAGAGAAAGGACAGAACAGCCAAATTAAACTTTAAGTGTGATTTTAGCTATTGCTGTCCACACTCAACTAGCAAGGAAAAAGCCCTGCTTCAGCTCTGCGGGTTTTCGGCGTGTCTTTTAACTTGATAAAGCAAAACTGACCTTCTGGGATTAACTTTTCCTTTTCACTTCAGTCACAGGCTTTACGTTGTAGGGTGTTGGCCACCTGTTCTTCCACCACCATCTCTACCTCCACCTCCTCCTTTGTGGCCACAGTAATGTCACAGCCCATACGTGGGGGAGGGGAGCAGTCAGGAACTCGGCTGCAGATGCATTTTTTCCAAACACAATAACCACAAACAGTGGTCTCTAAGCACTTTCCTAGGCTCTTCCAAAACGTGATCTCCCCTATTACTCATATACCCCCCTACACACTGAAAAGGACCACTATCCGTCCAGTCTGCGCTCAAGGGAGAAGTTTATACCTTCGTCCTAGAGATGCTAGATGCAGCAGAGAAGGCAGTAACGAGGCAGCCGAGCGCTGGGAAGGGAGGAAGAGGTGCGGGAGCGAAGGGAGAGAAGAGAGAGACAGAGAGAGGGAAGGGCGACGAGGGGGAGGGGAGACTGGAGCGCATCGGGAGTAACCTCCACCGCACCCGACCGCCCCGAGGGGCAGCCCGCCCAGCCCGCGAGTTTCTCCCCGGCCGCCTCCAGCCGAGGCTCTCGGGGAGGAGGAAGGAAGGGGTTCCCCGTCCAGG
>NW_027531905.1:7016842-7089190 GCF_008692635.1 Crocuta crocuta | reverse complement strand
AACCGCATACTTGGACGCGGGCCGGCACGCGGTGGGCTACCCTGGCCGCACCCCACTCGGGTCTGCTCGGACGAGCCTCGGAAAATCCAGCGCCCCTCGGGGTCGGCTACGCTCGTGCACGTTCATTTACTGTCATTTACTGCAAGTAAATAAACATGCAGTCACCAAATGTGGGAGGCGACTTCGGTGACTTAGGGAGGCATCATGCAGGCAGTTCCCCACCCAGGGGCTTTCTGACCACGGCTTGGTGATTACCAGCCTCGACCCCGGGGGCTGGGAACCTAGCCCCAAGCCCAAACATACGTGACCCACGATTTCGTCATTAATCCCAACGGGGAGGAAGTCTGTTGTTTCAGGTTACTGTATTTATGGATGTTTTGAAGTCATCACAGGTCATTCTAAACAGCGACCTCAGATGTACCTACTGCACACGAGGGCACAAACAGAAGACAAACAGTCTTTTAAGTGGAAGTGCCCTTGATAGTTTAACCTGAGGAGAATCACTCAAACATTAATTAGAAGACAGATGAATCAGTTAACAGTTCAGGGAGTTGACACGTTTAGCGACGGAACAATTAAAACTGTTAGCATAACCCAGAAGTCTGATAAAGTACCTAGAAAGGTAAATTGGGGAAGTTTTGAAGATTGAGGCCTGGCAGACCAGCATCTATACCTAATAGGACCACCCATCGAGTCTCTACGTCCAGTTTTGTCTTCCTAGTCCACATCAGAAAACACGAATAAAATGATTGTTTTAAATACCAATTATTATGTCTGTTAACGTAGGCCTTACACCAACTGTCACCCTTTTCTTCCTACACGGCATGGCATGCGGGCTGTCGCCTGAAAGGCTTACTCTGGTCTTTCTCTCCTAGCACCTGGTACCAGGTAGAAGAGACAGAAGAGAGGAAGTGAAAGACTTGAAAGGGAAAGGAATATGCCTACTCTGTGTCAAGCCGTTAGTAAATGTTTTGCACATATCATCTCATTTAATCAGCACGACAGCTTCATGAGGTCAAATACTTTTCACTATTTTATAGATGAGGAAACAGATTTACAGAGACTGAAACTGGATCCAAGTTCACACAGCTGAAGTGAAGTACCCTTCATGTCAGGTCAGGTTCACTCCTCTGCTCCCAGCTCTAGGGGCTTCCATCCCGTTTAATAGAATAGCAAAAATGTCCCAAGTGCTACATGGCCTTAGATTACGTGACACCTCTCACTCCTTATCTCTCTGCATTCTATCTCACTCGTCCTTTCCTCACTTTCACTCACACACACACACACACACACACACACACACTGGTTCCTGACTGTTCCTGGAAAATGCCAGGTGGGCTTCTCTCTTGGGGAATTTGCACTTGCAAACTCTACCAGAACACATGTCCAATATATATCCACAAATCTCCCTCTCACACCTACTTATAACCCTTTGTTTAAATGTCCTCTTCCAATGAATTCTTCCCACAATATCATCTTTGATATTGCATCTCTCCCTCCTCACCCCCAAATCCTGTCTAATAGCAGTACTAATATACTATGCAACTTATTTATTGTGTTTTCTTGTCTTTCTCCCACCAGAATATTAAGCTCCAGGAGTGCAGGGATTATTTTTTTTGTCTGTTTTACTTACTGCTATATTTCCAGTGTCTACAATACAGTAGGCGCTCAATAAATGTTTATAGAATGTTGGATGAATGAAGTTACAAATCCTCCTTCTGAACTCTGTGACTCTAAATCCTTACTTAGAGTGCCTTAAACTCTGTAACATGTTTTCACTTTCTTCCAAAATCTGCCTTTAAGCTCACCCGGGTCGCCTTCTGATAAACCACACCTTTGTGGAGTCAAGGAAAGTGTCTGCACATAGTGGACACAATGAGTTTTTGTTAAATGAATGAATTTGCACTTATTGTATGTTGCTGTGTAGACGCTCTTAGATATAAAGTACAGATTTTGTTCTGTTCCAACGTCAAGTACCTGATAAGTTCTTGTTTTCTTTGACAGCTGCTGATGCAATGTTCTCGCTGTAGTTGGTGCTCCATAAATCTTAAAAGGACTATAATAAAGAGGAAGAGAACGCTTTCTATAGCATTTTTATGCTGATTGCAAAAATCCTGGCATTAGTAGAAACCTAATCCAGCCCTATGGTCTCAGTTATCATCAAGGCTCACGATTCCCAGGGCAAACCTGCATCCTGATCTCTGTTCTGTGTGCACTACACTCCGGCTGTACCTCACACACCTTCTCTCCCCCTCCTTGTCACTCCTCCAGCAGTGTACACATATGCTATGCCGTGCTTTTCCACCCTTCAGGCCTGGGTGCTTTCTCAGAAGCCAGCAGCCTCCTCCCCAACCTTTCCTTTCTTTCCTTGTGCCAGGGCGAGTGGCAGTGGAACTCAAAGGGAGGCGCTTCCCAGAGCACCTGGCATACTTGCAAAACCGCAAGTTCCTAGGCCCCTCGCCCAGAGATTCCATTCTGTTGGTCCAAGGTGATCTAGGAATCTTCATTTTTAATAAAGCTGGTGATCCCAAACTGGCGGTTAGCAGTCTGTACACTGAGAAACCCTGATCTACACGCTCACATTGCTCTTGGCAGCCGCACTGTGTACTGTCTTCTGGAGTGGCTCCGTTGAATAGTCTCCATGGTTCTCCTCTCCTTTGCGCTCCCTGAAGACAAGCACACAAACCTACCTGGTGATCGTGATGGGAAAAGAGAGAGGGAGTTGCAAAAAGGATCAACTTGGGGATTCCAGGCTCACTGTAAGAGGTAACTGAGGTTTTTAGCCTCTACTGTTAACACTCTTTGGGAAGGCAGCCACCTACATAGGACCGGACCCCTGTGCACATCCTCCTGTCTTGCTTTATGAAGATCATACTGACCTATCTTTCATGAGACACCCTCTTCTGTAGACATAATCAAAGCCCAAACAACAGGAATTCCTTTGTGCTAGCTGGGCTCTTCTATGAGACATAAAGTGCCAGGACATGTTCCAAGCCCTACAAATGCTGAGGATTTATTTAGGAAGTAAGGAAACTTCAGAAAACCGTATCATCAGCCAGAACTACTGTTGATTCCAGAAATTAACTGCAGTTCTCACGATCCAGCAACAGGCTCTGGTGCCTTGCTCATCCTCTCGTTAACAAGCATCTATTGCCCATGCTCTAGTGATTTTGGCATTCTCCTGAATCAGCATCTCTCTGCTTCTTCCGCATATACAGTCCCGACTTCAACTGCTATCTCTGCTTCTAGTGACTACTCTCTGTGACTTACATTCAAAACATCCCAAGTGAGAGCATCTAAATGCATCTGTCATTCACTATTCAATAAGAAGGGCTTTTATGGGGCACAGTTTTCCTGATAGGTCACCTAACTGGTGGCTGGGCTTCTTCATGCCTGGCTTAGAGACGATTTGGCCCCCTTCATTTGGGGGCCAATCCTGAGTCCAGGCAAGTGTCGCCAGAATAGTAGTTCACAGAGTGGGATGAATTAAGCAGAAGGAGCTACTACCTATGGGTGCTTTCACGGACTCTCCATCAGTTTTCTCCAGTGGGAAATTTGTACCACTAATAGGTGCTAACTAATTCACTTTCTCAGCATATGATCTCCTCTGGACACTTACTTCATTAGACTTTATAGTCCCTTTTTGCATATCTGTTCCGCCCCCCTCCTCATTAGATTGTTAATTCCTCGAAGTCTCTGCCTCCTTTGACTCTGTATCCCACAGCTCTTAGCACATAGTAGGGCTTCTATAAATATTTGTTGAAGTGAACAAAATTATAGCAAAACTTCAGCCCTGTTTCTACATAGTCACTTCATTCTCCTATAGCAAAATTCTAGGCCATTTCTAAATGAATGTCCTCTCATCCTGGATGCCTATCCAAAACCAAATTCTTCACCTTATTCCCCCAAATCAATTCTCTCTCCCAATTTTTCCATCTTACCTGAGTGGCATTGTGGCCCTTTGAAACACTTAGATTTGAAAATGTACATTAATTTTTAACCCACGCCACATTCAAACTGCTTCACCCCCTTTAAATGATACTTCCTAAGCCTTCTCTTACATCTGTCTCTTCCACATCCCTTCCTTCATGCCTTCATTTTCGGAAACAACTTCCTTGTGATTTCCCTAACTCTTGGCTTTCTTCCTTTCAATTCAGGCCATACACTGTGGCCAAATTAATCTTCCTTCCACACGTCTTTCATCATCATCAAACATTTACCTACTCTATATAGGCCGCAGTCATTCAGATTATATGGTTTTTAAGTGTAAAGAGTTACAAGCTAAGTACCTAATGAGTACCTAAAGATGATGATAATTACCTTAGAAATTAGAGGGAGAAATGATCACTGGTCCCAGCAAAACGATTACTATGACCGAATCTTGCTTTTAAATCTTCAGTAATACTTTATATCTAGCTGAAACAGGTCCAAACCCTTAATGCCCAGCGTTTGCTCACATGCACGGTCTGACACCATCCTACCCTGTGACTTTGTCTTGCACCTTCCTGGAGCAGATGCTCTCCTCTCAAGCCCATCCCCTCGGTCCGCCACAAGCCCACGATGTTGTTCTGGCTTCTCTTTTCACCGAGCATCTTTTTGTCTCTCTCGCTGCTAAAATTCTCTCTTTCAAGAGCTAGAAGTCCTACCTCCTTTAGGAAAGCTGTTATTTATGCCATCTCTTTTTGATCTCTCTCTCTCTCTGTTATTTCATATAAGGTAATTATGCCTCCCCAAGTAAATTCTAAAATCCCAGAGGCAACACCCCAGTCTTGGGTGTGTGAACCCCACCCACCCAGGCAAGCCTAGTTCTTGTAAACTGCAATTACTCCATTACTGCATGAATACATATAATGGGCTTATCGGCAACATAAACACGATGGAAGCAATGTTTGAGGAACATCAGAATGGCAGCTAAGTGCAGGAAAGATTGGAAGAAAACAGACCTCAGGTAAGGCATTTTGTGAAAGGTGTAACAGTACCCAGTGACAGTGGGAACAGTGCACTGGCTGACTTTGCTCATCCTGTGAGCCAGAACAAATTCCTTAATCTCTGCAAGCGTCTTGCTTAAGAACAGACCAGTGACATAACAGCTACCATTTGTTAAACTCCTTGTATGAGCCAGACAAGTTTTGTGCACAATTTCAAACAAAGAATACTTGGACCGTCTCTCCCCCTCCCCTCTTCCTCACTGCTACCACTGCAGCCCAAACCGCCATCCACCGCCCCGTCCCACAGGACGAATGGTCATCCCCAACGGGTGTCCTTGCTTCTATTCTCGCTCCTCTACCATCCAGTTCCCATGAGGCAGTCAGACTGATTCTTTTCAAAATGCAAATTGAGTCTCATGACTCGATGAAGCTCTTCCAAGGCTTTTAGCTGCACTCAAAAATAAAATTCAAACTGCCTCGAGCTATTGGATGACGTGGTTTATACGGACCTCTGCCCACACCATGTAGGACTGTTCTCTCTGGATTCCAACTACACTAGCCACCTTTTTCTTTTAACCTCTTTGGGGTTTTTCATACTTGCATGCTCCTGCGACCAAGCCTCTCCCTGCCTTTCGGGCGTCAGCTTAATACTGCCACTTCGGTGAGAGATCCCCCAGCCAGTCTACCTCAGCGCTCCCTACCCTATTCCCTCACTTCCATCCGTCAAATCATCATCCTTTAACACAATGGCCTCTTTTATTCTTTTACGTAGCACTCATCATATCTGAAATTATCTTGGTTGTTTATTTGTTTACTTGTCTCTTCCTCTGCAAAAATATAAATTTTATGAGCCAGGGACCACTGAATTCTCAGATTTTCTGAGCCAGGGAGAGTTTAGCATATAGGAGTTACGTAGTCAACATTTGCTGATAAGCTGTCCTGAAGGAAGTAATAGAACTAATAACCAACTCTAAGTGAGGTCTTTGCAAGTCAATTCAAGCCTCTTGCTTTTGATTCTATCTACCTGCTGCAATAGTACTTTATTTAATGCTTGTTTTTGTTTTTAAGAATATTAAAAGTCATACTATTGTTTTTAATTGCTTTCCTCTAGGTCTCTAAGGAGGTGCTCATTGGACTACCTATTAATTATAAGCCTGAATTTCCTAGTTTCTGTCTTTTCTCTTCAATCACAGTTATTAGATATGTTGTAACATTAATTCTGGAGTCTAGGAGCATTAACCCTTTGGGACCAGGCTTCTAATTAGTATCCATATGTCCTCAGTTGAAAGAAGCAAGTCCTCTTTTTGACAAATTCTTCTTTCTCAAATGAGGATTATTTGCCTTGTCAAGTGTCCAGTGAAAGTCAAGATACAGGACTTTGGGAAGGTACGAAAAAGATGGCAGGACCAGCCATTCAGATCCTGAAGGCTCAGAAGAGCGTCTTGGTTTTCACTGGAAAGGTGATTATTCCTTATATCAGGGGTCTGTGAATGCATGGGGAGGTTGCAAATGGATATATAAATGGTCACTTCACTTTATTCAGAATGCTTTTCATAAATAATTCTAATGGGTGCATAAAATAAGCCCATCCTAGTGTATGTACAATCCTCAATGACCCAAATATTACTGTTCGTTTCAGGCCCTTGAAAGTCTCACATTAATTCATCTGAAATGTTAGTAACCATTCATTCATTCACACATTCAGTCAACGAGTGTTTGTTGAGCACTTATTATATACCAGGTTCTCTGGGATACTTGCCACATGATGCGCAAAACAAAAAACTTCAGCTTAAAAAACAACTCACATTCAAAACAGTGGTTCTCAAACTTTTTGATTTCAGGATCTTTTCACACACTTAAAAATTGTGGAGTTCCATATTCATTCATTTCAAATACCAATAATAAACTCACTGTGTATTAGCATAAATAACGTTTTTATGAAAATAGCTACATATTTAAAAGTATTAAGAAGAATAGCATTGTTTTAACATGTTTGTAAATCTCTTTAACGTGTGGCTTAAATCAAGAAGCTAGATTCTCCTATCTGCTCCTGAATTCTATCTATTTAGGTAACAAACAGCCTCTAGAAAATTCCACTGTACACTTATAAAAGAAATGAAGGTGAAAAAAAGGAAATAATAGCTTCGTGTTATTATAAATGTGTCTGACCTTACAGACCTTCTAAGAAGGTCTTGGAATTTCCAGCGGTGTCAGGACCACACTTTGAGAACTACTAATCAGGAGAACTTTTTATTAATTTTTTTTGGTACTAAAACAGGGCCAGATTAATAAAGTCCAATGCAATAATTAGCTTTTCCAAAATTACGGTTTTGCTTCTCAGAACAGACTCTCTTGAGTCCCTATTAGACATTATCTACTGATAATAGTATTTGGGAGAAATTATCACTGAGATAATATATAAAGGTAAAACCGATGCCCCAAATGATATACTTCCTTGCAATGACTGAAAACTTTTTTTTTTCAGTTTTCTGTCCTTTAGGATTTTGAAGTACTTTACAGACATTACGTAATTAAATTTCCCAGAATGCCAAGGAAATGTTTCCAAATACATATTTTGTGCATTTTGCAGACAGTTGAAGTGATGGGGTGGCAGAGCTTGCCCTGGCTTGAAGAAAAGCTGTGAGCAAAAACAGAACTATCATGTATTTATTATGACGAGAAACACACCTCAGATCTTCCTGGACTTATGATGGGGTTACATCCTAGTCAGCCTGCCCTAAATTGAAAATTTCGTAGGTCGAAAATGCATCGAACACACCTAACCTGCCGAACATCCCAGCTTAGCCTAGCTGAAATGTGCCCAGAACCTTCCGTTAGCCTACACAAATCATCTAACACAAAGCCCGTCCTATAATAAAGTGTTGAATATGTCCTGTAATCTACTGAACACTGTACATTGATGGTGAATGGCTGAGCGGTGAATGGCTGCACAGAACGGTTGTGCAGGTACAGACTGGATGTGGACCCTTGTGACTGCACAGCTGGCTGGGAGCTGTGGCTGCCACTGCCCAGCACCAGCAGAGAGGATCGTACTGAGTATCACTAGCCTGGGGAAAGATCCAAATTCAAAATTCAAAGTATGGTTTCTACTGAACGGGTATGGCTTTCTCACCGGCATAAAGTAACAAACTGTAAGTTGAACCACGGTGAATCGGGGACCATCTGTACATTTTCTCCAGGTTGTTTTCACCCATCAGGCTCGCCAGGGGTATGCATAATGTTATCATGAAAATGTCCGCTCCCAATGTCTCAACAATACTTGATCTTTTTCTCTGTCTTTCTTCTTTCTTCTTTCCTCTGCCCTTCCCTCCCTCTCTCTCCATTCTCTCCTTCCTTTTTTTTTTTTTTTTTTACAAAACAAAAATTACCAAAACTATGAAACTTGTCAGCCACTAAATCTTTGCTCACCTCCATAATCACCTTGGGTCTCTAGAAGTCATCATTAAGTGATCTCAAACTCATCCACTGATGTTCAGGTCAGTCACAATAAAACTTTATTGCTCCTTTGTTCAAAGCCTCCAGTGACCTCCCATCTCATTCAAAGGCAGGACCCTCAAAATGACCTCTGAGGAGCCCCCCTCATTTCCTAATGGTATGTCCTCCCGTTTTTTGTGTGTGTGCTCCAATAAAACGTTATTCGTAGACATATTTTTATTATTTCATGTAACTTTCACGTACCAGGAAATATTCTTTTGACTTTTTTCAACCATTTAAAAATGCAAAAACCGCTCTTAGCTCTTAGCCTGTATGAAAACAGGTGGTGGGCCAGGCTGCAGGCTGTAGTTTGTTGACCTCTATCCTAGGGGGCAGATTTCCAGCAATTCCACAAGGCAGATTTTCAACAAATCCTGCCAGTGCAGTACCACGGCGATGTCCTTGATTTTGAGTGAACCACACCCGCCCTGTCCCACAACGTCTAGATCTCAGCCTAGGGTGTGGGGTTTAGGGGCAAGTAGAGCGTCTCTTCTTTGGGTGCTCTGTCTCAGCCCTGGGGGCAGTGGCTCCTCCTTATTATCTGCTCTTCCTATTGTCTTAAAAGTTCTCGATACTTTCTAGTAGCTATATTAATTTCTATTGCCGCATTGAGCATCTTCAGATAACGAACACTGGTTCTCTCCATTTCCACAGTCAAGAGTCTGGGCCTAGCGGAACTGGGGCCTTTTCTCAGTGTCTCAAGACTGCAGTGAAGACGTGGGCCAGGGCTATGAGCTCATCCGGAGCTGGAGTCCTCTTCCAGGCTCACTGACTGTTGGCAGAATTCAGTTGTTGTGGTAGCGGCCGTGAGGCCCTCAGCGAGGCCTGCTGGGCCCCTCTCCACAACGCGGCAGTTGCTTTAAGGCTAACAGGAGACGACATCTGTAATTTCTGCTTCTTGTGGCACTTACCTTTCGGCGCTCTTTTGTAATTTCCCTTTTAATTCAGTCAAGTGATTAGGGATCTTAATTACATCTGCTCTTCCTCTTTTGATGCCACACCAGCCTCCTCTCTCGTTCCCTGGACAGACCAGCACACACTCACCTCAGGGCTTCTGCACTTAGTGTTCCTCCTCCTGGATGGCTCCTCTCCTCAGGTAACCATATGATTCACTCCTTCCTTTCCTTCAGGTCTGTGCTGAGATGCCTCTTTCTCAGTGAGGTCCCTGGCCACCTTATTTAAAATTGCAACTTCCACTCCAGAGCTCTCTTTCCTTTATCTGCATCGCTTTTCTCCACAGATCTTATCACCATCTGTCACACAATATGTTTCACTTATTTATTTGTTCACGGTCTATCTTCCCCCAACTAGAAGCTAAGCGATACAAGAGCTAAGATTTGGGTCTTTTCTATTCACTATTGAACTCCCATCACCAGAACACATAGTAGACCCTCAAAAAAAATTTGTTGAATAAAAAAAAAAACAAATCCAAAAATGAACCTTGACATGGGTCAGGATGATAAGAATGTGGCCAACCAAGAAAGTACACTAAATACACTAAAATATAATTAATATGTACTTCTACAAAACCATCCTGAGAGGAGCTATGACATCAACAAACAAGGACAAATGGATACTCCCCTCAATTGTTTTTTTCTGGTTTCAGAATGTTACACAGCTTGTATTTTTAAAAGTTAATGGCAGGATTATCTAAGGAGCTCTATTAATAGAGCAGAGTGCAAATTCTCTTTATTTTATAGGAGATAAGGTACTTAACTCCCTTCAAACATATTTTGTATGTATCTCATTTTCCCCCTATCGTTTAGAATACCTACTAGCCTGAAATCAGTTTTATAAAAATGAATAAAACAAAATGAAGTCTCAATAACCCATCCAGTTTTCTAAATGAGAATTTGTTGTGATTACATATATTTATATCTAAGGGGCACCTGAGTGGCTCAGTCATTTGAGCCTCCGACTTTTGATTTCAGCTCAGGTCATGATTCCAGAGTCATTTGATCCAGCCCCACATCAGGCTTTGCACTGGGCATGGAGTCTTCTTGGGATTCTCGCTCTCTCTTCCCCCTCCCTCTGCCCTTCTACCCTGCTCTCTCTCAAATAACTTTTTTAAGTGTACTTATAAAGAGCAAATTCTATGCAATTGTATGTAATTATTGAGAATTTGAAAAATCAAAGTTCAGAAAACGGAGGTAAGAATGAAAAAAATGTAAAGGTCTATGTCTAGTTAAGACTGGGAATACGCACATGTGTGGATGGTGAGGGAGTATGTTGTGTGAGTGTGCTTTCCTGACACTGAGTAACACTTGATGGTGACAGAATCATCAATGCTAGCAGGTCACAACTCAGCAAGGTGTTGAGATGTATTTAGTGGTGAGGATGTCCACAAGTCACTGGTAACTAATGCTAAAGTATTTCATATCTGAGTTGGCCTTAAAACTTTTAATTCGTCTTCAGATTTGCTTGCCAAACTGAAGTGAATTTTCTTATGCTTTCCTGAGTTGGAGCTGCAGCTCACTTTCGTGGATGTATATGATAACGGTGATGATCTCCAATCGTTTGTATCTCAGGTGGAAAAGACAGAACCCAGTGGTCTGGCTTTTTTCCTAAGGAAAATCAGAAACCCTATAAAATAAAGCAAAAGAAGAAAGAAGAGCTTTGACTCCATTGTCAGTAGACCATTGGGCCATCTTTCTCAACTATTTCTAGAGCAGAACACATGAAAGCCATTCATCACAAGCTTGCTCTCAGATAGTCCAATGCAGGCTGGGGCAACGCTTGGAATTAAGCAGGGTGAAATGTGCATTTATAAAATCCCAACCTGTGCAGTGTTCTGCCCTGAGACATTAACCTGTAAAACTCAACATCCAAAAGTCGATTGCTTCTGAGTTTTCACTCAAATCTAAGAATTCTCAAAGCGTCTGCGGGGGGAGAAAGGGAAAGCACTACTTTGTGAAAGAATTTGGGACTGGCTAGGCTTCAGTAACATCCCTACCCAAAATAGTAAACAATGTGTAGAACGGTTATTATTTTTCCTTATGTGCTGTGGAAGAAACAAGCTGTTACGGAATTTTGTGTCTTGCATGCAATCCCATTGCTATAAATTAAAGAAAGATGTGCAGTATTGCTGTGGTACTGACTTACCATAGAGAGCTGTAATAAATAAATAATGAAGATGGGCATAAATGCAAGACACTAACACAAATACCAAGCAGTAACACTGTAAAGTAGTTGTAGCTTTACACTGATCATAATCCACACTACCTCTCACGTGGGCTTTTGCACTGGGTTCCTAACTTACTCCCACTGGCTCTTCCAACTCACTTCATCTACTATTTTCAGGTGAATCCTCTTGAAGCAGAACACTGACATGCCCCCTTGTTTAGAATTCATAAATGCCTACAGTACGCATACCTACACAATAATGTTGAAATCCGAATCTACTTTTCCAACCTCATTTCCCATGAATATTCCGCTTTTAGTGCTTGACTTGAGGCTAACCAACTTCCCTTCTTGCCCTTCCACTAAGACGTTATGGCCTGGAATTCTCTATCCCTGGTCGGAATCTTCCCTAATCCTCATCCATTGGCAAAGACTTGTTCTCTTCAAGGAGAAGGGGCGGAGAGGAGAGCACCAGGTATAAGACCTAGTCCTTGGTTTATGGGGAAGTGAATACCTTCAAAAGGTACAATCCTTTAAAACATTCTCTCCAATGTATTTCCATCATAGCTTTAAAAACTATCATGACAGTGGAAAGCTTTAAAAGCGGCTTAAAACTCCCGGGCACCTGGGTGGCTCAGTCCGTTAAGCATCTGACTGCAGCTCAGATCATGATCTCATGTTCCTGAGTTTGAGCCCCGTGTCAGACTCTGTGCTGACGGTTGGGAGCCTGGAGCCTGCTTTGGATTCTGTGTCTCCCTTTCTCTCTGCCCCTCCCCTGCTTATGCGCACGCGCTCGCTCTCTCTCTCTCTCTCTCAAAAATGAATAAACATTTTAAAAAATGAAAAGCATCTTAAAATCCCCTTTAAAAATTTTTTTTATTATTTTTTAATGTTTTTTAATTTATTTCTGAGAGAGAGAGAGACAGCGTGAGCAGGGGAGGGCCAGAGAGAGAGAGAGAGGGAGACACAGAATTCGAAGCAGCCTCCAGGCTCTGAGCTAGCTGTCAGCACAGAGCCCGACGCGGGGCTCGAACCCATGAACCGCGAGATCATGACCTGAGCCAAAGTTGGACGCTTAACTGACTGAGCCACCCAGGCGCCCCTTAAAATCCCATTTAAGAGAGTATTTTCAGGGAGCAGTCCCTCCCTCCACTCCCAAGTAGGCACCCTCTGGCCTCGAGGCTCTGCTCAGATGATACTGTCTCCGTAAAGGCTTGTCTCTGATTCTCTCAGCAAGGGATAAGTTCCTCTCTTCTTAAGTCTCATTGTACTTTACCCACTTCTCTTGTTCAATAAGCATTCCAATATCTGTGAGCCCTCTGTGTGTCTGAGGCTGAAACTTCAAAGTGAGAATGATGCATGTAGCCTTTTAAACCCCCCAAGTTTTGTTGCATTGGGAGGGGTCTCCTCAGCACGCAGGGAACAGGTACACCCAGGTCGCCCAGAAAAGAACCATTGTCTCAACAAGAGATCCATGGAGGACAGTCCCAACTCCAAGATACAGCCGTGCTCCTCGGGACCATCCAGGCTCAGAAGGAGCGCGAGCCATCTGCTCGGCTAGCCATCCCCATTCCTTCCGCTCAAGTAGCGCATCAGTGCTCGCTCCTTATTCTAATTTTCTGCTGTCACAATGACTTAGTTAGCTTCTGTCTCTACTTCTTCAACTTCAGCCACGTTAGCGACAAACTTATTCTCCCTGTGGGTCTCACATTCAAACTTCTGGAAGGTGAACCCAGTCAAGTGGTCAGTGAGGCAGTCGGCAATTTTGGGCAGAGCTCCTGTCTTGGGCAGAGCTTGTGCTCTGGATTTGAGTGTGGGTCTCAGATCCAGTCTTCAACGCTTTGGGATGTATAGCATATACATAAAGTAGTAATATCAAGCTATGTTTCTTTGAAGGTGTGTATGAATATATCAGACGATCGAAGTTTCATATTGGACCTGCCTTTATTACAGCTGTTTGTATCATAATTCAGGTCTTCTACTTACTGTAAGCTTCTTGAAAAACATAATTGTATTCCATTCACCTTTGCATCCTCCAAAGAGAGTAGCTTAGTACCTGGCACAGAACAGATACTCAATAAATATATGCCAAGACTATACCCTGAGTATAAACCCTGTGTCTCCCTACAAAATGCTGCAAAGTGCAATCTGGCTTTGATTATACTCTAAGGTGTTTATGTACAACCCCTGTTCCCAGCAGCGGGCACACCAAAATAGTTTCACTTATTTTTTTACATATACTTCCAGCCAGAAGGGTGTAAAGCTAAAGGTGGGGGTCATTTGTCAGTTTGCTTTTTTCTCCACCGTGGAATAGGTCATACACAGTTTTATAAGATTTCGCTAGAGCCTGGGGCCCCCACGTACATAGGAAACGCTAACCTAATTGCCAATTGATGTTTTAAATGTGGTAGAAAAGAATTTCAGGGGTGGAGCAAGAATGAGAAACAAAGATTATGCCTTCACTCTCGTAACCGCACTGCTAGGCCAGTGACTTGGCAGCCGTTTGGAGGGGCCACGTTTCGATACAGATGACATTCTGAAAACAGATATTTATTAGTGAATTTTCTGGGGTTTGTTTTTTCACAGTAACTTGTCGTTTCTCCTTTGTATTTCTTGGGTCGTGTTTCTAGGTTCACATAAAGCAACACGTTTTTGGTTTTTGTCTTTAATGCCACTCTGCTGGAAGCTGTTTATCACTAGGTTCTCTCTCATATTCACTTTGTAAGGTTTCTTTATTTCTCTAACACAAATGATCAATAACTGTACTTTGTCAGACATATTTTTGATACATAGTGCATAGTTCTTTTAGTAATGACTCTTTCCTGAAAAGAATACCAATAAAGATAAGTCCATAAAAAATGTAAAATGTTTACATAAAATCTCATTTTACTTTCAAATCACTTATCAAATATGAATGCTTTCACCCCAAAAGAGAATGATTTATTTGCTTTTCCTGCATGATTTCCTCAGTGCTTGAAAAGAGAAACACACAATCATTTCGTTAGACATTTAGTTTGAAAATTTTTCATTAGAAGCATTGCTACTGGAACTGAACAGATGAGAGGAAAGAATGTTACACGCATCGTAAGCAAAATTTTACGGATCCGTGAAACAGCACCGACCCTGTTTAGAGAATAATTCTAGTCTGGAGCATTAACAAGTTACAGAAATGAATATTTTGCCTGTCTAGCGGAAAAATAAAACAGGAAGAATTCTTCATACCACTCTTTTTCAATTTATTATCCATCAGTTTTAACCTCTTGAGTTGACTTGTGAAATTATATATGTAGTTTCTATATTAAATGTTTTGTTACCCAGGAAATGCAGGCTTCTGTGGCATTAGCTCTTCAACAGTATACATAATGTATGACCACCACCAGCCTCAATTTATATTCAGCAAGTCTTTGTTGCAAAGCATCCATATATTAAGGGAGATAAACATATTCGCCCCAAACTTTACACACCACTCTGCATTTTCCATAATAAAAACGTTAATAGTCCAAATGGCAGTCTACTTTACCACTAAAAGCTCGTGTTGTCTATTATTTGCAAATTAAGCCATATCACTCATGTGCATAAACTAATATCATCAGCATACAGAGAGCCCTTCAAGAATCTCAACATAATAAGCCATCTGTGCCTTGCTCCTGTAGGAATCTGTTGGCGCCAACAATATGTGTAGAGTCAGGGGTACTCTGGTAGTTGACAGTTTCTTCTAGAAAACGCTTTTCTGTGTTTTCTTGGGAACAAGGACCCATGAAGTTATGTTCAACAGCATCATTTGCTTTCATTTTAGGAGATGATTTTCCTTTCTCAAAGGATAATTTCTTCTTTTTAGGTCTCAGCCCAGGGCTCTTCAAGGTAGAACGCAAACTATTTTATATGACAGCACACAGCTGAGAGCACAGCTAGCAATTGAGCTGGACCCTCAAACTTCTCACTCACATGTTTAGATTAGAAGGATGTGATGAAAGGCTTTGGTAACTTTACTTTTTTTTTTTAATCTTTAATTTTGTAGTGTTTGTTTATTTTTGAGAAAGAGAGAGAGAGAGTGCAAGCTGGGGAGGGGCAGAGAGAGGAAGACATAGAATCCTAAGCAGGCTCCAGGCTCTGAACTGTCAGCACAGAGCCTGATGCGGGGCTTGAACTCACAAACCATGAGACCATGACCTGAGCTGAGGTTGGACGCTTAACTGACTGAGCCACCCAGGTGTGCTTGGTAACTTTCCTTTTACTTTCTGGCTTGTTCTGTGATGGGAAAATCTCTCTTTAAGTATTTAGAGCAGTTTTTAGAAATCAGGCCCCCTAATAACTCAGTGATCTATAGACTCCCACCCTCTGGTTATGTGGTTCCCAGGGGCCTCCACTGCTATTTTTCTTTTTCTCTTCTCCTTCTTTACTTCACTTTAGTACTGGATCAGAAAGAACAATGCTGTGGGCACCTGGGTGGCTCAGTCGGTTAAGTGTCCAACTTCGGCTCAGGTCATGATCTCACAGTTCCTGAGTTCAAGCCCAGCATCGGGTTCTGTGCTGACAGCTCAGAGCCTGGAGCCTGCTTCATATTCTGTGTCTTCCTCTTTCTCTGCCTCTCTCCTGCTCACGCTGTGTTTCTTAATCTCTCAAAAATAAGTAAACATTAAAAAAATAATTTAAAAAAAGAAAAAGAAAGAACAATGCTGGGGCATTGAAATTTAAAATACAATAACGTACAGAAATGTATATTTGGACTCAAATGCTACACAATAGAATGGAAATAGGCGTACTAAAGCCATGTCCAGCCACAAAAAAAAAACTGAAGTGACAGCTACACACTAGTAAGAAACCAACTGAGAATAAAAAGTTTGACTCTGTTCAATAGTTCGTTTCTTGAGCAGTGCCATTTGGCCAGGAGATAGAACGATTTGTTTTAACACCCTCGCAGCCTTACTGCACAGCATTGGCAAATTGGGAAGACCAAACTGTGTCATCCGCAGCCTTCGTAGGTCACGTGGAGACTGGATCTGGTGCCTTTACCCCCACTGTTTAACCCTGCGGGAGCACTTACTATTGTGCAGTCTTCGTCTCTTTTACTAGGGTATGAACTTCTTTAGGACAAGAATCATATCTTGCCCATTCATTTATCCAACAAACTATCGATCAAATGTCTACTCTGTACCAGTCACTATTTTGGGCATTGGGAAGACAGCAGTGCAAAACCCAAACAGAACAAAACGAAACAAAACTCCCTGCCCTCATAGAACTTAAAGTCCAAGAGGCTCTGTGTGTTGTTGCCCTTCTCAAACGTACTTGCCAACGTGTCTTCTGTGCTTTGATGTCTCTTGCCCTCTCAATGTCTTTACCCCTGCCAGTCTTGCTTAGTATCTGGCATTCAATAGATATTTGTTGAATTGAGTAATTGTTTCTATGTGTTCCATGGAGACACGGCCTGTGGCATTCCGAAAGTTAGAGAAACATCAGCACATTGGCGCGGGGCCCACCCGCAGGTAATGTGGGAGCTATAGAAAGTTTTGTGGTGGTGACTCAGGCATACAGGAGTGGCACAGGGTGACTGTGGCATGGCCTGTGCTTATGCAAGATGCACTCAGGATATTGGTTGAGGGAGATATGGGGGTGGCTAAGGACATTGAAAAGTGATTTAAGAGGTATCAGGAAACTCCCTTTCATCACCTAAGAGTATAAGCCTTAAAAAGCCGGGCAGAAGCCAATAAGCTGGTTGTTAACTGGGTAGGTCGCCCTGACATGTCAATTTTCTCCTTGAATTGATAAAAAATGTAACCGTCCCGCTAGGGTTCCATTCTTCTGACTGGGAATGAAGATAAAGGGAGAATGGAAATAGAGGTGGACAATGGATAATGAAGCTCTCCAAAAAAATAAGCTGCAGAGGTATATTCTACAGATAAATCAAAAGATGGACGGGGGTGAGGAAACTACAGTGCGACAGCAGACCATGATGAAGGGAAGAGATGGCCTCCAGGCCCTTGGGGGAACCCTGCAAAGGGCTTTAGGCCTGTGGATTCTGAGAGTTACCAGCTTTAGTATCCAGTTTGAAACGGCTTGCTATATTGTTGTTCTCTCTGGTTAAACTTAGCTTCAGGAAAACCTTGTTTAACATTTATTTTTTTTTTTTAATTTTTTTAAATGTTTTATTTATTTCTAGGTGAGAGAGAGAGACAGCGTGAGCAGGGGAGGGTCAGAGAGAGAGAGGAGTCACAGACCGAAACAGGCTCCAGGCTCTGAGCCGGCAGTCAGCACAGAGCCCGATGCGGGGCTCGAACCCACGAACCGTGAGATCATGACCTAAGCGAAAGTCGGACGCTTAACCGACTGAGCCACCCAGGTGCCCCAACCTTGTTTAATATTTAAAAACAAGATAGATATTTAGCATAGTTGTACAAGCAAAACTTGGACTCTAGGACATTATTAGTATAGAATATAGTATGGCCCCTTAAGAATGTCACATAGCTAGTAAGAAAAGTGATACAGAAGTATATTTCTTATAATATATTCCCAATATATCATTAAATGAAAATAGTGGATTGTAAAACTATATAATTCTGTTTCTGTTACAAGAAATAAATATTTGCATATGTGTGAAGGCTACTCAGTGAACTATTAATGGTGAAAAATAGGTGGTGAAATTAAAACGTTTAAATTATTTTTGAATTTTAGCAATACATTTCTTACTTGTAAAATAATAAAGCCATGCATGAGTTCTAAAAATAGGAAAAAATGCAAAAGGAATTAGGAATAAGCATTTCTCTCATAAAAGCTTTGCAATCTTTATAGCTGTCAATTCGGGGGGTTCTTTACTTATATCCATTTTTTCCCTCCAGAGTGATTAGGAAATGAAATCTTTATAACAAAACATGTCTTACTTATTCAAGCTACAGATATTTACTGTAGCTTACACTATTACAGATATTTACTAAGCCCCTACTTTGTGCAGGTGCGACTGAGTTAGATGCTCAGTGTGTGAGTGAGCAGGTCAGATGTAGCTCCTCATCTCACAGAATTCCAAACCTAAGAGCAGAACCATGCTAACAGTTTGCTCGCGTCTGTTCCATGGTGGGGTAGACTGAGGCCTCGCTTTGCAATCTGCCAGAAGTGGGCTCACCTGTCTTGCCTATAAAATCACAGAGTGAAGAACTCAGTCACTGTGGTTCAGGCCTCATGTCATCCACAGCTGCACAATCATCACTCCACCTTCTAGAATCGTGCTCTTTGGCCTTCCTTGCAGAGACTCCAGCAGGCTTTTTTTTAGCTGTCACAAGCCCCTTTATTAGAGTTCTTCCCCACTAAGGGTAACTATGCAGTAAGGTACTCTCTCCTTATCACCTTCCTTAAATGAGCATTTATTTACTTAACGGAGCGATTTTTAAAGTGGTGCAAGTTAGACAGTATGACTAGTGAATGGAGAGCATTTTTTAAAGTCTATGTGTGGGGGCGCCTGAGTGGCTCAGCTGGTTGAGCATCAGACTTCGGCTCAGGTCATGATCTCACGGTTCATGGGTTCGAGCCCTGCATCGGGCTCTGTGCTGACAGCTCAGAGCCTGGAGCCTGTTTCAGATTCTGTGTCTCCCTCTCTCTCTGACCCTCCCCTGCTCACACCGTCTCTCTCTCTCTCTCTCTCTCAGAAATAAATTTAAAAACATTAAAAAAATAAAAAAATAGAGTATATGTGTGTGCAAGAGCTATGGTAGGGAGACTGGGGTGCACCCCAGCACCCCTCAGATCACGCTCCCATCAAAGGGCTAGTCCTGTCCCTGATGCAGTAATTCCCTGTATTGCTTGCTGATTGAAAGCCTTAACAAAAACAGTACCCGATGATATATTTTTGATTAATTAGTGATATCTATTCACTGCATTTCCCAAAGGCCATCTGAGAGAAGGGGTCATGTATTCATTCATTTCATACACATTTATTGTGCATTATTTTATGCCAGGCATTGGACTGAATGGCAAAGATAGAACAATGAATAAGACAGGCAATATTCCTGTTTCCACAAAGTGTACAACCCAGCTGTGAAACAAAACACCCCATCCACATACTGGTTTCTAGCTTATAAATCCCCTATGCAAGTACTAGGAGGGCAGCCAAAGCATAGGCTCTTTGCACTGAGTTCAAGGCGTAACTGGGTTTTTTTTTTTTAACTTTTTAAAAATGTTTATTTATTTTGAGAGAGAGAGAGAGAGAGTGAGGGAGGAAGAGAGTGAGAGTCCCTAAATGGGGGAGGTGCAGAGAGAGAGAGGGTCAGAGGATCTGAAGAGGGATCAGCAGAGAACCCAATATGGAGCTTGCAAAACAGTGGGCCAAAGTTGTACGCTTAACTGACTGAGCCATCTAGGCATCCCAAGGCCGAACTGGGTTTGACCTCAGGTCCAGTGATTTTTTTTCAGATTCCATGTTTTAGAAATTCACATATATTTTAAATGTTTGTTAGTTCTCTCTTGAGAGAGAATCCCAAGCAATCTCTGTGCTGTCAGTACAGAGCCCCATGTGACATCCAATCCCAGGAACCGTGAGATAATGATCTGATCTGAAATCAAGAGCCAGAAGCCCAACCGACTGAGTCACCCAGATGCCCCTAGATATTTATATTTTTAATCAGCTTTTTCTTCTGAGGGTTTCCATTTACAAAGGAAAGGTTTCTGTTTCACTTTTAAAATAGACTTTATATTTTATAACAGTTTTAGACTTACATAAAAATTGTGATGACGGTACAATCCAGTGATTTAAAATTTATGAACTTTTGAGCAACTGATTTAACTTGATTAAGTCTCAGTTTCCTTATCTGTAAAATGGGAAATATAAGCTTTCATAGGTCAGCTGTAACAATTACAAATAATATTTATAACACATCTCACACTTGGTGGGTGTTCAATAATTTCTAGGTCTTATTATTGTCTTCCAGACATGCCATTGGGTTCAGCTAAAGGCTAATGTCATTCCTGGACTTACAGGCCAGTCGTTAATGGCCTTTCAATCCCTGTGTCATCTGTCCAAGGGACATTTGGGCGGTGGCCACATCTCCGGAGTGACCCAAGTACACTCTGTTCAGGGTCAGAGTCATGGCAGAGTTGGAAAAGAAAAATCTTACTCTAGGAATTCTTGGTTATGTAACCATTAAATCATGGTCATCCTTTTAGACAACTGACATACTTATTAGGCTCGAAGAATCTAGAGTTACAGTGCTTCATCCATCTGAATTTAGCCAGAAATGAGTACGATCAAACGACCCACTAGTGGTGGGAATGGCCAACCAGCCAATTGGAGAAAAAAGAAATTTGAAGACAGCATCACTAGTAATGTGTTAGGCTGTGCTGATAAAATGTGCGTGACTAATTCACAATGTGTGTTTAAAAAAAAAAATCTATCTTTACTTGGCTTTTATAAAAACTTTTTTTCAAAGAAAAATGCTTAGATTCATTGCCGCGGGAAATACTAGCAATTATTTTTACAGCAAACATTTTTTGAGCACTAACAATATTCCACGCACCATATTGGGAGTCGTACACACATTTCCTCACATAATTTTCATGACAAGTCAGTGAGGCAGGCACTGGTACTGTATCCATTCTTTAGGTGTCGAAAATGACACTGAATTTGATTCCAGAGCTTCAGCTTTTAACCCTCAGATATAATAATGTTTTATTCAACGAATAGTTTGAGTACCTGTATTAGTTATGCTGGGTTCTGGGAATAATGGGAAACAAACAGAAATGGACTCTACCCTTACACAATTCACAGTGCAGAGGAAAGACAGTCAATTATGAAGTGATTTCAATGAAGTCTGATGACTATTATAAAGGGGAGAAAAATAAGGTACCAAGGGAACAGAGTTCAAGTATAATTTTACACCAGCTGAGCTCTCCTGGTAGTTCTGAGACTTGCTGAATTCCATAGCAGAATGTGGGTTGTTGATTACAAGTCATTTAGTTCACAAACCTATAATCCTTTATCATCTCTACTGAGATGAGCCTTTTTCTGTCTCTTCTTCTTTTTCTCTCTTTTTTCCCCCCTCCCTTTTTTTCCCCCTTTCCTTTTAACACCTAGATTAAGAATATGTTTGGTTTCTTTCCTATTGCCTCTTAATTTTATGGAATTCAATTACTGCCTTTTTGTTCATAACTGGAAGAAAGATTTTTTTCAGAGATTACTTTTTTCTGTTATACAAAGGAAGGAAAAATATTTGGTAAGGTTTGAGTCCAAGCTCTGAGACCCTTTTAAGAAAACATCTAATTCAGCTCTTCTTTGAGAAGGCAATTTCGCTGTCCAAAAACACCTCATTAAAAAACTTACTGACTTTTAAAACATCAATCAATTCCTATTAAACAGTGCTGAGTTAAGTAAAACAAGTTAGGAATACGTACATTACATGTCCGTTGAGACCATCTGAATGTTGAAAAGAGAAATTATTTTAGAAACTCATCTTGTTTTTGCCAAGCTGATAATATTTGAAAAGTAATTTGAACTATTTTGTGAAACCTCGTATCCCAAGAGATTCATCCATTTCTCCCAAACTGTTAGAACACATGTTTTATTTCCACACCTAACTTACCCAGTTTGGGCCCTCTCCTACAATTAACAACAACAACAACAAATGCCTTTAAAACAAGAGAAAAAAAGCTACCAAACTACAAATCCAAGCCAGCCGTGACTCCTGGACTTGAGCGTTAGGGTGCAGTTTTTGCCTTTGCCTGAACGATCTCTCAAAATAATAACACCTTCAATCTACGGAGCTCCTGTTTTGTTTCAGGAGCTGTGTAAGCTTTCACTGTTATGTTAATTAGATTTTGGGGGATGCAAAGAAAGGAGAAACGATCACTTGGCTCAATTAATGTAGGCTTATTGAAAAGGATATGATAGGGGGGAGTAGAAGAGACAGGGAAGGGTCTCCTTGGCTGACTTGTGGAAAACTAGAGTGTTGTCACGGCCACTCAGCAGCAACTGAGTGCTAGCTCTGCGGTCTACTAGCACAAGCTACCCTTTGGTGACCTCACAGAAATCCTTGGCTTCTTGCCACGCACATGATTCAGCTCTTCTGTCTCTTTCTGTCTACCTGCTTATTTTCCATCTATTGCCACTGACTACATTCCACTCACTTTCTCTCTCCCTCATGGCTTTGCTTGCTCATGGCTTCTGTTTCCTGTCTTCCTTCTTTCCACTTCTGCATTTCCCCACTGCTGACGCTCCCGGGATGTTTCGGACTCAAAGTCTGTAAGAGAGAAGAAACGGCCCTCCTTGCGTGCTACGCTTCGTCATAGGCCACTCGTCCTTAGGTCATGTCAATCCCTGTTGAATTAGCAGGGTACACGGCAAAAACACATGGGTCACGCACCTTAGGGAACCTCTCACCAATAATTACTCGGATGCTTTTCAGAAGAGAGGGATGTAACTGGCTACGTGCCTTAAAAGGTCTGCACACATGTTCTTAGTTAAGTCTGAAACTAAACAAATGCACGGCTTTTATATAAAGTAAACTATCATCACCATTATCGCCGTCACCGTCATCATATCTATCTTGCATAATAATATCTAAAGCTTGACAAATATGACCTTGCATAAGTGTGTCGCTCTGTTTGTCAAATATGCTTGTGAGGAGAGAGCGTTTTGGGACATGAGGATTGTTAACTTTAGAAAAAGTCAAATAAGAAGGCATAATGGCATAACCTAATAGTTTTCAAACTGGGGGTGTTACAAGGCAGTGGGGGGTGGGAGGCAGGGAGAAAAGTGAAGCGGCAAAAGCAGCTGCTCAAACAGAGCATCCAGTTTATCTGTTGGACATTTTTCACAGGCACAGAAGCTGTTGCCTTAAGAAACGATTCTGTAACTTGACAAAATGTTTGAAAACTATTTTTAGAGATACGTGTTCAAATACCAGTTCCTCCTCTTTACTACCATGTCAAAATGTGCCAATTACCTTATTTTGCTTTTCTTTCTTTGTTTTGAAAATGGAGACGGGGCACCTCGGTGGCTCAGTCGGTTAAATGTCAACTTCCACTCAGGTCAGGGTCTTGTGGTTCTTGAGCTCAAATCCCGCATCCGACTCTGTGCTGACAGCTCAGAGCCTGGAGCCTGCTTTGGATTCTGTGTCTCCCTCTCTCTCTGCCCCTCCCTCACTCATGCTTTGTCCTTCTCTCACACAAATGAATAAACATTAAAAAAAAAAAAAGAAAATGGGGATTATGGTAGCTCCTTCATGGATTTGATGTGTGAATCCACTGAAATACAGCACACGATGCACTAGGATCATTGTAACTAGATAAACGTTAGATCCTGTCTACATCAAACCCGAACAGTAAGACTCTACTGGTAGTGACTTAATCTTTCATTACTGGTATAGAGAAGGATTTGTCAGCAGCTTCTTAAATAATATGCTGGCTGAGTGTTACATAAAGTGTCTGTTATAGAAATATTTAAACTGTATTAAAGATACCAAACTATACTATTGTGAAAATCAAATGCTCCAGAAACTTTGCATTGTACAATCAAGGATTAGGGAGAACATAAAGAAAAGACAACATCCCATTAGATTATTCACACATATTATTTAATATGTAATTCAGTTATAATTTAAACCATAATTTCTTTAAAATATTATGTTTTTCATATATAAAGTGTTATCATTTTTTAAAATGTTTTATTTATTTCTAGGAGAGAGAGAGAGAGAGAGAGAGACAGCGTGAGCAGGGGAGGGTCAGAGAGAGAGGGAGTCACAGACTGAAACAGGCTCCAGGCTCTGAGCTGGCAGTCAGCACAGAGCCCGACGCGGGGCCCGAACCCACGAACTGCGAGATCATGACCTAAGCGAAAGTCGGACGCTTAACCGACTAAGCCACCCAGGCGCCCCAAAGTATTATCATTTTTATGATTATGACTCATTCCATGTACTTTTGGCTTCCATGTATTGTTTCATGGCAGCATTTTAAAACATTAATTTTACCCTATTGATAATGTTTCCTTTTCAAAATCTTTCTAACAGTGAAATTAATGATACAAAATGCAACTTCAGAGGCTCTAGGCTGTCTCAGTCAGAGGAGCATGCAACTCTTGATCTTGGGGTGATGAGTTTGAGCCCCTCCCCCCCCATTGGGTATAGAGATTACTTAAAAATCAAACAAATCTTAAAAAATGCAACTCTAGGTATCAAGAACACAAACGTGACTAAAGACCTATTGCTTTCACATACAAATGTTAATGATTTTTTTTGGACTTGCCAATATGCAAGTTGGATAAGCGCAGTCTCAATATTTGGTGGCGTTCCCTATTTTATAAATTTTAGGATTGTACATGTGTGAGGCACTTATCTGAAAAATGAGGGAAATAAATGCAGAGAAGGTGTGTGGAGTCATCCCACGGTTAGTCCTGGGGCCACGAGCAAACAGCTCTATTGGTTCTCAGCCTCTGCTTCACACTGAGACCAATGAAACCACCACCTGCACCCACTTGCCTAGTTATCATCTGAACAGGAAGTGGAACTAGAATCTATTCTTTTAAAGCTGTAAGAATTGTCAAAACTAGAAAACTTACAGAATAACAGTAGAAAAAGAGAGTAATGATGCAATGCTATTTACCATGCTTAAAAACACCACATCAAAAACCAAAATGTTGGGGAGCCTGGTGGCTCAGTCAGTTGAGGGTCCGACTTCAGCTCAGGTCATGGTCTCACGGTTCATGGGTTCGAGCCCCACGTTGGGCTCTGTGCTGACAGCTGAGAGCCTGGAGCCTGCTTCGGATTCTGTGACTCCCTCTCTCTCTGACCCTCCCCTGCTCACTCTCTCTCTCTCTCCCTCTCTCTCTCTCTCAGAAATAAATAAAACATTAAAAAAATTTAAAAAAACATTTCTTAAAAAACCTAAAATGTTGTATTGTATTTGTATATTATTCTACATGAAGCTAAAAATCCAATATTCTGATAGTCAATGAGAAAATCCAAGGATTAGAGTTCTCTTTAGATGATAGAAGTCCTCAATTATTCATTTGTTGGAAAGAAAGTCTTACTTTTATTGTATTAACCAGGGGGAAAATGTGTTTAAATATCTACAACAAGTTAATATTTATTTTTCTATGAGTAACGGCGACTGAGATTTAATATGTTTAAGTAAGTGTCAATATAGAATCTTATTTAAACTAACAGATCGTGAAGTGGAATTCAAATAAGTTGATTTGCTATTTTTCTTCTATATTGAGATATTAGCTTCTGTGGTGCTTCATGCCAATGGATATACCCCAGGGAAGTGTGTAAAGCCTACAGAAGATGAATACTGAATATCTATTGCTGCCAACTTTATCATTGACCGTCTCTCTGGGAAAGAACCATATCATCGTCCTGGGCCTCTCACTCTTCTTTACAATATCCCCACAATGCTGTATGAATTATCTGTTGCCATATAAACATATTTGCTTAGGGCAACAAATTACCCAAAACAAGTGGCTCAAAACAACAAGAGTCTCTTACAGTTGCTGTGGTTCTGGGATTTGGGTGGCTTGGTAGACGGCTTTTTAAAGAAATGTTTATTTATTTAGAGAAGGACACAGAGAACATGAGCAGGGGAGGGGGGGCGGGGGAGAGTCAGATAGAGAGAGACTGAGAGACAGAGAGAGAGAATGCAAGTAGGCTCCACACTTAGCACAGAGCCTTTCATGGGGCTTGATCCCACAACCCTGGGATCGTGACCTGAGCTGAAATCAGGAGTCTGACATTCAACCAACTGAGCCACCCAGGCTCACCCCCTTGGTGGGTGGTTTTAAATCAGGTCTCTCATGAGGTTGCAGTCATCTGAAGATTTCTTGGGGGCTGCAGGAAGTGCTTTGAAGGTGGCTCGCTCACCAGTGCTGACTAGTTGGCACTGGCTGTTGGCAAGTGGCCTTAGTTCTTCTCCACGTAGGCCCCTTCTTCAGGCCATTTAAGTGATCTTACAACATGACGGATGCCTTCTTTCTTTGCAAGGAATCAAAAAGACCAAGATAGAAGCTTCAATACTTTCTGTGCCATAGTAGCTGCACACCATCATGACTGACTTTATCAATCATATTTCTATTCAGCCTATGAGGATACTACACAAGGGTGTGACTCCTAGAGGTTAGGATCATTGGGAGTCATCCTGTAGGCTGGCTACCGAAAGGATAATGTATTAGCCAGGGCTTTTTTCATCCTCAAACGACAAACACAAATTTATCTAGGCAAAGGGGAATTTATAGGTTCACATTACTGAATAGTCGTTAAGGGTGGAATATATCCGTGCCTTCGATATTAATGAAACCAGATACACAAGCACCCTGAGAACTCTGTCTACTCCTGGCCTCTGCTCCTCTTTCCATGCCAGTGGTACGGTATGCTTTCAAACCTATCACACGGCGAGGCACACCCCCTTTACCTTTGTGTTCTTCCCAGAAGAACAGACTCTTTTCCCTTAATTCCAGTTAGAAAAGCCCTAGGGAAAAACTCTCATTGGCATCACGTGGTCATTTTTATGGCCATTGCTTTGGGTACTACAGCTGGCTGTTCACACTGGAACCAGTGGTTTGGAGTGCAAAGCAGACAAGTTTCCCAAAATAAATGGTGCTGTTCTCAGAAGAGAAGAATTAGAGGACAACGAAACAATAGTGGTCTACAAAAATTAAATATCTTAGATTACCTAAAAGACAACCACTGTGGCATTCTTTTTTAACTAACCCACGTTGAGTAGGCTACAGCTGCCTCTCTTCACTGCCACTGTGTCCTTTTATGCACTTTTATCATGAACACGCTTTTAAATTTGTTGCCATCGAGGGCAGTATGTGTTAAGCAAGAAAGCCTTTTAAAATCCTTTTTTCAAAGGTTTATTTTAAAAGCTATAGATTATGCATTATTTTAATTTGATACCAGTGTAATTTGCAGATAGTTCAAATGACCAATTCAGATGCTGAATTATGGGAAGTTAATAGAAGATAATTACACTGGTGGACTGGACAAATGAAATAGCTGAAATCCGGAATGAGATGAATTGGATGAAAATGCTAAGAACATAAAAATTGGTTCTATTTGTCTACCTACGTATACATAATACTTAGAGTCAGAATGTGTATATGTATATAAAACATTTTCAGAGTGGAAGAACAAGAAACAGATATACTTACTCCCTGCTGACAATATATGATAAAATATTAAGGGACCAAAAAATGCAGAACTCCTCAAATCCTCCTTCCTTTTTCTACATATAAAACACTAAACTTTCAGCTGGGAAGTCTAGATCAATCACTGCTAAAGGAAACTTGAAGCTAAAGATAGATAAAAGGAGGGGCCCCTGGGTGGCTCAGTCGGTTGAGCGTCTGACTTAGGGTCAGATCACGATCTTGCAAGCTCTGCGTAGGGCTCTGTGCTGACAGCTCAGAGCCTGGACCTTGGTTCAGATTCTGTGTTTCTGTCTCTCTCTGCCCCTCCCCCGCTCATGCTTTGTCTCTCTCTCTCTCTCTTTCAAAAATAAACATTAAAAAAAATTAAAGATAGATAAAAGGATAACAAGAGAGCACCTATTTGCTTTCATAAAATCAAATTTTCTGAGCCAACCAAAGACTTACTAAGTTACTGCGTAACTTGCAAATGTGCTTGAGAAGTCAATTTCAATAATCTTTAAGAAATCACGAGGTTCTTCAAGTAGGTTGTTTGACCAGACGCTATTACTATGTCTAAACTAGAAGTATTTCCCCTCGTGGATGTGAATAAATCAAACAGAGGTGCTTTCAAAAAGTAATCTCAATAAATCACCTCATCTGATAACAACGATGGCCCTATGCCTCAGAAATGTGGGCTGGAAAGGCTCAGTACAATCCAAGTGTTGGAGTGAATCCATATGAGTTACCCAGAGGATAGTCAATATCATTCACATTTCATTGAAGCTCAGAGAAAGACCCCAGAAGGAATATGGAGTCATTTATTTGAGCTAGATTTGCCCCATTCTTCTTTTCACAATATTCAGAGATAACTTCTCACAGATCCTCTGAGCATTTTGAAAAACTATTTCAATGACAGGACTTTTGTAGGGCAATTCTTTGTCTCCTAAACAAATGGGTTCCCAATAGATATATAATGCAATACACAAATATGAATCACATATGTAATTTTAAATTTAATGGTTACATTTAAAAAAGTAAAAAGCCACTTGAAATTAACATATTTTATTTAACCCAGTGTATCAAAAATGTTATACTCTGAACATGTAATTAGTATATAAATTATTGAGCTACGGTTCATTTTTTATTTGTACTAAGCCTTGAAAATACAGAGCGTATTTTAAATTTAGAGTACATCTCAACTCTAACACATGTCAAGTATTGAGTAGCCATATATATAGCTACTGGCTACTGTATCAGACAGTACAGGTCTAGTCCAGAACTACGGACAGTTGGTTCTCACAGTGTTGTTCCTCCCTTCCAGGAAGACCCGAAGACTCATCAAGATTGCCCTTGGCCCAGGTAAACAGAGCTTTGAAATCTAGTGCACAGGTCTTTAGCTTCTCTGATTCCTCTGTCGCAAACATGTTCCTTTCTTTCAGTTAACTTGATAGTGCTAAAAGCGGGGCCGATTCAACACATTTCCTAGGTTTTCTCCAACGAACACATCTGGTTTAGAAAGAACATGAGGGCAAGACATATCTGAGTTCGAATCCCATCTTTGACACTTAGGACTGCTGTGGAGACTTCTAATTGTCCCTCATCTCTGTCTTCCCCTTTTGTAGACTTGGAAACCTTGGCTTGACACAAAGCCACTTAGAAAAAGGACTACTACATTTCCAGAGTAATTTGCAGCTGGACATGGCTACATGCCTGGGTTCTGACCCATGGGTAAAAGAAATGTCATGGGGAAGCTCCTGGCAGCATGTGTGCTCTCTTTGGCATTTTCTAATGTTCTCCTGTTAGAATACATATGCTCCCATCTTGGACCTTAAGATCAAGGCCATGCATAGCTGGAAACATATCAGCTCACATTTACACTCCTATATATGCCACTTTGGCTTTGGATTTTCTGTCATTTGCAGCAAAAATCCTTACACAAATGACCTTGGGTAAAGGTTTAACCGCTAAGGTTATAGGAAAGGGAAAAGTGTCTGTTCTAATGGCTAGTACCAAGGAGGTACTTTATCCTGCTAGTTTTTTAAAAGTATACTAAAATTACAAATCTACTTAATTCTGTAAAATTCTAAATAAACTCCAGCTCAGCTTCCTGGCTTCATTCTGAACTAACTTGTAGATGACACAAAGACCTTCATCGTACTTGCATTTCTCTCCAGAAAATTGCCTTACTGCCGGGATAGTCATGTTCATGAATGTCTGATGGCTCAGAAAAGTCTCTGTAAGAACCCCTCAGACAAACATTTAGAAAGGCATTATGAGATCACTTGGCCATGCTATTCTAGAATTTCTAAAGCAACATGAGGTACCTCCTCGCTCTACCTAAACAGATCTATTTACTGTACTATTCTTTTCAATAGAAAACAAAATCATTAAAGGACTCCTTTAATAGGTTTCTCACTTCTTAGGAGAATGAGAAGCACACAGTGAAAAAGTATAGGGATCATTCAGTGTCCTACCAGTTTTTTGGGTTTTTTTTTTGTAGTGGAAAAATACATGAAAAATGTCAAGGAACTCCATTTTCTTAAACAAAAGTTTAACTAAAAACAGTGATATCAGGAAGCATTTATTTTTAGTTTGAGAGGGAGAGAGAGTGTGTGTGATCTGGGAAAGGGCGGGGAGAGAGAGAGGGGNTCCTACCAGTTTTTTGGGTTTTTTTTTTGTAGTGGAAAAATACATGAAAAATGTCAAGGAACTCCATTTTCTTAAACAAAAGTTTAACTAAAAACAGTGATATCAGGAAGCATTTATTTTTAGTTTGAGAGGGAGAGAGAGTGTGTGTGATTTGGGAAAGGGGGGGGAGAGAGAGAGGGGGAGAGAGAGAGAGAGAGAGAGAGAGAGAATCCCAAACAGGGTCTGCACTGTCAGCGCACAGCTGGATGCGGACTTGATGTCACAGAAACATGAGGTCATGACCTAAGCTGAAATCCAGACTCAGTCGCTTAACCAGCTGAGACACCCAGGTGCCCCTCAGAAGCATTTATTGCAGAATGCCATAACAAAGCTAACTGCCAACACAAACTAAGGTTCTAAATTAAGGTTCGTAAGTAAAGTTCTAACTGCCAACACAAACTAAGGTTACATACATGCCGAGGTATGGAATTTGTATATAACACATTTTAGTGTGCATTATCATTTATTATGCTTTCAAAATATGGTTAAAAACAAAAAAGGTTTGGAGTATGTCAGAAAGACACACAAGTTAGCCCAAAAGAACTCTCAATAACCAAGGCTGGAAAAATTTGAGCAACAAAATAAATAACAATAACCTTGGTTTGTAATTCAAATAATAACATAAATATCTATAAGTCCATACTGATAAAAATACATGATTGAAAAAGTAAATAAACTTGGGGATAAGGAAGAAATCCTTCTTATTCCTTGACCCTTGGGTATGAGCTAGACTTACTGGCTTGCTTTCAAGGTATGTAAAGGAAAAAGGAATATGGATAGAAAAAATAGTAGTAACCATATAGCAAAGAAAACTGGGAGAGATTACCTTAACAGAGTGATCAAGGTTACTATCATCAGCGCTAAAGTCAGGTGGGTATCATGCACACTTTGATAAGATGCAGTGACAACGGCACTTCACCTGTGGAATTCTTCCCCAAATCTACAATACTAGTCTAATCATAAGAAAACATCAGACAGACCTCAACTGAGGGCCATTCTACAGAATACCTGATGGGCACTCTTCAAATTGTCAAGATCATGAAAAACAAGGACAGACTAAAGCATTGCTGCAGATAGGAGGAGACTAAGAAGGCATGACAACTAAATAGCATGTGCTGTCTTGAACAAGATCCCGAAACAGATTATACATATATTACATAATATGCATGTTTATTAATATATATTAAATATATTACACACATTACATATATAATCATCATCTTATGCACAGCAATCCCAGGAGCTATTAAATAAGAGAAGCATGGTTGCCCTCAGGGCGTTAAACTATAAAAATGAATCAGAGCAGATATAACAAAAATCGCCTTTGAATGATGATTAACACTTATATAATGGTTTATGTATATCAGGCACTATTCTAAGCACTTTACATAATGATGTCAAATCATTTAGTCTTCCTAAAACCCTATGAAGCAGGTACTATGACTATTCACAGTTTTCTAATGTTTATTTTGAAATCATTATAAACTTATGGAAATTAAAAAAGAAATGTATAGAGAAGTCCCATCTACACTTCCTCCAGGCTCCCTCAGTGTTCACATCTTACACCTCTATAGTACAATACCAAAATCAAGAAATTGATATTGGTATAATCCATAGAGCTTATTCAGATTTCACCACTTGCACACGCACTGATTTGTATGTTTTTTAGCTCTATGCATTATTCCCATTTTATAGATAAGGAAACTGAGGCATAAAAGGCTAAACAATGTTCTCAAGGTCGTTCAATTTGTATGTGTTGGAGCCATTCTTCAGATCTGGGCAATTTGGCTCCAGAGTCCATACTCTTCATCGTGAAGCTCTGTTGTATCTCAGTGTAGAATACTGCAGTAACTTGAATGATTATATCAGCATATCTAAAGAGAGAATGTAATCAAAATATGTGTAAGGTTCAGGGAATAGGGTAAAAAGAAAAAACACCTATCAAAGTAATAATGGGCCTATCCTATAACTGCATAAGGACAAAGATGTGGGACTAACTGTCTTCAAAGGTTACAATGCAGTCACCATAAGAATTAATTATTTTAATAAAAAAGAGAATTTCAAGCTACTTTAAATAATGAACACATCTCAGGATGTGAACAAATAGCCTTTGTTCTTATTCATGACCACAGAACATCTAGTTCTATGTTTACTGGTAATGTCTCGTTGAAAACGGAGTCCTCAAGAACTAGTATGTAGATTCAACTGGAAGCTCCTTTAGTGTCCATCTTGTTCATGTTGCCTCCTGTTGCATGAGCAAATAAATAAGTGAGTAAATGAACAAAGAGATTGATGCTGTTGTCAGCACCTGCCCCCGGTCCCCATTTATCTATAATTCTGGAAACCTTCCAGTGCTTTTCAGTCCTCTTCCATTCCTAACATCCAATCAATCACCAAGTCCTAAGGAGACTCTTACCATTTTTTCATCCCTTCATTTATTTTATTTTGTTTTTCTACCACCAAAATATCATCATACTTATCTTAGTACCTATGTACTCTTAAGATGAAATAAATGTCCCCTCTGTCTAAGGCCAAGCCCTCATTTTGGGCTCTCATTTCATTTCCTCATTTTAACAAGGATATTTCTTGGCTTACATGTTCATAAATCAAATAGAAAGTAGCCATTTTTTTCATGTTTAGTATGTTAGTAAACTGTTTCAAATAATAAAATAAAAGTGAGTTTTATTAATATAATTTTTTCAAATACTCTGACTCTCGGTCTCCAGGGTCATGTACGAAGATGGACTTTTTCAATCAGTGCCATGAGCATTTTAGTGAATGCCATCAACTCATAGCATTTCAGTCAATGCCAACAGGGAAATACTGATGGCAAATTGGGATGGCAATAATAGATATACTAATTAGAGATTGTATATTCTTAAGTATCAGTAATATTATGGTGATTTTTACAATTATGCCTGAGACAAAAGAATTGGAAAATAGCAGGAAAAAAATCACTCTATTTTGTTTAAGAGATACATATTTGATGGGTTTCCACCCTTCATTTTTTTTCTTATATAAATTAAGTATCCTTCAATTTCTGCCCTCTTTATAAAAAATTTTTTTCTGAAAAGAGTAGTTGTCAGATTTAATAAAATTTTTCAGCTTTATTGTGATATAAATGACAAATAATATTATAATGTATTTAAAGTGTGCATGGTAGTGATTTGATGTATATATACATCGTGAAATATTCCCACCACCTAGTTAATTAATACATCTATCACCTCGCTTAGTTCGTTCCTTTGTTCATTCATCATAACTTAACACAGATCTTGGCTCCAAATTATCTTCTTTTCTTTCACTTTCTCCCTCATGGCTGGGTTATTTCCATCTGCTGACAAACATGCCTTAATGTCATCTATGTTAAAATAAATGATGAAAACCATTCTTTGACTTCAAGTTATCTCTAGCTACTACAGATTTCTTTAGCCATCTTTAGGGCAAAGGTCTGAAATTGCTCATGTTACCTGCCTCCTTCTTTCTCCCTTATGATCACTCCTCAATCCACTATGATCAGGCTTTTGTGAACGTCAGTCGACCAAACCAGGTTTTATGAACGTCACCAAATAATTTCATTTGGCAAGGTTCTTACAGGCCAGCTTTCCACCCATTACTTGATTTGATTCTCAATTATTTGTTGAAAAATTTCTTCTCCAGGCTTCCCTGGTATCACAGCCTTCTGATTTTATCTTTCATAATAGTTCTTCTTTCCCAATCTCCTTTGCTCCCCATCCTCTTTTTTTTTTTTTTTTCTCTGTGGTGATCTCATCCAGGCCTATGGTCTTGGAGACCTACCATATGCTATGACTCCCAGGTATATCCAGTTTTGACTTCTCCTCTGAGTTCCCAATTCATACATACAATCGTGTATCTGACATCTCTTTGTGGATATCGAACAGGCATCCTAAACTTAACATTCCCACAACGGAACTCCTGATTCCTGGCCTTTCCTTGCTTCCCATTCCCCTTTCCCGAATGTGCTTCTCCTCCTCATCTTAGTAAATGGTCCCATGACACACCCAGGTCAGAAAAAGTGGCACTCATCCTTCATCCTGTGCAACTCGTGTCTCATATTCAAGACCTATCAGTGACACCTTCAATATAGCCTGAAAGTGACAACTTTTCATCCATTCCACTGAGAACTCTGGTCCATATCTCCTTTATCTCCCATCTAGTCCACCGCAACAGTCTTCCAACTGGTCTCAGGGCTTCCATTCTCGCCCCATCCTCCCGTGTCTATTTGTTACTCAGTGGTCTATTTGCTACCCATAGTGGTCTTCACACAGCATACGCCATAATGACTTCTGACTTCAATGACTTTCTTCCGCAATCACGATAAAATCCAAACTATTTTCGAAGGTCCACAGACACCTACATTATTTGGCCTCTGCCTGCCACTGTAACATCGTCTCCTGCCACTCTCGCCTTTGACTGTATATTTCCCCTTGCCATATATAGTTTTCTCTGCCTAGAATATTTTCCCTCTGACTTCTCTGACAGAATGACACCTACTCATTTCCTCAAGCCTCAGCTCTGTGAAGCTTTCCCAGGCACCCTTCTCTGCTAGATACACAATTGCTCAATAATTGTCCTTACCTTGGTCTCTAAGCTTGATTTCACTTCAGGGCTTTTATATTTCTTGTTCTTTCCACCTAAAAAGCTCTTCCCCCCAGAAGTCTTTATGGATGCTTCATTTTTATCATTTATGTCTCAGCTCAAATGTCACTTCCTCACAGACCTTCCATCACCATTTAAGGTAAAGTAATTTTACCATGCTCCCAGTCCCCTCTATGTCTTCCCCTGATTTTATTGTCTTTATATCACTTAGAATTATCTGCAATGATTTTATTCATTTACCTGTATACATATTTTTTGTGGGTGTCCCTCAGCTAAGATGTAACCTCTGGTACATAGTAAAACACATAATAAAGAGTTGAATGGATTAACATTTAAGGGTAGTTTGCTATGGGCCAGTTACTATAATAGGTAAAGGGTAATGACACTGAATAAAATATTGGTCCCTGCTCATGACCTTTCAGGCTAGTTTGGAAGAAAGATATGTAATCAAAAACAATCATAATATAATATGACTAGTTCTACTGAAGTATGTATAATTAGTCGCTATAAGAGCTCAAAAGAAGGAATAGCAATTAATTCTACCTGCAGAGAAGATTGACTGGGAAGACTTAACAGAAGTATTTGAACTGAGTCCTAAAAAGTGACAGAAACTGCCTTTTAGTAAAGATAGAAAAAGCAGATTTCAAGCAGGGGGACTAGTATACAAAAAAATCACAGAGAACAAATTTTTTTTTGAAAGGATACAATACAAAGTTGATCTATAGATCAATGCCAACCAAATTATAATCCCAGAAGCTTATTTATAAATGTTTGTTTGTTTGTTTGTTTTTTGTAGAAATCAACAAGCAGATTCTAAAATGAAATGGAGGGGTGCCTGGGTGGCTCAGTCGGTTAAGTGTCCAACTTCAGCTCAGGTCATGATCTCACAGTTCATGGGTTGGAGCCCTGTGTTGAGCTCTGTGCTGACAGCTCAGAACCTGGTGTCTGCTTTGGATTCTGTGTCTCCCTCTCTCTCTACAACTCCCCCGCTCATGTTCTGTCTCTCTCAAAAATAAAAATAAACATTAAAATAAAATAAAATAAAATAGAAACACAAAGAGTCTAGAGTGCAAAGAAAATTAAAAAAAATAGGAGCATTTATACTATATGATTTCAAAACATACTATAAAGTTGCAATAATCAATAAATTATGGTACTGGCATAAATATCAACAAGATCAATAGAACAGAATTGAAAGCTCAAAAATAAATCTACACTTAGAGAGTCATTTGATTTTGATGACTACCAAAGCAGCCCTATGGGGAAAGTAAATTCTTTTCTTTTTAAAATGTATTTATTTATTTTGAGAGAGACAGAGAGAGTGAGAATGGGAGAGGTGCAGAGAGAGAGGCACAATCTCAAGCAGGCTCTGTGCCATCAGCCCATCAGCTCAGAGCCCATGTGACTCAAACTCATGAAACTGTGAGATCATGACTTGAGCCAAAATCAAGAGTCCAACCCTTAACCAACTGAGTCACCCAGGTGCCCTGGGAAAAAGAAATTTTTTTCTACAAATGACTCTGCAATAACTATGCATCAATATGGAAAAAAGTGTATCTTAACCTCTACCTCACACTGCATACAAAAAAAGTAAATCCAGTTAGAGTACAGATCTAAACCTAAAACCTAAAACCATAAAGCTTTTAAGGGAAGGTAAAGAAGAATATCCCTTTGTGACTTGACAAGAGTTTCTTAGGATATGGAAAGCAATAGTCACAAAAGAAACTTTTGTTAAACTAGATGTCATGAAATGCAAAACTTCGGATTCTCAATCGATACCATTAGAGGGGTACTGGGTGGCTCAGTCAGTTAAGCATCTGACTCCTGATTTTGGCTCAGGACACGATTCCATGGTTGTGAGATCCAGCCCCTCAACTGGGTTCCATGGTGGGCATGGTGCCTGCTTGGGATTCTCTCTCCCCTCTTCCTCTGCCCCTCCATACTTCTCAATATAAACAAACAAACAAACAAACAAATAAATAATTTTCCTTTAAAAAAAAGATACTATTAGGAAAATAAGGAGGTAAGCCACACAGCAGAGAAAACATTTAAAAAACACATCTGACAAAGGACTGGTAATCAACAAGTATAATGAACTCCTACAACTCAATTAAAAGGGCAAGAAGGGGCACCTGGATGGCTCAGTTGGTTAAGTGTCCATTTCTTGATTTTAGCTCAGGTAATGATCTCATGGTTTGCGGGTTCAAGCCTCATATTGAGCTCTGCACTGACAACAAGGAGCCTGCTTGAGTTCTCTCTCTCCCTCTCTTTCTGTCCCTCCCGTTTATGCACCATATCTCTCTCAAAATAAACAAGCTTTTAAAAAAATTCTTTAAAAAAAGGCAACAATTTGGACACATCACAAAAGTAAGCCTAGACATATCCAATGAGCATTTGAAAAAAACTCAACATTATCCATCGACAGAGAAATTCAAATCAAACAATATGGGATGACATTATACACCCACCAGAATGGCTAAAATTAAAAATGGTTAAAAAATTAACTGAACATTGATAAGTATGTGGAGCAACCAGAATTCTTATATGTTGGTTAAAAAGTGAAAAAAAAAAACCCTACTACTGTGAAAAAATATTTGGCTATTACTTATAAATTTAAATGTATACCTACCTTATGACTCAGCAATTCCACTAATATTTACCCAAGAGAAACTAAAGCATATGTCTAAAGAAAGACTTGTCCAATAACGTTGATAACAGCTTTATCTGTAATAACCAAACACTTGAAACAGCCCAGGTTTTTGACAATAGGAAAATGGATAACCAAGCTGTGATATATCCATACAGAGGAATACTACTCAGCAATGAAAAGGAAATAAACTACTGTACATTCAGCTGTACTTGAAAACAATATGCTGGGCAAGAGAAGAGTATATGCTGTATAATTCTATTTCCATGAAATTCTAAGACAGGAAAAACTGATCTCTGGTGGAAAAAAAAATCGAGTAGTGCTTGCCTCTGGAAGACTGAGCCAGAATCAACTTGAAAAGAGTATGAAGGAAATTCTTGGAATGATGGTAAAATGTTACAACTCAATAGGGGTTTATATTACATGGCATTGGTCAAAATTCAGTGAATGGCATACTTAAGATTTGTACATTTTACTACTATATGTAAATTTTACTTCAACAGGAAAATAAAAGGCAAAAAATAAGTACTGATCTCTTGTTAATGAATATACATGCTGAGGTGTTTAGGAGGAAGGCTGCTGATGACTGTAATTTCCTTTCATGGATAGAGGGATAGAAAGATGGGCGGATACATGATAAAATAAATACAATAAAATATTAGTGATAAAATTTAGGTTGGGGACATATGGGTGCTTACTGGAACATTCCTGAAACCTTAAGCTTGAAAATATTCAAAATAAAATGTTGGGGGGGAAGGTGGGGAGATGTGGAGGATGTGGGGGGGTCCCAGATGGTGTTCAATGGCTGGAACATGGGTAGTTTGGCAAAAGATGAAGCAAGAAAGTCAATCACAAGCAAGATTGTGAAGGGCTTTTCATGTCATGCTAAGGAGCTTGTATTTTATTCTGTGCAGCAATATTGCTCAATTGTCTGGCTGCTCTCACTGCTAGTGTATTTAGTCATGCCCTCATTAACCTTCATCCAGGCTTTGGCACCATATTTATTTAATCAAACTGGATTGAACTGAATCAGATATGAAGGATGCACTTATATTTCTTGTGAGTTTACATAATTTTTCCTGCTTTCATGTAGGGTAACTTTGAGATTTTTGCATATAAATAAAAATTGCCATTTGAATGCATTTTCAGTTGAGAGTAGTTTCAAAATTATATTTTTGTTTTAGCCCTTGGGGTCTCACTCTGAATTTTCCCCCAAATAAGCAAGAAGCAGATTTCATATGAAAGTTTTACAAATGGATAGTGAGGATTGAATTCTTTTAATTTTTCTCAGTATAAAATATTTAAGGAAATGTTGTATATAAAATATTGTAAGAAATACTATGGAGTTGCATAAATTATCTAATTATTAAAAAAATAGCTCCTACGTCCGCGATCTTGACTGTCAAAATTCCTACATTTTGTGAAACACAAATATAATTCTTTAAAATGTGTGCTTTGTTGCTAGCTTCTGTGGGCTCCCCCTCCCTTTCACTTTTCTATTCACATTTGATAATGAGACAACTATTTGCAAAGGTGTAATGGTCGATGATGTCATCGGCTTGGGCACATTGTTTACCCTCTACAGAGATAAGGCAACAGAGATGTAGCGAGCCGTCTATTTCCCAATAGCTTCCTCCAAAATGCAAACTCACGTCCACAAGAGGCTTTTAAGAAAATAATTCTCAAAACAAAATATTACTTATGCATCAATTTCTCCCTTTGAAGAAAATTTGGTTTTTTTTTTTTTTTTTTTTTTTTGCTTCTTACTTCTTATAAAGTTTGTTTCCATTTGGATGATTTTTAAAATATGGGTATCTCTTCAGAGATTAAATCTTGTAAGCCTACTGAGTAAAAAATCCATTTGTTCACGAGAGCTTTTTGGTTTGGCCAAACTTGTATCGTTGGAGTTTTGACTAATGCCTGACATAAAATATGTAGATAATAAATATTATTCTAATAAATAAATGGATGAGTAAATAACAGACATGATACCAGAACACTAGAAAATGCGACTAATGACTATGCATTAAATAGTAAATTAAACAACATACAATCCCCTCTCAGCACTAAATCATAAAGCATTCATTAGATATCCACGCATGTTTCAAAGTAAATTTCATTAAATTACAGGAGTCATGCTGTATTTTATCTGTGAAATCATTATTACAAAAAAAGAGTTGTATACTAGCTTTGGCTGGGAAAAGGGAGCATAATGCCGTAGGTAGTAAGCCCAATAATTCCGTTAACAGACTGCTTCTATTAACAGTTCCTTGGTAAATAGAAAATATCTATTGAGAGGTGTTGCTGTGACTGGTGTACAATGATAATGGATATTAACTAAAGACATGTTTAAAACCAGAGTTGAGATCTAGGGAAAAGTTTGAAGCTTATGAATCATATATTGGGAGCCTTCCCCTCCTGTGCCTTCCCCTCTCTCTTCCATCATGTATTCTTCACTCCTTGTCACAGACATTGGTTGTATGATCAATAACCAATTTTCTTGGTTTTTTTTTTTTTTTTTTTTCCGTCCTAATAGAACCCTGCTCTTATTTAGGTATTCATCTTCCTCTAGGAGCTGGGTGCTTAAAGGGATATTGGCCCCACCTCTAGTTTCTGGGGTTAAATTCTGACAGATCTAACACAATTCCCCTGGTCAGAGACTAATACAGGCACTTGTTGATGACATCATTTCAACCAGCACAACATAATGGGGAAGCTTACCTGGGAGCTTTAGGGAGAGGCTTAGCGAACTCATGACACACAGGAATAGAGAATGCCATCTTGCTGGGGACATTGTGCTGTGTTGGGTGCTGGCACCTGGACTTGTTATGGCCTTCTTGCTAGTAAGCTGGAGATGAAGCCAACATGTAGAGAAAGACAGAGGCAGGAGCTTACAGAGAAATGTGGCTGAATTCTATGTAGTCTGACTCGCATGTAAGCTGATTTTATCCGTTCTCTGCTACTTGCTGCTAAAGGCAGCTTCACTAATCACCTTTGCTCTGAGTACTGGATATTCTCATGTTTTCCTCTGGGACCCACGTCCCCTCACTGGAAACCATCCAATCTACTCTTCGTTTTTTAAGATTTTTTTTTTTAAGAGAGTGAGTGAGTGGGAGGGGGGCAGAGGGAGAGAAAGAGTGAATCTCCATCAAGCTCTCTGCTCAGCAATGGGCCCTAACGTGGGGCTCAATCCCACCACCCCGGGATCATGACCTGAGCCGAAATCAAGAATCGGATGTTCAGCTGACTGAGCCACCCAAGCAACCCCAATCTACTCTTTACAGTATTCCTCCCTCTACAGCACCACTTCCTGTAGCTCGTTATTCATTAAAACGGCAATTATCTGACTGCCTCTATTTTCAGCTAGATTCTAGGGGAAAATCTATCTGATGCTCATTTTCACTAAAATTTTTCCAGGAGACAACTAATCCGATGCTGTATCACACTAAGCTGAAAATAACTGGAGCCCTTGAAGCATCCGTATTCTCAGTGCAGAACTTGTTCACTGAAATAAAACTTGGATTGGCTTAAGTTAAGGGAAAGTGACAAAATGAGAATTTCAGGCAATGTGAGGAAATATTTGAAATTGACCGTTAACTCATTTTTCCTTAAAGGTAGGCTAAATTATATCAACATACTTATAACATTACATGGATTTTATCAACTCTTAGTCTTGGAAAGTGGATCATCTATGAATGACATGCATAGGAATATAATTAACCAGAATGTTTGACTTTTACCCTCAACCTGGTCTGGAATAGGAGAATTTAATGTGTATGTTTAATAATTTTCCGGAAAGTCTTTTTGTTAGGGCTTAAGAAGATATGACATGAATTACATTACAAAAGGAGAAGATTGTTTTCTTAACCAAAGAGAATACTTTCGCATCATATCTTGTGTCGTGCATCCTTAGAACTGATTGCAAAGAGTAAAGCTTTCTTGATGGTCTGTGATTATTTACTCTCCACAAGGCCTGTAAATCTGAAGGATTTCATTCAAACAGGGCTAGCTCGCACCGTGGACACATGATGGGCTCTCAAACATAATTGGCGCCACTTAATAGGATGGTGGTTAATATTGCTGTCTGAGTAAGGAGAGCATGTGACTGGGGATCAATTTCACATCATCACAACTGAAGATTTCTTTTTTCAAATCAGATTCTTCAGGGGATACTTTGAAAACCTCAGGTCAAGTGACAGAGAAGCCGAGAAATGCTTTTATGAGCATTTATGATGAAAGGAGCTATTTTAAAAGCTAAGATAAAAAAAGAAAAGCTGATCCTTTCTCAATGGGCTATTCCAGGCATCTCCTATGAGTGAAGGCAAACGGGAAATTATTGCTCTCAGACCGAATCATGATCGCCCCGTTATTCCACCAGGTATAGAGTGCCATGAAAACAGGATTAGGATTCATTGTGTCCCGGTACCTGGCACACTAACTGGCACAGAGGAAACATCTCATTGTTATTTACTGAATACCCATACAACATAAAGGCTGAAATGAAAGAATCCGTTCTCCCCGAGCAGCAGCCATTGCCTGCTCTCTCAAAGGAGTTTCCTTATTCATTTGCTAGCGTTGTTTTTATGGTCTGCAAAGATTTGGAATAAAAGGAGAAAGAGCTACATGTTACTGAGCACTGACTATATGCTAGGTACTATTCTGTTATGAAGGTCAATAAAATAGGCTACTGTTTTTAGAGAATGAAGAGTTACAAAACAATAATCACAGAAGGAACAAGTTGCTCTGGGAGATCAAAGCTGAAATGCTTTGGGAGCCCAATTAAATGTCTAGGCGTGTCAGGTGTACCTCCAGACAAGTTTAACAGCCTCAGGGTCAATGAACCCTTACTGAATGCCTACTGTGTGCCAGTGGAGAGAAATGAGCACCTTACCCAGGCACCCGAAGTCTGGGTTGGGCTAATGCCCAAGGTTCAGAGTAATATATTTTGGAGTTCCTGGGGTTGTTGGGGGAGGGATTGGTGGCAAGAGATGAAATCAGAAGCTGAAAAAGCCATCATGACTTCAGAGAGGGACTGACATGATAGAATCTTGTGTTTTGGAAAACACTTCATGTGAAGAATGAATTTGTGGAGCGAGGGGTTAGAAGTAGAAGAGCCAGTTGGGAGGTCATGTTAATAGCTCCTAGGAGAGACTTAAACCCATTTCTAGTGAGAAGGATGAAAATACAGTATCCAGAGACTTTTAAGAAATGACAAAAGTACAATCAGGAGGACCAGATGGATGATTAGTTGTGGAGGGAGAGAAGAGGAGTTGAGGATTATTCCAAGGGTTATAGTATAAAACTCCAATAAGACATACAAATAATTTTTTCCATAAAAGCTCCTGTGTTTATGTAGGTCACTAAATCACTGAAGAGAAAACAGCATTATGAAAGTAACGTATTAATAATTTATTAATAATAATAGGTAATAGATTGAAGACATGGTAGATCCTAAGATCCTAAGTTCACAAAGTGAATGATGTTAAATAAAACATTCTCTGAAATTCAGCATATATAATATTTCTTACTATTTTTCTAATAGATGTTAACAATAATAATAAATAGTAACTATTTAAAATAAACATCAGCTGTACACAAGATGCCAGAAGAAACATAATATTTTTAGTAATGCTTCTAGATCCTCAATTAAAATTTTCTTTCTTAGACTTCAATTCTTACCCTGAGATTTCTGACTAAATCTTCACATATTTAGCCCCAACGTCCTATCAGTGAGCATTACTAGACATATTTTAAAAGAAAAGGAAATAGCTAAGTCATCTGTTTTCACTTTTGATGCTGAGTTGGTCTAGACAGGATGAATTTATTTTAACAGAGCTTTCAACTAGTAGCCATTATACCTTTAGAAATGTGATTTTTCAATTGAAGATATGGTACTCTAGTACTTCCATTGTTAAGAATGGCTCTTTGGTTCTTTATAAGTAATTACCTGTTGTTATTACTAAAAATAACAATACTATAGAGATACGGTAACATAGTTTAAAAATGCTTTTATGTAGGTAGGGCTGATAGAATTAAGTCCTTTAAAATACGTTAACCCCCTTAATTATGAAATATAATGAACATAAAATTAAGTACACAAAACATGTACAACCGAAGGAATTAATACAATCAACTGTGGAACCACCTCCAGCTCACAAACCACTGTCAGAGCCCTCAAATCCCTCCTGCCCTCCTCAGCTCTCATACCAACCTGGACCCCACAGGGAACACCACTTTTATGGCCATCACTTCCTGGCTTTTCTTTATGATTTTGCCACCCACTTATGCATCCCTAAACACTGCAATGTTTGTTTGTTTAACTTGATTTAAATAGAATTGTACTCTGTATATTCTTTCCAGTTTGGCTTGTTTCACTCAGGATAATGGCTTTGAAATTTATTGACATTGTTTCCACCCGTAGTTCACAGGTGAACTCATTTTCATTGCAATGGAATATTTTCATTGAAAGAATATCCCACAACGTATGTACTCCTTTACTATTGATGGAAACTTGGATTGTTGTCAAGTTTTGGCTAATGCAAATAATGCATTTATGAACTTTCTTCTACTTGTGTCCTGGAGTGTACACATGCACACGTTAGGGTAAATATATCTGCTAGTGGAATTATTGGGTGACAAACTATGCACTTATTAGATAATGTCTAATTGTTTTCATTTGATTATACTAATTGATTATTCAACAGCAAATGATTATTCTTACTCTGGCTATACTAATTGATTATTCAACAGCAAATGATTATTCTTACTCTGGCTACTCATTAGCATATTGCTATTTCGTTTTTAACTTCATACTTTCTGGTGGGTATATAGTACTATCTCACTTTAAGTTGCATTTCTTTATTTATTACCCATGGGATCGACCCCTTTTTCATGTGTTTTTTGCCATGTGGATATGTTTCTTTCTAAGGTATCTGTTGAAATCCCTTGCCCTTGTTTTCTATTGGGTTACTTGCCTTTTTCTTATTGATTGGTAGGAGTTCTTAGTATACTTTAAATATGAGTGCTTTGTAATTTATATTAAAGATACATTTTTTTTCCTGGCTTATGGCTTACTTTTTCACTTTCTGCATAGAGTCTTCTGATGAAGAATTCTTAATTTTAATGCAGTCCAATTTATCAATCTTTTCCTTTATGGTTATCACTTTTCGTTTGCTTCCTTTGTTATATAAGATCTCTCCACCTCCAGCACTTGTGGGGATGAGTACCGGGTGTTATATGGAAACCAACTTGACAATAAACTATTGTTTTAAAAAAAAAAAGATCTCTCCACCTCCAAAAATGTGAAGGTGTGTCCTTTTATAGATTAAAAAAAACGGAGGCATAGACAGATGGGGTGGTTTGACAAACTTGAATCCCCAGTTATTTTGATACCAAATTCTGCTTTATCTCTATTACACCATGCTAATATCAAGTTTTAATGCAAAATTATTTTTATTTACTTTAGTCCCCGATCTTTTCTCACTGCTTGAGGTAGTACAAAGCTCTGAGTCTGGAGTAGCAGGTGATGGTACTTAGGGATAAGAAAAGTCAATAAAGCTCCCACATGTCCCTTCATGCCCTCAGCCAGTTCTAGAATTACTCCAGCGTTAATGCTCTTACAGCCTTTTTTCAGCTGGTTAATATTCCCACACATCTTTTGGCCTCACTTTTGTCTTACAGATTCAAGACCAGGCAAAATGCAGTACAACAGGGGATTTAGGTTTGTAGAGAGTATATATGCTAAGCCAATAAATCACCTAAAAACATTTTTTGATAGCAAGGTATACAGGAAATTGGGGGGAAGGATATATAAACAAAGCAGTAACTAGCATGTTGCCAGTTGAATACGGGCTTCCTCAAGTTTCCATAGGGATGGACAACTACATACGATACTACCTGTGCTGAATAAGGATTCCAGCAGATTGAAGAAGCATCCAGAGTTCCTGTAAACACTCTGGCAACTTCCCCAAAACAGTTCTAAAAACTCGGGTTGCATCTCTGCTTGCTTGCTGAGAGCAAATGACCAGCACACATCAACTCCAGCACAACCCTAACTTCATTTTGTATAACTTAGTTTGACCTAATTTTAAACTTGCAAAAGTTGCAATAATCCATGGATCTCCCTTTATGCAGCTTCACCAATATTTTTATATATTGCCCTGTTTGCCTTGCCATCCTCTCTTTCTACAGTGAATATTTCTTTCTGAAGCATGTAAGAATGAATTGGAGACATCATGCTGACTTTTCTCCTAAATACTTCATTATATTTCCCATTATCAAAATCAGGACATTTAACATAGATTTAATACTATCATCTAATCCATAGTTCATATTTAAATTTTATCAATGGTCCTGTAAGATTTTATTTCTATTTTTCTCCAATTAAGGATCTAATACAAAGGTAGACATTGCATGTAGTAGTCATGTCTCTTTGTCTCCTCTAATCTGAAATAGTACCTCAGCCTTTCTATGTTTTCCTTAACCTTGTTACTTTTAAAGAATACAGCTGTTCCCTTGCTTGTGTTTGTCCATTGTTTCCTCATACTTAGCTATGTATTTTGGTCAGGAAACTCACAGAGGTGATGTATGTCTTTCATTTTGTACCAGTCATATCAAGGCACATACCATTGATAATATTAATTTCAATCACTTGATTAGAGTGGTGTTCTTAAGTGTCTCCACTGTGAAACTATGTAAATATCTCATTCCTCAGAAAAGTCTGGCAGATTTGCTTTAGCATTCATTGAATTTTTTAAAATTTCTTTATTTCCTCTATATTTAATGAGTTGGCCTTCTACTAGAAGAGTTTTCCTTTATGTATGTATGTCAGTATGGGCCCATGGATTTTTTATCTTATTCAGTGGGCTAATCCATTAGTATCAGTACTTATTTTGATGACTAAATTGTCCAAGATTTGGTCAGTGGGGAATCCTTTATGTCTGTCTCCTGTGTCCTTTTGATATAGGCCCATCATTGTTTCTTTCTTGGAGTAAATCCTAACATTCTGGTGCAATTGGTATTTTCCTGCCTGAGCTTTAGAATAAATTTTTTTAAATATTTTTATTTATTTCTAGGAGAGAGAGAGAGAGAGACAGCGTGAGCAGGGGAGGGTCAGAGAGAGAAGGAGTCACAGACTGAAACAGGCTCCAGGCTCTGAGCTGGCAGTCAGCACAGAGCCTGACATGGGGCTCGAACCCACGAACCGTGAGATCATGACCTAAGCGAAAGTCGGACGCTTAACCGACTAAGCCACCCAGGCGCCCCTAGAATAAATTTTTTTAAGGATCTCTAGTTCTACACAGTGGAGAATGGCATTAATGAAGCTAGATCTGGGTCGCTTACACAACTGCATGTATTTATCAAAACTTCCAGAATGTACAGAGAAAGGGTGATTTAATTTTTTCTTTCTACTTTTTGTATTTATAAAATATATAATCATTGTAATAAGAAAAAATATAAGTTTTAAAAATAAAATAAAAAATAAAATAATAAAAATAAAATAAAAAATAAAAAACTTATTTAAAAAATAAGTTTTAAAAGTCAGGCCATTAGTAGAGTCTCTACCAAGCAGTCACGATATAGTACTTTTCCAGCACCCGCACGAATCATCTGTGCCCCCTTAATGTCTACCCCTGCCCCCACCCAGCCACTGATGCCACTGATGGATTTTCTTCCCCTACAATTTTGCCTTTCCAGGATGCCTTATAAATGGAATCATATAACATGATGGGCTTAACTTTATAAAGTAAAACTTCATACTTTATAAGTTTTACAAAGTGAAATATAAAAATGCCCTTAACTTTACACAGTTAAAAAAAACCCACCTATATGAAGTAAAACTGCCAACTGGATTCCTGGCTGCATCCCCACCAGCAACGAATGCGAGTTCTAGGTGCTCTAGTCCTTGCTAGCCCTTTGTATTATAGGATTAAAAACAACAGTAAACCTTTAGGTATTCTAATAGATGTATAGTGACACCTCATTTATACTTTATTTTATTTATTTCTTATTCAAAAAAAATTTTTTAATGTTTATTTAATTTTGAGAGAGAGAGCGAGAGACAGAGTGTGAACAGAGGAGGGGCAGAGAGAGAGGGAGACGCAGAATCTGAAACAGGTTCCAGGCTCTGAGCTGTCAGGACAGAGCCCGACGTGGGGCTCAAACTCACAGACTGCGAGATCGTGACCTGAGCTAAGTCGGTCGCCTAACCTACTGAGCACCCCAGGCGCCCCTTTATTTATTTTTTAAAGTTTCTTTATTTGTTTTTGAGAGAGACTGAGAGAGCATGAATGGGGGAGGGGCAGAGAGAGAGGGGAAGAGAGAGAATTCCAGGCAGTTTCTGCACTGATAGCGAGGAGCCATCAGTGGGGCTCAAACTCAGGAACCACGAGATCATGTCCTGAGCTGAAATCAGGAGTCAGAGGCTTAACCAACAGAGTCACCCAGGCACCCACCCCTCTCATTTGTGTTTTAATTTGCATTGACTTAATTACCAATGATATTGCGCATCCTTTTCTATAACATAGGTGCTTTTAAAAAATAAAAGTAGAGTTATATTTCGTATGCTGTTTGTAACCTACTTTTTATTTCCCACTTAACATGTGTCATTCACGTTGTTCTATAATAGAATCAACTACTTTGTCTGCAGTCCAAGTAAATTATTGGCTAGCAAATGTGAAAAATAGATGAGGAATCCTGTAATATGTGACACTTTCTCTAATAAAAATAAATCTAGAATTCACATTTTGGTGCCAGAAGGACACTTATCCCTAACTCCTTCCCATTATTTGCTTACCCTCTTGGAAGAGCCTACAGATTATTATGTAGTGTCTCAGTTTTCAATTTCCCTTATCTCTTGCTGGAATAAGCTTTCACTGAGATGGAACTGGCAGAATCAATCTTCAATGTCTTCTTCTCTTCCCTCCAATTCATCTCTCACTATTTTATCAGCATCTCCAAAAGGGAAGGCTTCAGAAAGACTTTGCTCCTCTCCCCACAGAGTGGGAGGCTTTCCTTACCTAGTGTCTTTTAACTGAGATCTTAAAGCCAGTCTACTACCATGATGACTAGTTACCTGGGATCCATTGGACCGCTCAGGATCCAATCGCTAACTGCCCTGCACTCAACCAGTTCCTATTTTATCATAGGGGTGTTGGTTTTCCAAGAGCATGCCACATACTTATGCTGGGGTTGATTTTGTCAGGCAATTTTTTCTAAAGTTACTTTCCCCCACTATCTTCATGGAGTCTTCTGTTTAGCTGGACAGATTCCCTAGAGCAAGACATGTAGAGCAATTTGGTGTTTTGTTCACCTCACTCATATGGAAATTTAACATAGAAATTGGGTAAATCAGAATAAGAGAATGACTTCTCAGAGTTGGGATTTTAAAGTTCCCTTCCCTGAATATGCTTCCCTCTGATAGGAGGCTGTTCACAGCCTTCTGTGCTCTCCCTTTTCCCACAAGGCAGAGAGATGGCTTGGAAAGGATCACTGTGATGGGGCACCTGGGTGGCTTCATCGGTTAAGCGTCCGACTTTGGCTCAGGTCATGATCTCATGCTTTGTGGGTTCGAGCCCCACATCAGGGTCTGTGCTGACAGCTAGCTCAGAGCCTGGAGCCTGTTTTGGATTCTGTGTCTCCCTCTCTCTCTCACCCTCCCCTGCTCACGTTGTCTCTTTCTCTCTCTCAGAAATCAATAAAACATTAACAAAATTTTTTAAATTAAAAATAAAAAATAAAGGAAAGGATCACCATGAATGCCTGGCTGTCAGACCCCACTTCCCCAAATGATATCTGAAAACAATGTGAAGCTCTTCTTGTTTTGAATGGTCATTCTTCTCTCCCTTTTGATGCAGAAGATTTGTGAAAAATAAGTTTCTCCACTAACCTATTCCTCCTTCATGTCGGTAAGTACTTCCTCCCATTCTTTTTTTTTTTTTTTTTAAATTTTTTTTAATGTTTTATTTATTTCTAGGAGAGAGAGAGAGACAGCGTGAGCAGGGGAGGGCCAGAGAGAGAGGGAGTCACAGACTGAAACAGGCTCCAGGCTCCGAGCTGGCAGTCAGCACAGAGCCCGACGCAGGGCTCGAACCCACGAACCGCGAGATCATGACCTAAGCGAAAGTCGGACGCTGAACCGACTAAGCCACCCAGGCGCCCCCCTCCCATTCTTGAATAGATTCCCACAAGCTTCTCTCTGACTGGACACTGACTCTGCCTGGTCTTCTCCAGTTCAGTTTCTATTGTCCAGAGAAGCCATTCTCCTCCCCAAATTGTTGGAAGATTTGTTTAATGAGAACAAGCTGAACTACCATCTTAATGCTTAACTAGTATTAACCCAAAGTCCCTGGTATCAGAAGATATGCTGAGAATGAGCTGGGATGTTGGTAGGATCTGAATCTGTCTCCTCTATTTAACATTCCTTCTGGACTTCTTGGCTCTATACTGCCATGCCTTCATTATCTATCATTGTGTAACGAATCATCCCAAAATTTAGCAGCTTAAAACAGCAAACATTATTATCTCACATAATTCCTGAGGGTCAGGAATTGGACTGACTTAGTTGGATGATTCTGGTGTGGGATCTTGCAGAGGCTCCAGGTGCAGTATCAGTCAGGGCTGCAGTTTCTGAAGACTTGACTGGGGCTGAAAGATTTGCTTTTAAGCTCATTCCTGCAGCTCCTGAGAAGTAACTTCAGTCCTTTACCACACGGGCCTCTCCACTGGGCAGCTCATGGCATGATTTCCCTCAGAGAAACTGACCCATGAGAGAGAGAGAGAGAGATGAAAGAAAGAAAGACTCCTACAATGGAAGCCAAAATCTTTTCACAGGCTAATTCAAAAGCAACATATCATCGCTTTCTGTTGTGTGCTATGCGTCACACAGCCCAAGCTTCGTGCAACGCAAGAGGGGATGCAAAGCTGTGAATACCAGAAAGTGGGATTTACTGGGAACCATGTAGAGGCTGCCTCCAATATGCCAGCTACCCTTCCTTACTGATAGCATTCTTAGAAACTTTGTCATGAAGGCCAACCCCCATGATCTTTGCGCTGGTCTGTCCAACAACCCTCTTTCTCGAGAGATCTCTCCTCTCCTTATTACATCACTTTTTCCTTACCAATAAATACTTGCTTGTTGGCAATAAGCTTCTGGTGTTATGATAGATTTTTTTTTTTGTCTACCCTTTACTCCTCAATGTCTGCATTTAGTCTTAAAGTAAAACTTACTCAAATGCAAAGAATCATGGATGCCCTAAGCTGGCCCCTAAATCTTCTTTGGTCTGTGCAACCTCACTGGCTTATGGAAATATCTCATTCGTATATAGGGTAAGTGCTCCAATCCTACCTGCAAGGTAAAGTCACTTCTTTTCATCTGGTAAAACGCAGCACCTCCTACGGGTCAGTGCAGAGGGTTAGAACAGTGAGTCATGCAGTTCCTCTCCTCCTTCTTGGGAGCCTCTTGCTGATTATTATTTTTTGCAACCACTCTGGTGGTAAAGCTTTGTGATATCATCTCCAACACTCTCACCCATTTCTTCTCTTTGTAATCTTTAAGGCCTAACAAATCTGTAACTGTCAAATAAGCTTTAACGGAAAAGTTGAGCAATTACAGAGAAAGCTAACACAGAGAGGGACACGTTTAGAGAACACAGCTAGCAAGGTGCTTTAGAGGCTCACATCTTGTACTCTACTCTCAGGAGCTGGTCCCTCCTTCCTAGATGCTTCCCTGCAACCCCCTGGAAAAGTGTTTTGTTAATCCTGGCCAGTAGGGCCCACTTCTCCAGACACCTAGATTCCTTATTTTCTAACCAGAATGAAGACAGAGCTCGTTATCTACCTAGAAGTCACCCCTACAGTTTTTCTGCTTCAGGAGTTTTCTCTTCTCATGAAAGCACCAGGAAACACATTACCTACCCTTCAGGGGAAGGGCTGCTTCCAGACCTAAAGAACTATGGCTCCGCCCTTGTCAGCCTTAACCAGATTACCATTTCTCACAGAGAATGTGACCCAGTATTTGCATATGTAAATGTAGAAGCTGGGAGTTGTTTATTTACAACTACTACCGTGACCAATTATTTTCATTATTGATGTAATTTCGGTTCAATTCGTTCATGCTGAGAGCATTAATTCCCAGAGTAAATCAGAAAATGGCTACAACAAATATTGACGGAAGACATTTTATATTGCTTCTCCTACTAGGATGGGCGTTACATTTAACACCACATCTTTTCAGAAGTGAGATAGATTCCAAATTAATTCCCAATCACATGGTTTCACTCGGGCTTGTTTCCCTGGTTTCCACTAAGAAGAGGAATGCATCTAGAACTTTCAACAGAGTTTGAAAGTTGTGGAGGACAGGCTCTAATCACAGGGTCCCCTCTGTTGTGAAGAGTAACCCTTAGGATGTATCTTTCCTTTATATACAATATCTGTCATTCAAATCACACGTCGACTATGTCAGTGTTCTCCGTACCTGGGTTGGCAAGAGGACTTCCTGGTAAGGTCCTGGAGTGCTGTACTGTGAGACAGGACAAGGTTCCGTTCATGACAAGTAGCAATGAGTCTCTAGAATTGATCATAAATTTCTTCAGTTGGGCCCAGGAGGTGCTGTGTAGCCCAAATGCCGTGAACAGGCTGTGCCCACCCTAAAAGCACTGCCTAGTTGGTGGGCTCTGGGATCGCCCCGGGCTCTTCAACCACCAGCCCATCTAGGCCAAATGTGCAGGGTGTCCACTTCCAAGGATCTTTAGGAGAGAAAGTATTTATTCATTCCTTCCCCGGTCCATGGAAGGTAAACTCAAGTAGTTCTCTAGTTTTAACAAGGTCAATTTAAAAAAAGCGGGGGGAGGGCAGTGGAGAAACTGAAATTTTCTTATTTACACCCCTTTTGGCAAATTTGCATTTTAAATGGAACAGGTTAAAATCGTATAACTAAACTGAAAAGCTTAAAATGACTTATGAAGTTGCTACAGATATTCAACGACAAACACTAACATGAAGCCAATTGTGTTTGAAAAGAAGCTCAAGAGGACAATGGTTTCTCTTAAAAGCAAGGAGGAAAAAAAACCCCTCCTGTCATGACTTTATCAAACACCACACCAAATATTTTAGGCATTCATGAGAACTAGTTCTGGAAGCTTGTATAAAGAAAAGACATATTCTTTTCCAGCACCCACATAGCTGTAACTACACTCCCAGCAGTCTGCAGAGTTCACATAATTGGCCCCAAGATTTTCAAATGATTTAGCCAAGTCCCTGGAGTAAAAGGCCTCTTAAATGCTCATTCCTTCTTTCAATCATGCCTAATTCTTGATATCTTATTTCTTTCTCTGATAATTCATTTACCAATTTGTGCAGTCACCAAATTTTTCTCTCTTTTAAGATGAACATACGGTCTCAAGGCAAATAAGAATTTCCAAGAGTTGGGGTATGTTACACTACTCCATATTAAGGGTCTCTGTTATGGTATATGTGGAGGACGGGAAGGAAAATATCTTTTGATACACTTGAAGATGGGAAGAAGTTACTAGTACTTAATGGTACATCCACTCTCGCTTTAGGTAGCTAATATATATAGCTTTATAAGTAATTCAATCATGCAATTTTTGACACCAATAAATATTTGATAAATACCTGCTCCATGCATTGTGCATACAATGGGGGCTATAGAGATTAATAAGGCAGACTTCAGAATTCTGCCCTAAGAAAACTTACAACTTCATGAGGAAAATAAGCAAACAAGTATAATTTCCCATTCTTCTGTGATAATTGAGTAATAATGAGCTGTGGCTAAGTGACTATGCTCTCAGCCCAAAATGAATATTAGTTAGATCTTTTTTAAAATTCATTTATTTATTTTGAGAGAGAGAGAGAGAGTGCATGTGAACAAGTGGGGAAGGAGCAGAGAGAGAGAGAACCCAAGCAGGCTCCACCCTGTCAGTGTAGAACCCAATGTGGGGCTTGAATTCGTGAACCATGACATCATGACTTGAGCACAAACTAAGAGGAGGCCGCTTAACTGACTGAGACACCCAGGCACCCCTAGATCTTTTTAACAGAAGATAAAAATAATATCTCCTATAAAGGTGAAGTCAAAATAGAAAAGGATTTGGGGGTTATACCTGGATTGTATCAGTCGTGCTTCATATATGCACAGTATTTCAGTGTTTGAAATATATCCCTGCTGGGTTATTATGATCCCATTTTACACAAAGAAATTGAATCTCATGAAGATTATATTATATTCCTCTAAAGCCACATAGCTAGGAAGAGTTAGAGCCAGGACTCAGTCTCAAATATTCATACTCCAAGATCAGTTACACCATACATCCAAGGAACTTTTCTCTATATTCATATAGTTATCTTCACTAGCCAGGAAGGCCCCCCCACATGCGGGGGTGTATCATTCCATTAACTTGATTTCCTAAATTTTCTCACGTCTCTTCTTGAGATAGAGAAATAACTTCACAAAGTAATTACCCAAAGTTACCCAGTTCTCAAGCTCCAGTGAAGAGAGGAAAAGAAAGAAATGTCACAGAGAAGATTAGATTAGAAAGAAGACTCGAGCCATTAAACACAACAGGTTCCTGGTGGTAGTTGTGCAATCTGCTCTAAAAGTATCTAAAAACAGGACAGATTCCCGGCTGCTCAGGGAAGTTTTAAAACGCAGTTCTGTCTCAAGGTCAGAGAGTAGTTCCGGTAATTTCCAAGTCCCTATCATTACATGATTTAGGGGAAATGGCAATAAAAACCTCTTCTTATCCCATGTGGAAACAAAAGCATCTCGTGTCTAGGTTGATGGTCAGTAGTGAACAGAATGGTAATAAACAGCTTACTTTGTCAGCTTTTAATGTAGAGATACTAACCTCAAACTCTTTTTCTGCTATTGTTAAATCCTAGAGGTGGAGGCTTGTGACAAATAACGCAGACTCTTCTGTGTTGTAACAGCCAACATTCCCCCAAGGAAAACACCTTTAAACTTCAAAAGACAAAAAGAGAAAGTGTTCAGATACAAAATTTTCACCAGCATTACTTATCACCTAGCAGATACAGCAAACCTACTATATTTAGTCTCTGCAGGCCCCCGGGGGGAATACAGAGAACGCTAAGGCGCAACACTTGTAATTGAGCCTTGTAGCGATTTTATTGGGATCAGCCTGGATTCACTAAGTGGCAAGGAATCTATGATGCATTTGCAGTTCTAATTAAAACTCCCCAGAGTGGTTTCTTTAAGCCCCAGCCCTAATTCATTTCCAGATAGCCCGTTGTTTTAAGGTGATTTGTGTATCTTCTGCAAAGACCGTGGAGTAAATTTTTGGTAACCAGAGGTCTTGTAGAAATGTAATTTACGGATCAAATCAGAGAAAAAGCCCTGAAGCAACCCCAAGGGAGGGAACATGAAATGCTCCTGAACCCTACAGTGTCCCTAACACATAAAGGCACTTGAGAAACATTTGTTGACTAAATGAAGGTGCTATGCCAGCTACTGGGGAGGCTGCAGAGGTGAGGAACACAGGAGTCCTCCTCTCTCGAGGCTCGCTCTCATGTGGGACAGGGACACGCAATGACCATTAAGACAGACTTGCCTGTGCCGGATCCTTGAACCACTCCCGACATGGGCACAGCAGAAGTCACAGGCACTACATTAAAAGTAGTCAAGAGCCCCTGAGCTTGGTTTACATAATTCCTGTCTGCTCACCTTGCACCTGTCCACTTTGAACCTTCTCACACATCAGTGTGTCATTCCTGATCCATTTGGCTTTACATCTTGGTCCCGCCTGTTGGTGTCGAGCTGCACTTGAACTGGGAACCTAAGTTACAGCTGCTTACTTCGGTGCCGCCGAAGCAAACGTTTAGGAGGGATGGTGTGGTGATTAGTTAAAGAGCACAGACTATCTTTAACCATCTGTATTTAAAGCTTGGCTCTGCTGTTTGTTAGTTCTTTATTATTATCTTGGGCCCATGACATAAGTTTTTGTCAGTGTCTGTTTCCTAATCTTCTGAATGAGTATTATACTAATATCTAACTCAGATAGATATTACAAGGACTAAGTTAATGCTTCCAAAGCACTTGGAGAGGTTCCTGGAACATAATTTCTGTATAAAATAAAAGTTACCCCCTTTCAGTGCCCTCTTAGTGCCGTTTGCTAAATGGTGAACAATAGGCCCTGTGGCCACATGGCCTAAGGGGATCCTAGGACATCACCCAAAGAGCATTGGGTGAGCAAAGGTAAGGAGGTAGGAAAGTAAAGAATGTCTAATTAAGAGTCCAGTCTGCCTAAGCTCTGGGCTCAGGGGTCTGCACATGTAGTAGTGATTTTAAAAAATTGAAAGGATCTGGTTTGGGAGTAGCTTGAATACCAAGATGGGGCACTTGTAATCTCTTCGCTATGCCACGTGCCATCGCAGGACTATGCCAGCGCTCTAGAAAGAATCCTGGTCATAGTAAGGAGGTTGGACAGGAGGCTGGCAGGTGATGCGGGTAAGAAAACATTTTTCAAAAAGTTGCAATGATGTAGGCAAGTGATAATGCAACATGAAACTAAGGTGTTGGGGATGTCAGCAACACCGAGAAAGAGAATGCTAAGAGAGTAGACACTCTTTGGGAGCAAACTAAAAAAAAGCAGAGTGTAGAAAAATTATTTGCAGGTCTATTATATGTCAAGTGTGTACAAGGTGCTTTGTAAAACATTTAATTGGCGCAACATCTAGGTTGGGTAAATATGGCTACTTGATTCGTTCAGATTCAGAAATTTGGGGAGATAAAGCAATTAGCCTGAGGTCATAGGTCTAGAAAGCAGCAGAAGAGGGATTCAACCCAAGTCAATTCAGTTCCAAAGTCTAGTCTTTTTTTTTTTTTTTTTTTACTAAGTTCATGGAGAAAATGAAAAGAAGGAGCTGAATGTGCTCCCAAATGTTCTTACTGGCTGGAAATGCATTCACCTGGGCAAGAATGTTTCAGAGATGAGATGACTCCTTTTGCTTTGATTTTAGATTCTAAATGGTTTTAGGATATGGAAGCGTGGAGCAGGCAATTGGAAATTCAGGCACTGAATTAAGGAGAGAAGTCAGGATTGGAAACATAGCTTTTGGAATCACTTGCAAAAACTTGAAAAGCTCTCCAAAAGACAGCACAAAAGATTGAAGAGGATCAGGAAGACCCTTAGTAAAACCTCATTTAACGGATAGAAGAGAAAAAAATGTCTGTGAAGTGTGAGTGAGATCAAAAGTCAGAGAGGGGAGTCTAAGACTTCAAGGAAGAGAATTTCAGCAGGAAGTAGACAGTCTATAGTGTCCGACTGCTGAGGTCAGAGAAGATAAGAAACAGAGAAAATGCCAGTGGATTTGTGTGTAGCAAGGCAACCAGGGCCTATGGGAGAACCATTTTAGGAGACTGGAGGAGCAGACCTGGATTTAAAAGTGCAGGTTGGGAGGGAGGGGCAGGTGCATGCCTGGGTGGCTCAGTCGGTTAAACATCCCACTCTTAATTTCATCTCAGGTCGTGATCTTACAGTTTGAGTTCAAGCCCCATATCGGGCTCTGTACTGACAACACAGAGCCTGCTTGGGACTGTTCTCGCTCTCCCTGCCACTCTGGTGCATGCTCTCTCTTTCTCTCTCCAAATAAATAAATAAACTTAAAAAAAAGAATAAAATAAAATAAAGTGAAGGTTTAGTAATAAAAGAAGGAAAGCAGATGGGACATTAGGGTGGGGGTGAGGAAAATAGAACATGTTTATGGATTGATGAGAAGTCAAGCCAGCAAGGATGACTGAAACTTCATGGCTGGCTGGCTGTGGAGAACAAGATCATAAAGAAGACTGGAAAGGTTGAGGTCACATGTAGGCAAGGAGTCTTCCCTACAGGAAGTATGTCCCCTTCTCTTCAGAGATCCAAGGAAATTCATGGCAAAGGGCAACACAGTGAAGGAAGCCCATGTTCCCAGATCTCGGATTCCTCAATAGAGTTGATGCAAATAATGATCTGCTAAAGTTGAAGGGCTGGAGGGACATCTAAGGTGCATAAGAAGATCAAATAATCCAAACCCTTCTCTTTGACCTTTTCCTGCCATATTGTTGAATGGCCCACTATAGACATCGTTTCTCATATTCCTTTTATTGATTCTTGGTTTTTTTCTGTTTTTGCTTTTTTGGCATCATGCATGACATATAGATTTCCGGCTCTTTATTTATTTATTTTTTAATTTTTTAATGTTTATTTATTTTTGAGAGAAAGAGAGACAGATGAGTAGGTGAAGGACAGAGAGAAGGAGACACAGAATCTGAAGCAGGCTCCAGACTCTGAGCCGTCAGCACAGAGCCCGACGTGGGGCTCGAACTCACCAACCGGGAGATCATGACCTGAACAAGTCGGCTACTTAACCGACTGAGCCACCCAGGCGCCCCGAGATCCGGCTCTTTAAATGGTTCTCAGTTTTTCCTGGCACTTATGAAATATATTTAACATTCTATGAAAAAGAACGAAAATTTCAGAAGAGGAAACATTGTAGCAAAACAATAAATAGATACATAGATAGATAGATAGATAAGATATAATGAACAATTCTTGTCAAATAAAGAACCCCGAATAAGATTTTTGGTGAATTCCCGAAAATGACAGCTAAATCACTTAAGCTTTGTCTTAGATGACCAGTTACATTTTCTACATTTTCTAAGCCTTATCCTAGGAAAATGGGAAACATATTTTTACTTTTAATGTGCTCCTCATACTTCATGCCCTATTTCAAGACAAGAAGAAACATTTTTGTATCGTGTAAGTAACAATAACATCACTGTTGATGATAACAATAATAGAAACACTGCCAGTTCTTCCAAACTGTAGGTCAGGGACTGAACTTTGAAGGGTGGGCACTGAAATGTATGCAGATTGGCATGAATTCCAGCCCAGCTCCTGGAAAGCAGTCCCTCACTCCTCCATTTGTCTAGGGATACGAGCAGTCTGGGGGATTTCCTGGTTGTAGAGAAAGCGCTGGCATGTAGCTGCTCAGGTTCAGTTCTCACAGCTCTCTGAGGAAAACACAAAAGTGCTGAATCCGGGGGTAAAACATGAGAAGGGGACGATGAAATGAAAAGTTCCTGTGTGGCACATTTGTCACGTGGCTGAAAGAACTGATCAGGATACCACTGTTTTCTGTTACAACACTTTTCATCTAAGAAGCTCGTACATCTTTGGCCTACAGAGAACTCCTTTATGTGGATGAGCATAGTAACTGCACAAGGCAGAGGAGGCACCCGGGTTATCCAGTTAGCTCACTTAGAAAAGGCAGAGGTTTAACCACATCTTACGAATGACCTTTTTGAAAGTTTTCTTCTAAGGAAGGGGTCACGCATTTTCTGACTATTTACTAGTTGAGACGCTGTTATCCATTCATGTAAATATTATCAACACCTCTGAAAGGTAGTTTTTATTGCCTCAATTTTATGAATGAAGACACCAACTACCTGGAAAATAAATAACGTTCCCAAGGTCATTCAGCTAGAAAAAAGTGGAACTGAAATTTGAATATAGACTGTATGTATACAAAGCCCATGGTCTTTCACCTTAGGAAGCCACTTATCCATGGACCCTATACCCTCCCCCACATGCATACTATCTCTCTACCCCCAGACATAGACTAATCCTTTCCCTTGGTTAAAAAAAATCTTGCTTTTCAGTAAATGTTTGCTTTAAAAGTACTGAAGAAGCGAGCTCCATATTTTTATTCCTGAAAAGTTATTACCAGTACAGTAAAACCATGGTTTGCAAGCATAATTCATTCCGGAAAAATGCTTGGAATCCAAAGCATTTGTACATCAAAGTGAATGTCAAGACCCATTGGTTCAGTTGAGATCATGTGACATTTGGCGTCACCTATTACTCTGTTGCAAGACATCGCTTGTTTATCAAGTGAAAATTTAATAGAAATGTTTGCTATTCTTGTGGAACACTCGCAGAACAAGTTACTCATAAATCAAGGTTTTACTGTATTAGAAAACTCATTTTGTATTAAATATTTTGGATCCAAAATACTTCAAAATATATATATAATAATGTACTTTGAAAATACTTTGAAAATACATATACATATATAATTGGGGGTCCACTGAAGTCTCTCTGAAGACAGAGAGAGAGAGCACGAGCAGGGGAGGGGCAGAATCTGAAACAGGCTCCAGGCTCCGAGCTGTCAGCACAGAACCCGATGCGGGGCTCGAACCCACAGACTGCAAGATCATGACCTGAGCCAAAGTCAGACACTCAGCCAACTGAGACACCCGGGCGCCCCTAAATATTTGCTTTCAAATATAAGTGATTATAATTCTTANGCACCTAGGGCAAAATTTTACCTGTGTTCTTTGTTTAGATTTTGTCAATCGAAGCATAAATGCATTTTGACTATTCTAAGAATAAAATGTTGCAATGACTGATCCTGATTGTAAGCTTACTAATGTTATGTACCCCCAAAAGCCCTTCAACTACTTAGAACTTTCAAATAGTTACAGATCGACTGTTACTATAAATATAAATCTATAATCCTTTTGCCCCATATATCTTATGGAATTCAGACATATTCAGATTATAGGAAAGCAATATATTGCATGCCCATATTTATCTACTCTGGGGCATGGGGATGAGAGACTGGGACACAAAATAATGAAACATATTATTATATAGTAAAGTGTATGAATACTTCTACTAAGTTTCATACCAGATCAGACAGATTTTATGGCCAAGTGAGTTGTAAAATATTTTCTATTTTCAGAGATTTTGGATTTTTAAATTGCATATAAAGGATTATGGGACTATTTAGGGGAGACATTAGCTAGATAACTTTAGGAAGAGTAACAAATGTTTTACAAACAAATGTTCAGAAACATAAAAGTAATAATGTAAGACAGAAAAATAGAGATAGATATTGTCAACATCATGACACAATGCTAACCGTGATAGAGTCATTTTGTGAACTGAGATTCATAATGTTAAACAACAATCATCTTTTGGAATAGTATTTAATTTTTAGCTATTTAGTTTTCCATTTAGGCCAGTTTTCAAGAAGGTCTCTATTTGGGATTTATATCTTGTGAGGATGAATTAAATAATTCAATGTTACCATCTATAAATTCCACAAGGGTAAAAGGCTCTCAAAGTATGTACAATAACATTCATGATGAAGATAAAATGCATGAGGGAAAAAAGAAAACTTAGAGAAAGATAAGGTACTGAAAACATACCCTTTTCTCACGACTCAAATTTCAAAACAATAGACTTTGTAGGAATGTTTTTAGTAAGATACTTTCCTTTGGTTTTGAGTCCATGAATTCAAAAAATTTAAACAAAAAGCTTGTTTTAATGATTGTTCTGGTTTGCCAACTCTGTAAAGATAAAGAATTCTCAGACTTCTCCACACTGTGAGTCGTAGGTACAAATGTTCTCCCAGAAAACATGTTACTAAAAAACATTTTCTGCATTGCACAAAAAAAGTGAGTGATGTTACTCAAAATGGGGCGTATCTCCATTGACACAAATGTAGGATCTAGAACAATCTAACAGCTGACTATGCTAAGAAATTATTGTTCCTGACTGTGATATCAAACTTTGAAAACTTATCTAATTTTTTTAATGTTTATTTTTGAGAGACAGAGAGACAGAGTGTGAGCAGAGGAGAGGTAGAGAGAGACGGAGACACAGAATCCAAAGCAGGATCCAGGCTCTGAGCTGTCAGCACAGAACCCAATGCAGGCTCGAACCCACAGACCACGAAATCATGACCTGAGCCAAAGTCAGATGCTTAACTGATTGAGCCACCCAGGTACCCCATGAAAATTTATCTAATTTTTAATAATAAAATTGTAGGGGTGCCTGGCTAATTCAGTTGGTAGAACATGTGACTATTTTTTTTAAGATTTTATTAAGTAATTTCTATACTGAATGTAGGGCTCAAACTTACAATCCCAAGATCAAGAGTCACACAATCCACTAACTGAGCCAGCTAGGCACCCCAAGCATGCAACTCTGGATCACAGGTCGTGAATTTAGCCCCACATTGGGCAAAGACTTTACTTAAAAATTAAAAATAATAACAATAATATTGTAATCATAATAAAGTTTAAAAAGATAACACTTCAAGTTTATTTTTGTATCCCAGAGGTTGATTCTATAATGGTAATATTAAGCTTCAGCTTCACCAAATACTGATTTTAATGCTTGGCCACTTGTGTGTATTTGGTGATATAAATGTGTACACATCTACTTGCAGAGATGTGTTATTTTCTGATAAACAGAATCATAATGTGTGTACTATGTCATTTTTTGGTTATTGGGTTGATTACCTTTGCTGCCCAATTCAACTATCTTAACTAGTCTTGTAGAAAAAATAACTTCAAACTGGGACTATAAAAAACAGTATGGTGATAAATGTTGACATTGTTACTGATGAAAAATCAACCACTATTTATTGAACTCCTAGTAAGTGCCACTCTTTGAGCTAAGTGCCTTCAATCAATGGCTCTATGAGAAAGGTGGGTTTAGGGAAAAAATCTCACAGGTGAGAAAGTTAAGACTCAGAGAGGTTTAAATGTCAGATTTGAACCCAATTTTTTTTACTTAAAATTTAAGGTTCTCTTCACTCGATCAATGTCTCTGAAGTGTTGATAAATTATTTTTAATATAATACTATTTTAGAATATATATAAATGTAAGACTAGTATAAAACTCCTAATTATTGTGGCCCTCATATGGCAATAAAACCAAACCAAAATTACAAATCAAAGCCAAATTAAACCAATACAATATCAATCTATAACATTAAGTTGATATTTTATGTTACTTTGTTAAAACTAAATTGTCAAGCAAAATAATGGGTTTTGTGGATTTCATTCTACTTATCTGCACGATTCTAGTGCTTTCCCACATGATCAGTCCTCTGATGCATTGCCATTAGCCCTGCAGTTAGCTTTCCTTCTTAATGTTTGACTATCATTTATTATTTTGTTCTGCTAATAATTTTAATAATGTCCTACAAAATACAACCATGAGGACAATTTTGTAAAGTTTTATAATTTTAACTATGCTAATGTTACTAAACTGCCATAAGTTGGAATGCATGTAGACATACACACTACAGACGCCTCCTCCGGAGTAATGAGTTGTCAACTAGAGCACAATTTCTCTGGGGTTCAACAAGTCCGTGAACCATGCTCAGGGTAACGATTCAATTTTCCTACCGCTTTCCTCTATTCAAATTACTGGGGAATCTTTGCTTGTGTAACATAGCATGATGCCACTGGGCTTGCTACTGACCCAATTGTAAACAGAAATGTAAATGGGGACCCTGAGATCATATGACACTACTCAGATAGAAGATAGTTGACCTGATGATCTGAGAGATACTTATTTAATTGTCTTGGATAACAAAAAGAAAGCACACACACAAAAATCTCCTTGAATCTCCAGACTCCTCGGAAAACACAGACATAAACATAGGTACCATTAGATGTTAATAAACGTGCTGTAAAAAAAGAAAAAACAAACCCAAAAAACATACTCCACTTCTATTGTTGAGTATGTTTGGGGAACTTACTTCATTCTTGGAAATCTCATTAACTTTGTTTCACTCAGTTCAAACTGGAATGCATTTTGGCAAATGCCACTCTAAACAATACACAGTGTACTAGAATCATCACAGTTACATAGAACCCCATAATTATAAAGACTGACCATCTCAGAGTATTGACTAACCAGTTGTTTTCAACTCGGACTTTCTAAAGTTTGGGTTTTTTTTCACAGCTCCGTCTTCAAAAGTCTATGGAAATCAGCTGTTTATACTATACTAAGCACATATCAAGTACAGAGTAATAATATCTGGATTCAACTTCACTCTCATTTAATTAATTAATTTTAAAAAAACATTATTTGTTTTGAGAGAGAGAAAGGGAGTGTGAGCAGGGGAGGGGCAGAGAGGGAGGGAAGAGGAGAACCCAAGCAGGCTCTGTGCTGTCAGCACAGAGCCCAACATGGGGCTGGATCCCATGAACCGTGAGATCATGATCTGAGTCGAGATCAAGAGTCAGATACTTAACTGACTGATCCACCCAAGTGCCCCCAAAACTCTCACTTTAAAGAGAAAAATTATATCTTTATTCTGATTATGACCACACTGCCTAGCACAGTGTCTTGCATGTTGTAAACACTCACTAAATGTTTGATACTTAGCCAATGATGCCATTTCTCTAAGCCCCAGGTATAATTCACAGAGGTAATTTTTGTCGATAATAACTAAGTCCATAGGGACCGAATCACATGAGCACAAATGTCAAAGCCATGGTATATCAGGAACCTCTAGTCCTATTGCTGTTGAATAAATATAAATAAATAGCTATGGTATATGCAGAAATAAAATACATAGCACACTTTTATTTATGAGTACAATCAACAGGATTGGAAAGAACACGGGACGTATTTTTAGCCCCATGTTTTCCCTTCTTATGAGACTGGATGGTTTGATGTTTCATGTTTTGAAAAAGATGTTTTCATTTCCTTTGAGATTTTTATGAGTTCTTTTCAGCTGGGAAAAACTGCTGCCTCGTGTGGCACACAGGTCTGTAGAAGCCGCTTGTGGATTTTGGCCCCGGGGACGGAGGCGTTATTGTGTATTTCTACGATAAATTTTCAGGGATATGTAACTTGCCTGTAAAAATATGCCTGTGGGCTGAATCTTGGCAGTTAGCACTTTAGTAAGAGATATATTTAGCAATATCTGAATGTCTCAACAACTAACACATAGGTAAGCTATTTTTAAAAACTGGGTGACAGAAAACATTGCCAGCTTTTGAATGTGTTTGGCTATATAACTAAATATCAACTTCCAAATTTATTTTTTAAAAAACATCTGAGAAGCAAGCACTCGAGCTAGCCCTACTTTGGGTCACCTCATCCTGAAAAACAAACAACACAAATCCTTCATTTGGAAAATTGGTGACACAGAGCTGGACTTCTTGAGTCAATATTAACACATATTGACTTAGGTTCTTGGGTTCAAATTTTGAGGGCTGGCAATAATTTGAGGCTCTCATTATGATCTCCCTTTCTCTTTATTAACTCAGTTCATTTAAGAAGTATGTGTAGAGAGTATTTAGCATTCCTCGCTTTGTCCTGGAAGTATACAATGCCAGCACCTATGGACCGGAGGGCGAGGGCACTGGCTTTAACAGGTGTCTAACTTACAAGTGTGGATGAAACAGATGAGGCAGCATGGCAACTTCCGCCCTGTGTTCAGAGGTATCGCCATTACTAGTTTATGGATTAACAACCAATTAACCCATAAGTCTAAAAACCCAAATGAATGAATAAAAAGCATATTTGGAAGACAGGTTGGTGTAACGAGAGCTCCTCATTTGTAAAACTGGGGTCGCTTTGCAGGGTTTCGGTGTTGTTGTGAAAATTAGACAAATACGAAGTGCTCAAAAACTGCGGACTATATGAAGAAAATATTTTTAAAGCCAAGTGTCTGTTGGGGTTTCACAGCTAGGACGTGCTAATGGTAGTACTCAGTAAGGAAAGGGGGAGGGGGCCCAGAGCAGTCAAGAAAGGCCTGGTCCTCGCAGAGGTAAAACCTGTTGATGTGGGTGGGGGGAAAGAAACCTGGCTTAGAAAGAAGGCTTTCTCTGATCTCACTTAGGGCTACATGCTGAAGCCACATGTAAGGACTGTAAATCCAAAGTCTGCATTTCCACGGTCGATAGTATAGTACATTGTTCTTAACAGTATGTTTAAGTCGGATACGGTTATTATGACTGAAATTTTCTTTGACCGGAAATTAGAAAGAGCCAAGGAGAGATCTGTCACAAGATTTAAGAAGAAAATTAGGCAGACTACCCAAAACTCATCCGTTATTGGCCCTATTTTCATATTTTGAAAAACGTACTAGTATATCTTCCTATCGCATATTAAGTTGAGTGTTGGCTTGGTGCCTCCTCAGACATGATCTCATTTCACCCTGACAGCAATGTTGAGAAGTGTATAACACTATTCTCACTTTGACCATGGCAAAATAGGCTCAGAGAGCCTAGCAGAGCCAGCATTAGATCCTGGATGTTATTTACCTCTAGCTATACCATGTTGCACATCCCATATATGTCCATAGTCCCTATCTCATATCACAATGATTTTCCACTGCTGTTCTTAAATTTCAACACAGTAATCGAGGGAGGGACACAGAGGGTAGGGGAATCAGTGTACAGGGAGATTGGGAGCTCTTGGCATGGGGGTGGGGGTGTAGCATGTAAACCGTCGGACTGAAATGGGGACTGGTTAGGGAGGAGACCATTACCAACTATATGCTAAGATAATTGTCCCAGATGCCATTAATTTGCCAAGTTTGAGGTTCCCAGTGAGGCCCCAGAAGTATATTTCATTCACTTACAGCATCTCACAATTTGGGGGGGCATGATTTGTTATCATATGGATTTCTAGGATAACTGTTTGAGATAAGCAGCTGCTGAAACTCCACTTCTTCCAGCAAGCCTCCCAGGACTGCCACGGAGGATGACGTAAGGACAGCCAGCAACCCCACCGAGGGTAGGCAGTAGTCGCTCCTCCTCTGCCCAGACCTGCTGACCTTTCTGCTTGTTCAGGGTAAATCTTACCCCTTTACTCAATGTTGACAACAACACTGTCTACACCCCTTTTATAGTCTGCATACTGGTATCTGTTTATCAGTCTGCCTCATCTTACAGAGCAGGACCTCCTGACTGTCTTTCTGAAGGCTGGGAAAGATCTTGAATTTGTGAACCTGTGAGCATTTCTATTTCAAGGAGGGCAGCCAAGCTCCCAGGAGCCAGAGGGGCCGGTCTTGAAGCTTTGGGATATTTTCTAGACTCCTTCTTTTGCTCTCGGTCATACTGCATTCACTCTTAGTGTGGTGTGGGTGGAGTTTTTAGACAATGACTATCAGCACAGCGTCCAAAGCCGGTGGCGTGCAAGGGCAGTAGTGCCTGTGTCCCTACACTGACCAACAAGAGCTTTTAGGCAATGGGTTAAAAAGGTTTAGAGCAGAGCATAGAATAGTTTAAGCATAAGTTTAAAGTCTGTTTTATTTTATTACAAAATGAATCCCTGTTTATTGCATAAACCCTGTAAAATGTAAGCATTTTCATATGATTAACAACAAAGCAGAAGCATCTCTTAGCTGGTTTGCGGGCCACTCTCCTTCCACATCTACTCTCATAAAAAGACAAATGTGACAAAGGGAATCAAGGAGTTCCTTTTCCTTTTCCTCTTTTCCCAGTTGCATCTGATCTAGAATTTTACACAGAGGGGCTTAAGGGCCAAGTCCTATTATTGTACAGGGAGGATTAAGGCTGTGAGTTTGCACAGTACTTGACACAAGGTCTGGAGCACCTCGATTATTCATTTTAAAGAAGGGCTCATGGAGATGCTCTGGAACATGAAGCCCTCCCAAGCCGCACTCCTACTGCCAGAATAGCAGAGGAATGTTCAAGGGATTACCTAGTGGGAGCATTTATTGAACACCTTCTATGTGCATTGCCATAAGGTAGATACTAGAGGAACACAGAGAGAAAAAAAACAAACTTTGGTTCCTGCCTTTATGGAATTTTTTAAAATAACAAAAAGACTTTGTTTGACATTTAGGTCATTTTCTACTAAAAATAATACTGTGATGAAATCCCTGTGGTTAAATTCTTTTGCACATCTATAAATATTTCCTTGGGATACAGTTTTAGAAGAGGATTTGTAAGGTGTCATTTGGTGGTCTTAGAACTTACAATCAAAGTACCAGGCAAATCCGTGAAACATAGATAGAATTGAATGGATTATTATTTTGATATCTGTAGGAGCTGGGTGGCTCCAAAACTATAAAAATATATGAAAAGAATGCAAGTCTCTGACTAAAAAGACAGTTAAGTATCTCAAAATCCAAAGAAATACAAAAATCCAATCCAATGAGGTATTTTCTCTTTCTTAGGATTTTTATTTTTTTTAATTAAAAAAACCTTTTTAAAAAGTTTTTTATTTATTTAAGTAATCCTCATACCCAACATGGGGCTTGAACACACAACTTCGAAATCAAGAATCACGTGCTCTTCTGACTGAGCCCCCAAGTGAGGCATTTTCAAGAGTGGGTGTCACAAATTCTAACATGTCTTAAAAATTAGGTTATAAAATGACTCCAATCTAAGGCCTTTTGCTCAGTGACCTCCTTTTGTTATAAATGATGAATTCTCTGTTAGAGGTTATAAATAGGGCTCAGTATGCCAGAATGCCTCATCAGGGTCACAAAAAAGAAGCAGTATTGTCCCAGCCTGTACCATCTGGTCCTTATGAAGTTTCAGCAGGTTAAAAACATAAAGTAAAAGTTATGGGGGGGCTGGTAATCACCCAAACTGTGAAGGATGACATAATTACTTCATTGATGGCTAAGCATCTTTCAACTCAAAGAAGATTTAGAAAATCTTTCTTGGTATTAATATATCTTGTGTTAGGAAATATGTGCATACTTAGTATTTCTGGTACTTTCAATGTTTGGAATTCGGCTAGTGGAGTTAGATTGGTTTTTTTAGTTACAGTTTAGAACATGTCACACCTAATGGATTTAGGTTTGTGATTAAAGCTAAAATCTTAGTGAGTTGGTATACATATGAGAAAAGTTAAATTTCATTGCATTTGTGAGTGTTTTAAAATTAGATTTATGGTTTATTTGGCACCATTAAGATATTGTTTGCTAGTTTGGACAATGATAGTATTAAAAAAAGAAAACGAGTATTTGAAAATTGTAAGTAGAGGCTAAGATATTCAAAAGCATTCACTTAGGGGAGCCTGGGTGGCTCAGTTGGGTAAGTGTATGACTCTTGATTTCAGCTCAGGTCATGATCTCACAGTTTGTGAGATGGAGCCTGACGTTGGGCTCTGCACTGACAGTATGGAGCCTGCTTGGGATTCTCTCTCTTCCTCTCTCTTTGTCCTTCTCCCACTCATACTTGCTCTCTCAAAATAAACATTTTAAAAAGCATTCATTTAACTGTAAATGAGGTCATAGAAAGGAACCATAAAACTAATTAAAGTTTTGTGAAATAAGCTCCACAGGAAAAGTTTTAAAGATCTGGAATTTGTGAACCGGAGAATACTGAGGTGAAATGTCTAAACAAAGTGGGGTTAAAGGTGCCTTGAAATACTGGTTGGAGTCCTTCCAATAAACTCCTCCCTTCTCCTCCCCACATGAAGGCAAATGAAGCTAAGATTTTTTTTTTTTTAATTCATCAGCTGGTGTATTAAATACAGAATTTGAGGGTCTCTTAATATAGGAAGAGATATTCTATGAATTATATGCTAAACAGACATTTCTTTCCATTAGAGATAGCACAAAAAAGGAATTAGCTTTAACTACAGAAAGAAGATTATAGGTTGACATTAGAAAAAACTTTAGATTTCAAGATGGCATTATATCAATGATACATTGGTATCTTTTTTTTCTGGACAAAGAACTAAAATAAATAGCCATTTTTACTTTTTTTGGTTTCAAATGTGTGATTATGTTTTAATAACTAAAATTTATGTTATGTTTTGTGCAGATTTATGAAATGATAATATTCCACTACACTAAATACTACCTAGATGTGATTGGCATTACTGTTTTTCAATAACATTAGGCTATCACCTATGGTTTCAAAGGCTCTGTTTTCTCTTTAGTATATCTCTGATACCAAAAAAGTTATCTCAGTATGGATTTTCCACTCAATTTACAAGTTATTTAAAAGAGTCTTAAATTAAATTTGCATGCACCTAGATATTAATTGTTGGTTACACTTTATTAATAGTTCTTATTGTTATTTCAGAAAGCATAGAAAATATCCTTTCATAAAAATAGTAGCATGATTTTTTTTTTTTTTTACCTAAAGCTTTCTCATTTTAAATAATTTTCTGGTATTGGAAAATAATATGTTTCCTTTCTTTATTGGTAAAAAAAAATGCTATCCATATGTCTCTATGCTTAATTAACTAAACTTTATAAGAAGTTACTCAACATTGTTTTTGTTCACCTGTTTGTTACGTATCAAAACAATTGATTTCTATGATTTTTTTAAGTGCTTATTTATTTATTTTGAGAGAGAGAGAAAGTGTGCACACACATATGTTCATGCATGAGCACAAGCGGGGAAGGGGCAGAGAGGGAGGGAGAGAATCCCAAGCAGGCTCCATGCTGAGAATGGAGCCCAACACGGGGCTCAATCTCACGGCCACGAGATCACAATCTAAGTCAATACCAAGAGTCAGATGCTTACCCTTCTGAGCCATCCAGTTTCTTCATGGGGGCTCATGATTTCTATAATGGTTTAATGTCAACTAATAAGGAGTCTCCTGGCTGGCTCAGTTGGTAGCATGTGTGACTCTTGGTCTCGCAAATGTGAGTTCAAGCCCCACATTGGGAGCAGAGCTTACTTAAAAAATAAAATAAAATAGTGTCAGTTAATATGATCATAAATATGTCAAATTATCATATTCCATGTACATTTCTATTATACAGTTTAAACCCTGAAGTACTAAGCTTATATCTATAAGTGGCTTATGGTAGTGTCTAATGTATTTCAGAGGCTAAGTATTAACAAAATTCTAAAAACTTAACCAAACCTGTTAGACCAAATCAATAAATTCAGTAAATGCACAGGATACAAACTTAACATACAAACCTCAGTAGCATTTCTATACACTAGCAATGAATTTTCAGAAAAAGGAATAAAGGGATTGATCGCATTTACAATATCTCAAAAACAATAAAATACTTAGGGCTGAATTTAACCAACACCACTCTTTGGTGATCAGAGACGTCCAGAAAAGGGTGCCGAGGAAATCTCACACACCAGAAGCGAAAGGAAAAGAAGGAAGGATAAGCAGCCCTTGGGCACAGTCAAGTCCTACACATAATTTTAAAGATGTCAAATGTGATCCAAGTACTTATTCCAACTTCAGGCCCCAACAACCTAGTTCCTCAGGAGCCTCCCTGCCATAGTCCCTGCTCTCACCACACTTGTCTTTCTCTAACCAGCCTGTCTCCAGCCTTAAGGCTTTGTTTTTGATGAAATAAAAATCTGCTCATCTGACAAGGTAGTACTTATTAGGTTGCTAATGGGTACCCCTTGGTTGAAATTATCTTTGCCCAAATAGCACATTTACTTTACAATCAGATTCTCCTGAGGATTTAAAACTTTACTCAAAGAAATTACTTCAATAATAAAATTGTCTGAAATTTCCTCAGGTCTGGGTGGAAAAAGCAGATATGTGGGTGTGGGGATCTAAATACTCCATGTATATTCATTCATTCAATAAATAATTATTAAGCACTTCTTCTGTTTCAGACACTGTTCTGGGCATGATGACATTGTAGAGGAACAAGATATGCAATGTCCCTTTCTCACAGGATTGTATTCCAGGGGGGTTTAGGGGAGACAACTCTAACTTCGTATAGTGATAAGTGCTCTGATGAAAACACAAAATGGTGATGAGACAGAGAGACCAGGCAAGGCCGGGGGAGGTACGGGGTGGGGCGGGAATGGTGGGACGATGTGCTCCTTTTTCTGGATTGGACAGTCTCGGGACTCCTCTCTGAGCTGAGAATCGGGCTAGCCAGGTAAATATTTGGGGATAGAGAGTTTTCCAGGAAAACCTCCCAATGAGGTTGGATGGTCTGTATAAATTCAATCAAAGAATACTAGTAATTCTGGCAATACCAGACTTTCACACTCTCCAGAGGTTCCGGAAACTGACATTCAGACCAAAATGGACGCCCCCATGATCTTTTTCTTCTTAGATTCCAATCTTCTAGGCCATTAGAATAGACATATTCTGCTCATATAAGGGTCTAATTATTCATTTATTCATTAGTTCTTTAACATTCAATAAATATTTATCATCTACTATGAGCAAGATGATATAGCAGTGAACCAATTTGATAAAAATACACATCCATATGGAGCGGAAGAAGGATGCAATATAGAAAATACCCTATTCCATGAAGTTTAAGATGTACAATTTCTCATGTTTCAACATTTCTGAAATGGTCATGAGGCTTATGCATCACCATCTTACATTTATAATTGGCAGCTGGTTTTCTTTCTTAGTGATACAAAACATAATATAGCATCTTATAATCAAAGGTATCTTAGATTTGATGAATTTTAGTTAATAAAAAAATAAGTACTAGATAGTGCTAAGTACAAATAGAGAAGCAGAGCAAAAGCAGGGGGCTAGAGAGTGCTGGTGAGGTGGGGAGGCAGGGGAGAAATTACAGTTTTAGATGGGAAGAAGATCCCATTCAGGTGACATCCATGTGCAGACTTGAGGATGGTAAGGGACTTGAGGGCTGGTGAGCATGGGGCCATCTAGGGGAAAAGTTCCCAGAGAGCTGCAAGGACAAAGGTCCTGAGGCAGGAGCTTGTCAGTTGTCCTTAAAGAACAGCAAGGAAGGGTATGTAACAGAATGAGCAAAGGAGAGAATAGTTCAAAGGGGTAATGGCGTGTCAGTTATGAATGGCTTCATAAGCTGATTTGCCATTGATGGAGAAGAAGACTGCAGGAGGAGTGGATTTGAGGCAAAAATATAGAGTAACCAACGTGGGGCATGTTGGGAAATGTCAAGAAGTCAGTTTATCCTTGTGTCTAGACTCAAGACAGAGGCCCAAATTGGAGCTTTTACATATATCTATAGCTATCTATATCTATATCTATATCTATATCTATATATATCTA